>NC_044031.1:652351823-652658969 GCF_901765095.1 Microcaecilia unicolor | reverse complement strand
CTTACTTATGTTACTTTTCCACAGCAGGTCTGTTCTTTAGTACCCTGCTGCTGGACAAACCTATTGCATCCCAGCTCCGGTCTTCACTGTATAAGTGGCACCTCTAGCTGTATGCGGTAGTGTCTCTAGCTGCTTCTGTTGCGCTCTGGTGCCTGTTCCTTGTATTAAACAGCTAGAGATATTACAGAGTAGCTTCACTGTGGTGGCATAGTTCTTTGGTTGAAACAACCACCTGAGAGTAAGAACAAGGACCCGTAGTTTGCTGATTCAGTCCTGCTGCAGCTTGCCATTCATAGTTCACCATAGTACAAACAGCCACTTTCTGCTACACCCTCTAGTCATAGATCTCGGCCACACTTTTTATTTCCAGGGCGCAACCATGCCTTACAGTTCTAGCGTACAGCCGCCACGGCTCATTCTTGCCACTCACAGCAAGATAGCTGTGGCTTAGCTGATATGGCTTCTAAGGTACATTTAGCCAGCTACCAATTAGAGGTAGACTTTGTGGAGACAGTTTAGAGAAGTTGGATGCAGACCTAGGGTAGTCCAAGTATCAGGGCTTGCTAGAGGACAAGCCTAAAGATTCATTTAAATCCTCTGTCTACTCTTAGGTTTCTTGTGGCCAAGGACTGCAGGCCAGGCTCCTTTAACTTTCAGGGGTCTCACTTCACTACTGGAAAGCCTTTTTTCCTGCTGTCAAAAAGACCTCTGCTTCGAACTCTAGGGCTACCAAGGCTGCCTCTGCCTCCCAATGGTAAGGTCTCGTTTCTTCCCTTATGGCAGGGCTCCGCTCCGGGTTCCCAGAGGAGGGGCCCATATTCCCTCGGTTCCGTGGGTTTAAAAAAACAAGCAGGTTTGCAACCTGGAGTTCTTCCATGCCATTGCAGATTTATTTTCTTGGGATCTCTTTGCATCTCCAGTCCATATGTCCTGCGGTTTTACTCGTCTTGCCAACTGCATTTGGTGAACGGGTTGTTTTCATTTACTTGGTAGGTCCAATGATGGGGGTTTCCTTCCCTCTGATTCTGGACTTTGAAGGAGTCCACCGAGTGTTAAAGGTTCCGCATTTCACAGGGAGACCATTAGGCGGGAATAGTTGCTATCCTCTCTTGGAGCTCAAAGAAGCGTGCTTTTCATATTCTCCTTTTTGGCTTCCCACAGGGTTTCTGTGCCTTGCAATCAGTTCAGCCTTTCCACATCACTACAGACATTGCTGGCCTCCCACTTAGTCACCTCTCCCCTCTCCAGTCGGTTCAAAACTCTGCTGCCCGTCTCATCTTCCGCCAGGGTCGCTTTACTCATACTACCCCTCTCCTCAAGACCCTTCACTGGCTCCATATCCGCTTTCGCATCCTGTTCAAACTTCTTCTACTAACCTATAAATGTATTCACTCTGCTGCTCCCCAGTATCTCTCCACACTCGTCCTTCCCTACACCCCTTCCCGTGCACTCCGCTCCATGGATAAATCCTTCTTATCTGTTCCCTTCTCCACTACTGCCAACTCCAGACTTCGCGCCTTCTGTCTCGCTGCACCCTACGCCTGGAATAAACTTCCTGAGCCCCTACGTCTTGCCCCATCCTTGGCCATCTTTAACTCTAGACTGAAAGCCCACCTCTTTAACATTGCTTTTGACTCGTAACCACTTGTAACCACTTGCCTCCACCTACCCTCCTCTCTTCCTTCCCGTTCACATTAATTGATTTGATTTGCTTACTTTATTTATTTTTTGTCTATTAGATTGTAAGCTCTTTGAGCAGGGACTGTCTTTCTTCTATGTTTGTGCAGCGCTGCGTATGCCTTGTAGCGCTATAGAAATGCTAAATAGTAGTAGTAGTAGACATTCTTTCAAGGTCATGGCAGTTGTGGCAGCCTTCCTTTGAAAGGATGGCTTTTGGGTTCAGCCAGGCCTCGATGATTGGCTGGTTGTGACTCTTCCACTTCAGAGGGTCTGCCAGTTTCTTCCAAGGTAGCTGCTGTTGCGGGGTTGCAGAACTGCAGGCTTACAGGCTTTGATGTCTCTTCCTCCAATAGAGGGCCGTAAGGTGGATCTTCTGGTTAAGGGCATTAGACCTGCAGGTAAAACCTTCCCTATACACCAGGATTTTAGGGACATCAGGCCCAATGAGATGTGCCGGATTCTCCTTTTTGTCCAGCTCGGTCTATGGTGCAGCTTTATCCAGTTCCGGATGTGGCCGTCCCTTCTTAAATGCCCGTGATAGATGCGGTAGACTCGGCTGTGAGTAACCACAATATGGGCCTTATTGATGGAGGCTCAGCCCTTTGGGATGTTCAGGATTGCTGGATGGAGGCTCTCTTAAAAGAGTAGTTTTGATGTTTCTTCCTTGGTGGTTCAGGCAGCCATATGTGGTTCCTTGGTGGCTAGGACTTGCTTTCAGTGGGCGAAAAGGGTATTGGATAGAGCATCGGATGATTTGTCTTTGATAGACGCAGAAGTGGCTAAAATTGAGATGGGTTCTGCCTTTTATTTTATTTATTTGTATTTTGCTCACACCTTTTTCAGTGGTAGCTCAAGGTGCGTTACATTCAGGTACACTGGATATTTCTCTGTCCCAGGAAGGCTCACAATCTAAGTTTGTACCTGAGGCAATGGAAGGTTAAGTGACTTGCCCAAGATCACAAGGAGCAACAGTGGGATTTGAACCAGCCACCTCTGGATTGTAACACTGATGCTCTAACCACTAGGCCACTCCTCCACTCCTGCACTTTAGGCGGATGTTTTGTATGATTTGCTGAGGGGATCTTCTAAGTCCATGGCCTTAGGAGTAGAAGCGTGATGATCTCTCTAGTTAAGAGGCTGGTCCGCAGATGCGGCTTCTAAATCTAAGCTGAGTAGATTTCCTTTCCAGGGGTCCTTTTTGTTTGGAGATGTTGGACAAGTTAGTCCACAGTCTGGGTGATAGATACTAAGGTTCCTTGCCTTCCGGAGGACCAGCGTAAAGTATTCATGGCTCGCTTTTTGGCCGCAGTTGGGGGCGAGATTTCCGTCTGTTTCAGACAGGTAGAGATGCTCAGATTTAGAGGTCCAGGTTTTTCCAGAGAACTCGGCCCTTTCAGGGGACTCGGAGGTGGCAGGGAGCCCCGGGCCTCTTTCCAGTCACCAGCCCATCCTGCCCAGTGAAGGTGTTCGGGTGCAACTTCTGATACCTGTGGGAGCTTGCTTAACACAGTTCTGTTGGAAATGGGCCCAGATTACCTCTTATCAGTGGGTGTTAGAGGTTATTCGCGACAGGTACATCTTAGAATTTGCTCAGCATCTTCCAGACATCTTTCTGGAGTCTCCTTGCTGATCTCGCCACAAGGTGAGCGCGGTCCAGGACACTTTAACAAGGCTTCTCGAGCTGCAGGCTATTTGTCAGGTTCCTTCCTCGGAAGTCAGGTAAGGCCATTATTCTATTTACTTTGTAGTTCCAAAGAAAGAAGGGTCCTTCACCCAATTTTTGGATATCA
Organism: Microcaecilia unicolor; assembly: GCF_901765095.1. NCBI lineage: Eukaryota > Metazoa > Chordata > Amphibia > Gymnophiona > Siphonopidae > Microcaecilia > Microcaecilia unicolor. Next base: position 652,655,499 of record NC_044031.1, on the reverse strand, counting down.
AGGCGGTGATAGTGGCTGTCAGATCAGGGGAGTTTTTGATCGCACTTGATTTGACAGAGGCCTATCTGCACATTCCGATTCCGCCCATGCACAAATGGTTTCTTCGCGTTGCGGTTTGACAAGCATTTTCAATTTTGGGCACTTCCGTTCGGACTATCTACAGCTCCTGGCACGTTCACCAAGGTCATGGTGGTAGTGGCAGCAGCTCTCAGGATGATATTTTGGTCCATCCTTATTTGGATGACTGGCTAATCAGAGCAACGTTGAATTAGGAAAATTTGCAGGTCACAGACCAGGTGGTCCAATTCCTTCAGTCCCTCTGTTGGGTGATCAACTCCCTCTAGAGTCGCTTGGTGCTATCTCAGACCCTCGAGTACTTGGGGGTGTCCTTCGTTGCAGCCCAAGGTCGAGTATTTCTTCCTTGGGGCAGGATTCTCAAGTTCCATCTCAGATTCAGGCATTCATAGCACAGAACCGTTCCCTGTTCCCGGGAGTATCTTCAGGTTTTGGGCTTTATGGTAGCAGTGATAGAAGTAGTGCCTTGGGCCAGGGTACACGTGAGGTCTCTACAGTCAAACCTTCTGTCCCAGTGGTCTCAACTTATGGATTCTCTGCAGTTGAGATTGCCTCTGCGGCACGGGAATGCAGCAGCTTACATTGGTGGCTACAAACAACCAGTTTAACTAAGGGGATGCTGCTGGATCCATCGCACTGGATAGTAGTCGCAACAGATGCCATCCTCAAGGGCTGGGGAGCTTACTGTCTGGGGTGGTTTGCTCAAGGTCTTAGGTTTCCACAGGAGGCATCCTGCTCAATCAACCTCTTGGAAACCAGGGTGATCTGGATCCAGGAGAATAGTCTCTCAGTCCGAGGATGTTCCAAGCAGTAGTGGATCACTTGGGCCCTCACGATCATGGGTCTATTGGTCACAGGTCTCAATGCAAAAGTGCCTAATTTCTTCAGTCGCAGAAGCAATCTCGGAGCGGAGGGAGTAGATGCTCTTTACAGCCTTGGCCTTCGGGCCTTCTTTGTGTGTCCTTCGTGGCTACTTCTGGGACATCTGATCAAACGGATCGAGGTGCATGGGGGGGGTCCAGTGATCTTGATAGCAGGCCGTGGTACGCAGATCTAATGTGCCTTCTCATTGACCTTCTGGTCCAGGGCCCGGTTGTTCATCCATACCCGGCTCAGTTTTGTCTTACAGCTTGGTTCTTGAGTGGACTTGGTTGACGAAGAGAAGTTACTCCTCCAAGGTACTTTCCATGATGCTTCGGTCGTGGCATCAGTTGACATCTCTGAATTATGTTAGAACTTGGCGGATTTTTGAGGTTTGGTGTGCTGATCGGGATATTTCTCCCTTGGAGCTTCTGTGGCTGAGTTCTTGGAATTTTTTACAACATAGGTTCAATAAAGACTTGGCACGCGCTTCTCTTAAAGTACAGATTGCGGCCTTGTCATGCTTTTGGGTTCGTGTGCAAGGCAAGTCTTAGGCTAGTCATCCAGATGTCTCGTGTTTCCTGAAGGGCTTAGGTCTCCATCCTCCCTCTAGGGCCATCTTTACAGCTTGGAACCTTAATACGATTCTTTCTGCCCTTACTCTAGGTCTCCTTTTGAGCCTTTGGCGTCTTGTTCTCTTAAGGATTTGATGCTCAAGGCAGTATTTTTGGTGGCCGTTGCCTCGGCTAGGAGAGTGTCAGAGATCAGGTGTTTTCCTGTAAGTCACCATTTTTGGAGTATTGAAAAGAATGAGTGGTGTTGCATCCCGTTCCTTCCTTTCTTCCTAAGGTCGTGTCGCGTTTTCATTTGTCTCAGTCTGTAGTTTTGCCTGTCTTAGGATCTTCCTCCGTCTCTGAAGATCAATGAAGATTGCGGACTCTTGATGTCAGGAGAGTCCTTAAGCACTGTCTGAAGACTATGGAGGAATTTCAACGTACAGATCGTCTTTTCCTGCTCATTGATGGTTCCTGTAAAGGGCTAGCGGCTTCAAAACCCACCATCTCCAGGTGGCTTAAAGAGATGATTGCTTCAGCTTACCTTCTGTCTAGGAAGCTAGTTCCGGATGGAGTCAAGGCTCAATCTACCGGGAGCAAGGTGCTTTCATGGTCAGAGCGTTTCTTGGTGCCGCCTTTGGAAACTTGTAAGACAGTGACTTGTTAGCATATTTTCAAAGCACTTAGCCTTAGAAACCTATGGAACTTTGGGAGGCTAAGTGCTTTGAAAATGAGCCCCTTGGTCTTCCTTACATTCATTCTCTAAGCATTACAGATTAGAGGTTCAATGTCAGGAAGCAATTTTTGGTTCAAGGGTTCTCATGGCAGGTTTGCTGGGGTCCCTCCCTTGAGTAGTGCTTTGTTACATATCAGTCTGTTCCTGGGCTGGTCAGGAGGGACGCTAAGGAAGGAGAAATTTAGTTCTTTCTTGTTAATTTGCTTTCTTTTAGTCCCTCCGGACTGGCTCAGATCCCACCTGTTTCATTGTTGATGGAACTGAAAAGTTGATTGTTGGTATTTGATCCGGAGTTTTGATTGGGGATGGAGCTGCTTTGCGAGTTTACAATTTCTTCGTTGGGGGGGGGGGGGGGGGGGGAGGGAGAAAGAGACAAGCGTGAATTTGCCAAATGAGCAAACAAATGTGCAGCAGCATCATTAGTTTAGCAAAAGGCACATTCTTATTACAGATTGGTGGCTGCTCAAGTTCCCGGTTGCACAGAATGTAGTTTGTTTGTTCTTCTCCTGCTTTAAGTTAATACTGAATCTAGATCTAGCTGGCCAGGGCTCTTATTGACTCACTAGAGTCAGTCTCCACCTGCTGGAAGGAATGCATAACCCAGCAGTCATATCCTGGGCCAATCTGGAGGGACTAAAGGAAAGTAAATTAGCAGGTAAGAACTAATTTCTCCTTCACTTGATATCTGCTTTTGAAGGAGATTGGCTACTCCAAAGCCCAAAGTATTCAGGATTGCTATGGAAGGATAAAAGGGTGTATGTTGTTTAAGCAAACCTAGTGCATGGGTTTTGCGTGGGTTTTGTGATACTACTACTACTTAACATTTCTAGAGCGCTACTAGGGTTACGCAGTGATACTTCATTTTTCTGAGGATTTCTGGAATATACTTTTTGTTTGGCTGTTGTGGGGTGAGTTGTGTGGATACATGAACAAAATTGTTTAGTGCATTTAATTTCCAGGCTGAGGCAACAAAAGGTGAACTTTTTGGCAGGGGGTGAAGACTTTCTATAGCCACAAAATGCTCAGTCTCCTTTCACTATATATATTACAAAATAATTTTGCTTTGATGACAATGCCATTCTTTTCTGTTTTCTTTTCCTTTTGCTCCAATGGCCGGTTTTATTCATGCTTTTTATCAGTGGGAATTCCCCAGGTGACTACAGCTTTTTTCATTCTCCGCAAGTTTGTCAGTCATGATTCCAGTGCTTTTCTGGTACAGTGATGGTGCTCACGCAGTTTCCAGTGCTTGGTGTGCTGCCTTGCTGTGAATTTCTGTATACGGGCCTGTTGAAATCAGCATGTCATGTGTGTAATTGTTTCCAGTTCAGTGCTATACAATCAGCATTTCTCTATTTTGCCAGGGTTTTTCTGTGCTTGCTATGGACCATCTTGTTTGTACTTCACTGTCTCGTACTACAGTTATCGATTTCTCATTTCCTGCTCTTTTGGCACATTTGCCGCCACTTTTTTCTTTATGGGTGCAGTGAGGGTTTCTGTCCTGCAGATTGTACTGGTGGATTATCCCTCATTCTTTCTATTCATCAGAATGCTTGTCCAAGCTTTAAGTATTGAGATTGTGGTTCGTTTTCATACTTCAGTACTTTTTGAGTATGTGGTTGTGCTGATGCCTGGAGGCCTACAGTGGTAGCTCTGTGTATGATGTATTTTCTCTGTGTATGTAAGTCTCATGTAGGCTTCAGTCCTGATGTGCTGTTTTTTTATGGATTTGCTGGTGGCCACTGAGTAGTTCCCTATTTCTTATTTTTTTGCTTTTTTATTTTTAAACACATTGCCAGAAATGAAACCAAATCAACAAAATGTTTAATCCTCCATATGGGCGCTTGTTTGAAAATGCAGGAATTGCAAGTTGCTTTTGAAATCTTATTCCATGCTGTTAAATGCTTATCTACTCCTCTCCTTTGGTACTCTTTGATCTGTTTATGCTGAATTGTCGCACTTCTAGACATTAATTTATAGCTCCCTCTTTGAATCCCTTTATATAAGACTTTAGTCGGGCTTTTACTTTTCCATCAAGGAAGCCACCTTGGTGCATTTGTCAAGCCATATGCTCTGTTATCAGAGGAACACTGCAGTGGTCGGAGCTGTTCCACTAAATCTCTTGCTGTGTGCCTGACCAGAGGATAGTGTTGACTGTAAAACATATGATTTAAGAGGCATCCTGCAAGGGTATTTTACACTATTACAGCACACCCACAAATACCACCTTTTTGGGGGTTCTAAGAGTGCATCAGTGTTTTGGTTTGGAGGAGTCCTGCATTGTCTTGTGAACGATGAGCATATTTGAAGTTGAGGTGGTGACTGCAACGACAGAAGCAGGCACTCCTCTTTGCCTCCTCCTTTCTTTCCCCTTCCCAGTCACATTGCTGCTTCCATGTTTAAGCTGTTCTGCTAGCTGTTTCAGAGATGGGACTCCTGAATAGCACTTTTGGCATTTATTACCAAACTGAACTACTACAACTCTATCATGGTTTACCACTTACTCTTGCTATCTGCAGCTTGTCCCAAATATTGCTGTTAAACTGTTGCACAGTAAAAGAAAACATGATCATGTGACACACCCTTATTTCAGAACACTGGGTCCTGTTCTCCTTTCGGATCTCCTCTAAATACTTGACACTGATGCATCATATCCTCTGGATTCCCATCCTTCCTGTTTTAACCTTCTTATCCCTTATTCACCTAACAGTGCTTTACAGTATCATACTTTCGACACATTTGACTTGACTCACTTCGAGACTCCTGTTTCAGTGTTGTAGCACCCACTCTGTGGAATGCCCTTCCCCTTTCCACTAAACTCTCCCATAAAATGTTTAAAGGTAGTCTTTCCTGATTCCTATTCCTATTGACAGAAGCCTATTTTTTTCACTTTTTTGTTTCATTTTTATTTTTCACTATCATTTTTTTTTCAATTTTATTTATTGCAGCTTTTTGCTGAGCTTTTCCTCTTGTTATCCACCCCCATTCCTTTCCCCCTTTCTCAGTGAGTGTAATTTCCTTATTCTTTCCTTATGTTCCACCCTCAAGTACCTAGTGTCAGATTTGTCTGTTACCTCTTTATTTTATGACCCAGCCCTGAATTTAATTTTTAACTTTCAACTCCGTATATATATAGTGGTATATCAAATAAAACTGAACTTGAACTTCTTCTGTGTGCCTAAACATGGGTACACTTCCATCTGCAGGGCAGGAGGATAGTTGCAAAACATTGTCTCCATATTAACTGGTATAAAAATTTCCCTCCTGAGTGGGAAGTTTGCACTGCTTGAAATGAGCCCTTGATTTGGGCCCTACAGAAAACACTGTATAGTGTGGGTTGCAGTGTCCTTAGAGAGGGAGGATGCCTAGTAGAGCAGCTCTCGTGTTATACAAATCACCACACTGCTTGAAATCTTAAAGCATACATAGGATTGGGGAACACATGTTGTAAATCTTCTAGGAATGAGGATATTCTTTTGGATTCACTGAAAGCTTCTGGCCTGTTAGTTGGGTCATAAATACATATAGAACTAGAGGTAGGGAGCTGGTGGTTCTGGGCATTGTGTGCATAGTTTATAAGTGTCTAAAGAATGAGGGATTATGGAAATAATTACTCTGGTTTTGAAGCTGTGCTCTTGTCTTCCCTCAGGAGTTATGAGGGGACACTTGGGGATGAGATGCTTCAGGAGCAGTATTACTGGCAGGCCCCACTGGCACAGCATGAGCGTATGGGCAGCATGGCGAGCTTAGACAGCTTGCGAAGGGCCCCACCCACTAATTGGCGCCAGCCAGAACTTCCAGAGGTGATTGCCATGTTGAACTTCCGCCTGGATGCCGTGAAGTCAAATGCCGCTGCCTATCTTCAGCATCTCTGCTACCAGAATGACAAGGTGAAAACAGAAGTACGGAAGCTGAAGGGGATCCCCGTGCTGGTAGGGCTACTGGATAACCCCAACAAGGAGGTGCACCATGGAGCTTGTGGGGCCCTCAAGAACATCTCTTTTGGCCGTGATCCTGACAACAAGGTTGCTATTAAGAACTGTGATGGAGTGCCTGCACTTGTCAGACTCCTGCGAAAGGCTACAGACATGGACCTGACTGAAGTCATCACAGGTAACCTGAGAGAGTTCTCATAATATTTATAGGTAGTATCGCCCTAGTGCCAAGTTCAGATAGCTACACTTGGAACAGCAAAGGCCATGCTATTCAGCGAGTCCCTTTTCATTACACCAGTGCATTGGTTACCCAGGGTGAACTTTTTAAAAGCTATAAATTCTTACATATTTGTTTCTTCAGATATGAGTTCCTATAACCGCCTGATATGGCAGACCTGGTCTCCCAATCATATGGTGGTCAGACAGGACCCACCTCTCCATCCCCATAGCAGCACAGCAGTAATGTCCAAAAGACCATCAGACTGACAATTTTATCAGAGTGGCCTTTTTTAAGTAAGAAAAGGGGAACCAGAATCTCTGGACTCCTGAAATTTAAAACGGAAATAACATCACAGTTCTAGTCATTAGGCAGTCAAAATGCAAAGGGTTTTGAGGCTCATTGTTCTAGGCCCTCTTCCACGCAGTGTATAATTCATAGTAATCTTTATTTTTTTTTCTCATAAAACTCTTGGGCTTTGTCTTTCTGTACCAATAGTGCTGACTTAGTTCTAATTTTTATGACTGACAGGTCAGAGGATCATGTGGTTTGCAGCCCTAGATTTCACCCTTGTTCAGGCAGTGTTCTTTAGCCAGCGAGAGGGTGCAAAGGGTTGCAGCAAATGTAGTATCACAGGAAAGATCTGTTGGACGAGAATGAGAAGGCTAAAATGTAAGATGTATATAGCCATTTACTATTTAAAATTAGCAAACTTTATAAATATTACTTCTGTAACATTTATTTTTTTGGGTATTAGAATAAGTAAAACAGCTAGGCACATATAAGCTGTGCATATGTCTGGGAAGCCATTTGCCAAAGTTTAAAACTTTGTCACACTTAGCATATGAAGTCATAACATCCCCGCCCCCCTCCCGAGGAGGATAATCTGGTGGCCACAGTGTAGCCGTAGAATCAGCATTTTAGCGACTGTAGCAAGCATCCAGGCTTACTTGCGTAGAACACTTTGCAAATGACCTGACTCGGAGAAGCCAACAATCAGAACCGGAAGAAATACCCTACGTAGACAAATGTCCAAACAGGAGTAGGGTAGGACAATGGAAATCCACAATAAAGCCAAAAGGAAGTCTCGCAGCTCAAAATAAGAGGCTTATTGATAAAGCACCACAAGTGAACAGACCTGACGGAGCTGTGTTCGGCGAAGGTCGCCTCCCTTGGGATCACAAAATCTTATGAAATACCATCAAATTGTACGGTGCTGTACTATCAAAAATGGCTTTATGTGCAATTCCAAATCTGTTCTGCCAATAGGCTGAAAAATAGAGCTGCCTAAGGAGATGGATATAACTTTGTTGTGCAAACTTTCCATCTCCTTAAGCAGCTCTTTTCTTCAGCCTATTGGCGGATAAGATTTGGGATTGCACAACAGTTTGACAGAATTCCATAAGATTTTATGACCCCTGAGGCAGACGACCTTCACTGAAACAGGCTCCTTGTCAGGTGTTTTCAGTTGTGGTGCTTTATCGGTAAACCTCTTGTTTTGAACTGAGACTTCTTTTAGCTTATTGTGGATTTCCGTTGTCCTATCCTACTCCTTTTTGAATCTAATTCAGAGACACACACTGCTCTGCAACATCAGAAGAAAGTAAGTCAACTTATGCTCAAAAATTAGTTAAGTGCCTAAATATAATCTACGAAGTGTGTCCCATTATAACATATATTGGACTGCATAGCCCCTTTCGGATCCCCAGTATTTCAGAATTAAAAGTAAGTTCATTGTAGAAGTACCAAACAAAAATGTGTTCTACCATTTCCACACAAATCAGCCTGAATGGATGGACTCCTGTCACTACAGGGCAGTACAGGTTTCTTCACTCTGCCCTTAGTTGTGTCACAGTAAGTGCTGATGGTTAGTGAAAGTTTAATGTAGGCTCTGCTCCACTTATGCCTTAGGTACGCTTTGGAACCTGTCATCACACGATTCCATTAAAATGGCAATTGTTGATCATGCGCTGCATGCTTTGACGGACGAAGTAATGGTTCCGCACTCTGGCTGGGAGAAGGAGTTAAGAGATGATTGTAAACCACGGCACATTGAGTGGGAGGCGGTGCTGACAAACACCACAGGCTGCCTCAGGTATGTGTGTTGCAGATTAAAGTGCATGCTTGGTCAGGAGGGTTTTTATGTATTTTTTGAAGTGGCCTCAGAGGGCTGCAAGCATGCATACTAGAACAGGCTCCCTGTCAAAGTCCTTCCTCGTCCTTGTAAGGAAAGGGATCCAGATTATTCTAGTGGATAATTCCTAGAAGTCAGAGATGTTGAATTTTGCTCCTGTGTAATGCTGTACAGCAGAGAGAATTTTTTTTTTCTCAATTGTGCATGGAGGGAGAATTGGATGTCCTGACTTAAGTGTGTGATGTCCTTTCAACAGGAATGTCAGCTCTGAAAGAAGTGAAGCACGCCGAAAGCTCAGGGAGTGTGATGGATTGGTGGACTCGCTGGTCTACATTGTTCAATCACAAATTGGTCAGAAGGATGTGGACAGCAAGGTGAGACTTTTCTGGCTTTGGGCTGCCTTAGGGTGTGGGGAGACTGAGCTTGGGGTTTCCTTGGCAGAGGTGGGCAGTTGGTGTGCCAGAAATTCTTTACTGTTCAGTAAAGAACAGCAGACTTTTCCTCTCCCCCCCCCCCCCCCCCCCAAAAAAAAAAAAAACCTCACTTTTTTTTTTTTTTGTTACATTTGTACCCCGTGCTTTCCCACTCATGGCAGGCTCAATGCGGCTTACATGGGGCAATGGAGGGTTAAGTGACTTGCCCAGAGTCACAAGGAGCTGCCTGTGCCTGAAGTGGGAATTGAACTCAGTTCCTCAGTTCCCCAGGACCAAAGTCCACCACCCTAACCACTAGGCCACTCTTCAATGAAGTTTTGTGGTGTCTGTACACAGCATGTTTGCTTGGACATAGATGTGTGCTTGCCTGCATGTTGAGACTTTTCTCAACAGGTCTGGGTTTATTTATTTATTTATTTTTAATCTTTCTCTCCCTTCCACCTCCTGCTCCAGCTAGTGGAAAACAGCGTCTGCCTTCTGCGTAATCTGTCCTACCAAGTGCACCGTGAAATTCCACATGCCGAGAAATATCAGGATGCACCGCTGAATGCCAACTCCAGCCAACAGAAAGCAAGTTGCTTTGGCACCAAGAAGGGCAAAGGTAGGAGCCAGATGCAGGATGGTACCCCCTTCATGCCTCACAGCACCATCCATAGTCATGAATGTGGTTGTGCTTTGAGCTGCTGTGAATAGCAGCTTCTCCCAAGTTCAGTTGCCTATTTTAATTGTGTTATCCCCCCCCCCCCCCCCCCCCAATAAATCCATTGACTTGCAACTTAAATCGATCACTATAAGTGGAACTGAAGAATGTTTAGCTTAATTTTGCCACATGGCTAGTAGACTAGTTGTCACTGTGCCAAAGGATCCAAATTATTTGCCGCTATTTCATCTCAATATTTGGGGGCTGTTACTTTGTTCCACTGTCTCCTGTGGCTGTTGGGAATCCTCAAAGCTGAGTAGGGGCAGCTGGAACGAAATACAAATCAGAAGTTTGGCTACAATTCATTTTAAGTCTTTTCCAATATAGGTTCTTCCCTTCTGGTTTTCATTCTAGCATGAATTGAGCAATTAGCTAGACAGCTAGAGCCAAGCCAGGATTAAAATAGATGCCAACATTTTCAGCAAATATTTAGTTTGAGAATTCACTGACTGTTTTAAGCTATTGATAACCAGAGAGCTGTGAGCATAGCTTGGGGTGAATTGTAATAGGTTTTTTGTTTTTTTTTGCTGTCCTTGTTCTTGATGGACCATGTTACAGTTCTGTGCTAGCAGTGGTGAAAATCATGTTGGATCTTTCAGCAGTGTATTTTACGAATCAGATACTGAACTGCTGCCGTTAATGTGTGACCTGTTCTTACAGGAGTCTTGTCCTGCCCTGCGCTTCTGCATAGAAAGTTTAATGTGGTGTTTGTCTTTCTGCTGAGTTTCTGTGAACTGGCAATCACTGTGAACTAACTTTTTTTTTTCTTCAAGAGATCCGTTAAATTTTGTCTCCACCAAAATCTTGATTAAAATTACTGCAGTCTCATTCAGGAAATTTTTTTTCTCAAAAATCATGTATCTGTTGGATGATTCCTATCTGCAGTTCCAATTGGATCAAACTAATTCTTCATTTTTTCCCTCTGCTTTCTCCTCCAATATTTTTTGGGCTTCCTTGCTTCCTGCCAATGACTTCTGACCTGCCGTGACCTGTTGGTGCTTTTGATCTTTTCCCATCTCCCCTTCCCTTCCCCATCTCTTCTGCCCCTGGTGCCCTCCTCGCTTGGGGCTGTTTTGCCAGATGAATGGTTCGCCAAAGGTGAGTGGGACTTTCTATCTTCTTTCCCTCTTGTGCTTGCAGTATTGTTTTGTTTTTGTTTTTCCAGCCACTTGCATGAATAACTTCATCTCTAGATTCGCTGGGGCTAGTACCCCTTACATAAAGCAGATTGTGCATACATGTGCGAAACCCTGGTTGGCAAGGTGTTCATGTGTTGCTGAAGCTTTTCCTTGGGTGGCATTCTAGTTTTCAGCTTGTGGTTAGACAGGGGCACTCTGGTCCTGGAACAACAAATATGGACGGGCAAATCAGCTTTTTAAAAACTTGCCTTCAGCCTCTTGTGGGATGCAAAGCATAATAGAAAGCTTTTCCACCTGGGTTTTGACAGCTGGAAACTCTATTCATGACCCTTTCTCTCCTCTTCCTCCCCCCACCACCTTGGTACTAGTCCTAGTGTAGTGGTATGGTGTGGCTACATGATATTTGAAACCCTAATCTCTTCTCTCCCCAAGTTACATAGCCTATAAGGCAGTGGTTTCCAAACCTGGTCCTGGAGGCACCCTAGCCAGTCATGTTTTCAGAATATCCACAATGAATATGCACAGGAGAGGTTTGCATGCAGATATTTTATGAATATTCATTGTGGATATCATGAAAACCTGACTGGCTGAGGTGCCTCCAGGACCAGGTTTGGGAGCCACTGGTATAAGGGCAGTGCCAGAAGTACTCCTGAAGACCAGGGCTAGAGGTTCAAGCTTTTCTGGCAGAAATAGAAAGGAAGATGGGAGGTTGATAATAGCCATGCTTTGAGCATAGCTGGATTTAGAAACGTACAGAGAAGTTCTGGAGAAAAGTCCATAAACCATTAAGGAGATCTGGGAAAAGCCACTGTTTTATCCCTGGGAGCAAGCAGCATGGAATCAACTTTTGACGATCCTGCCGCATACTTGTGACTTGGATTGGCCACTGTTTGGAAACGGGGTACTGGGCTCAATGGATCTTTTGGCCTGATCCTGTATGGCAATTAATTTCTCGTACTGCCTACAAGCCCAAGGGCCATCAAAGCAATATACGTGCAGATGCAGTTGGTATTTTTCTGTCCCTTGGAGGGCTCACGGTCTGAATTTTTTACCTGAGGCAGTGGAGGGGTTAAGATACCTAAGATCACAAGGTGCTCCTTTCCCCATACTTGAGCACCCTAATTTATCATCCTAATTCAGTATCTGGCAGAAAGCATAAACTGAGCCAAAGCCAACCCCCATCTCAGCATGCAGAGTGTGTACAGATAAAAGCAGGGTTTACTGACTCTGGAGAAGCCTGTGCAGTTCATTTTACATATTTCAATTGTGTCCCACAAATCAATCTAGAAACGAGTGGGTTATGTCCCTCTACCAGCAGGTGGAGGTAGAGAACACCAGAGCTCTTCCATAAAGGATACAGTGCAGCAGCCTCACTTTCAGTATTCTCTCAGCAAGTGGATGGACATCTCCCATGCAGCTCTGGTTTTGTGCTTGATCCTAGCCTGTTACCTGAGGCTTAGTCAAGCTGGGGGGTCTTGGCATGGATATGGCAGTCAGGGTATACTTGGTGGTGCCAGATGTCCTGCCCCCCCCCCCCCCCCAACCCACCTCTGGGGTCTTTGCGGGCCTGTGCTGTTCATCAGACACAAGGTTCCTGAACCTCCTGCCCCTACAAAAAAAATAATAAAATTGTTCCCAGAGTGGGTCCTGTTATGGGATGATAGTGCATGGCTACCCTATGTGCACCATTTCCTCACTTGGTCCTCTCACTCTGTAAGTACTACCCTGCATTTCATGCCTATATGCTGATGGATGACAACAAAGATCGGTATGCTGCTCTGCCTGCGCTGTTCTTGTAGTAGCTCTGTCTTTTGCCACAAGAAAAGCCTCTCATTAAGCAGTCTCTTGCTCCCCTTTCATCGTTTTGACACGGCGGGGGGTCCCTTTCTGCTTCGGTCAGCGGATTCATCGGTGGAGTCCTTTCTTTTTGGCGTGCTGAGCTTCTGTTATGCGCTCTTGGCTGCCATCTTGACGCGGTGTCTGTCCATGAGCGCGGGCCTCTGCTCTCCTTAGTTTTGGCCATATGCCGCCCTCACCTGTGCACTGGGAATGCACTCGGGTCTCCTTTCCATGCTTTCCCTTTTAGCTCTATGCTATAGGTGGGATAGTAGCATTTGGTGGCTCCCCTTTCCAGCACACCTTGCCTGGGAATTTCTTGTGTTAAAAAAAAAAAGTAGGCACACATCTGCGGGTTCTGCTGTGGGGCTATTGAGATCGCTCTGCCTTTTTGCAGTTGCTGGTTTCTAAAGGACCTTTGGTGGCCCGTGTTTCTCTTCTCCCCATTTGGCGGGAGGGCCTGCCGTTGAGAGCTCTGGGCTGGCTGGGTCCTTGGCAAAGTTTGTGCTGCAGCTGTGGAATCGTGGCCTGGACTTTCTTGCTGGTGGCATCGACTTCGGACAAAAGAAAAAAACAAAAAACACTCCTTTGGCTGTTCTGTGGCTGACCATCCTGGTGGCTGGAGGAGCGCTGTCTCTGGATTTCCAAGTTGGGGGTGGGGGGGGGGGGGGTTCTCTGGGGTTCCGGGTGGCTGCTTGGCCTCCTTTTCAGTTTGGGTTCCTTTGTGGGGCCTTTCTTTTCCTGGCCTTGGTTGGCAGTTGGTGACCCAGGCTTCTCCCCTTGTCTCCTAGGACAGGGGGTGGGCCCTCCTTTCAGATCTTGACAGTTGCTTAGCCATTGACTTTGCCCTTTCTGTTTCTGTCCGCACTCCTTACCAGGCTCCTTTTCCCTTTCTTTGCTTTCTTTCCTTGGGTAGTCTGCATTTGTTTGCAGATGGACATCTCTTGAAAGTGGCCCTTGCATTTTTCTTTCAGCACCTCTCATGTTTGTCTCTTTACTGGGTTCTGCTTGGTGCGTGGTAACAGCCTTTCTGGTTAGGGTTAGAGGCCTGGAGGACTAGCTTTTGACCATTTTCTTTTCGCACCCTGGACGCATTCAGAATCATGTTGAGGCCTTTCTTTTTGTTTTACTTTGGCCTGCTTGGCATATTTTCCCTAAAGCCAGGCGCTTACAAGCTTCTTTCGGGGCTCATTCCACTGTAGTTTTGCATGTGGTTTCTTTTTGTGGGTTCCTGAAGCTTGGATGCCTCACCATTCTCTGGCACTAGTTTCCCTTTGGGAATTGTTTTTTTTGGGTTTTGTTTGGCATTCCTGTGTGCAGGGTGTCCTTGCACTGTTTGTTTTTTTTGTGTGTTTGTGGGGGAGTGGGGGGGTCCCCTGTCTGCTCTGTGGCCCTTTGCTTTGTAGGGTTTCCTTGACTCCTGGCTTATGGATCAGGCCCCCTGAATACCAGGGGCTTCTGTTCTGGTTCTCGGTCATGGGATGGACGGGACATATGGTGGCATTCTGTTTACTCCACGCCTCCCATCTGATCTCTTGGCATGGCAGCTGTAGCATTCTGTCTCTCTCAGGGAAGGTCGTCCTGTTTTGTAGCAGATTATATGTCTCTTTTTGGGTTTACTGTCTGTCATGGCTGGTCTGCCATCCTGGCTTTGGGCAGGAGGCACTTCCATCCCGTCTCTGGGTTCACATCCTATTTTCTTCTATTGGATACTCATAGGGCCGTTCTGTTGCCTTTTTACTGACTTGTCTTCCCCTTTACAGGATTCTCTTATCTCGGACAGTGTCAGCCTGTGGTTTCTCTTCTAGGATTGTGATCCGGCTTCTCTCCATGTTTGCCAACTTCTTGTTGCCGAGTCTGCAGACTACTCTGTTGGTCAGATAGGTGGTCAGTTCTCCCTGGGACCCTGCTGCTGGGGCCATGGGGCCCAGGTGCTGTTTCCACATCTGTTCTTTCATGGGGTTGGTTCCTGCTTCCCTAGGAAGTTTCACCCAGTCTTTGGCAGCACTGCTTTTTGGTTGTTTCCATGGCTTGCTTCCTGTTTCTTCCAGTATTGTCCTACAGTACGTTTTCTGGCCTAGTCTCTGGCAAGCATCTAGCAGGCTGTCCTGCCAAGCACATCAAAGGGGGTGTGGCTCTCTGCCCTAGAGTGTTGGCAGCTGGCTCAGTCTCTGGCCTTGCCCCAGCGTGGGCCATCGGGCTATAATTCATCTCCAGGGCTCAAGCTTGTTTGTCTGTGGGCGACAGTCATTGAGTCTGGCACCCTTTTCTGGTTATGGAGTCTTTGGGTCTTGCTTTCTTACGGCTCTGGATGGATCCAGTTCCTCCATCTCAGGAGGGCATCGCTTGTGCCATCTCAGGAAGGCGGGTTCTCTCAGGATCTTGGCCCTCGTCCGGCCTCTGTATCTGGGGTCTGGCGCTGCATGTTGAGGCTTGTCTTGGCGGTCCAATCTGCAGGACTTCTGTGGCCCCACCCTACTTGGGGACTGCTTTGGTACATCCCACTCATCTCTGGATTGATCTGTGGGATGTAATGGAAGGAAAAATTGTTTCTTATCTGATAATTTTCTTTCCTTTAGTCCCAACAGATTAATCCAGAGGCCTGTCCTTGGATTCCTTTGTGGCATTGTGTGTGTGTGCCTTTCAGGTCTGGATTTGGGATTTACCGTGGATGCTGCCTTGAGTTTCTTGCAGTTGTTTTCAATGGACTGATGATACAGGGGAACACAGGGCTTAAATCACAGGGCCGCTGGTTCTCTCCCTATTTGTGACAAAAAGCAGGAGTTTGATTCATGGGCTTATGGTCTCCTTACTGCTTTGGTATCGGACATACTGAAAGTGAGGCTGCTGTACAGTATTGTTTATGGCAGAGCTCTTGTGTTCTATCTCCATCTGCTGGTAAAGGGACATAACCTACTTGTCTCTGGATTGATCTGTTGGGACTAAAGGAAAGAAAATTATCAGGTAAGAAACAGTTTTTTCTTCTATAACCAATGAATTACACTTTTAAATTAGAATATGTTACTCCATAACCACTGGTATATAGACCTCTTATAGTAATACCTTCTGGGACTGTGGAAAGTGTGAGCTTCCACCCCCCCCCCCCCCCCCCCAAAAAAAAAAAAAAAAAAGCAGTGTCATACTGTTGCTTGCAGTGCCTCTGCTGGGAGAGGCTGAATGCAGGAACTTTGTTCTCAAAGCCAGCATTTTTGCACCTTTCCTCCATCGGCCCTCATGCTGGTGGTAGTTCCACAGTATTGGAGCTTATTCTCAAGTATTTTTAATAGGAGCCACTATGTTTTGATAGGGGATGAGGTTGAAACTACTTGAAAGAAAATGTCATTTTGTTTTTTTCCCCTGTCGTTTGATGTGGTTCTTGATAAAATCATTTTTTTCTTCATTTAAAGGCAAGAAACCATCAGAGGATCCTGCAGCAGATACAGTTGATTTCCCTAAAAGAACAACTCCAGCAACAGGTATAATTTTCTACCATCTTATCGTGTTTACGCTGACATCTTGACCCTGCCTTCATTTTGATTGGTGCATCAAGTCCTTGCTTGCTGCTTGTCTTCAGTCCTCAGCAGGACCCACCTGCGCTCCCTCATCACACTCACTGCCATCTATACTGCTGAAGTATTGCATTGATGGTGCCCTCTCCTTGACAGGTTATGAGTTGCTCTTCCAGCCGGAGGTGGTAAGGATTTACGTCTCGTTAATAAAGGAGAGCCGGACCCCTGCCATCCTGGAGGCTTCTGCAGGCGCTATACAGAACCTGTGCGCAGGGCATTGGACGGTGAGTGATGCCCTGACCCCAGGCAGGGAGGGTTGAGGGTGGGAAAATGTCAGTGCCGGTCACCCTCCTCCCACAAAACCAAGATTTTCCCATACAGATTTTATTCCATAAAGGTGAGTGTATTTAAATACAGACTTTAAGGACCATTTTTAGGGTGAATGTACCCCTTTAATATAAAGTATGTATGCTTACTTTGAAGTAGGCTGTGAAAGCCATAAGGTTGTTTATAGCTATTCTGCATGCTGTTTTAGATTAAAAAATAATTTGTAATTTTTTGATTTATATTTTGTATTTATCTTTTCATTACTTTTTATTCTTTTTTTTTTTTAGGGCTGCATTTCAATTAAAAACTTGTAATTGCAATTAATTGCTTGAATTTAAAGGTATGGTTCCCGCATCTCCTTGTGACTCTTGGTAAAGGAGAGTTAAGTAATTTTCCCAGAGTCACAAGGACCTGCAGTGGGGAAACAAAATAGATAACATACTGTCACCAAACACCTAGCCACCTGCCTGGTGTTACCCCGCAGCCACTTAGTTTATCCCCAGCACAGCTCAGGTCTGCCTGCACCTGCCACGTGCTCTACACTAGCACCCTCCTCCCACTGACTGGGTCACAGGCGCCTCTGGGCGAGTCTCCCGTTCTCAGTGATTTCTAGGTTACTGGAGGTCACACTCTGTGGTCTCGCAGTTCCCAGAAAGCACTCACAGACCCAATACACAAACCAACAGGCAGCGTCAACAAACTGAAAATTGTTTATTGTCTTAAATTGAACAGTGAAGCAGAAAAAGTGTAATCAGCAAACAATAACTGAAATATAAACATTTGTTTACTTTCTAAAAAGTACCTGGGTAGATCAGGAAATATGCTGCTTACACATTATCAAATATAACTGATAACAGGGCCTCAGCAAGGAGATCTTCCTCCTGGGCTAGGACGGGGGAAAAAAGCCAGTAAAATCCAAATGAAAATGAGCTCCTGGGCCAATCGGAGCCCAGAACAACAATCTTAAAGTATATTGCAGACTGCCTTTCCAAAAGGCTTAAAGAAAACAGCCTTGGTTCTGCAGCAGCTTCAAAACATAACATGCACCACCTACTGGCCAAATTAAAGAAATGCACTTCAGGAAATACACAATACATTTTACATGTTTAAACACACACTTCCTTGTCATCAAGCAGATGAAGCCATTACGTATGGGTTGTGTCCATCAACCAGCAGGGGGAGATAGAGAGCACTCAACTTTTCACAGTGCCTCATGGCCAGCTAGCTCCACTGCCTCTTCAGTATTCTCTCCCCAAGCAGGGTGGCTGCAGCTTCTTCGAGCTCCATCAAAAATCTGCCTGGGGGTGGCTCCTGGCTTGCCAGTTGTTAGCCGGGGTGTTAGAGGCTATTTCAGCTTCACTTTGAAGGCACATAGGTCAGCCCTTTCCCACTCAGTGGATGCAGGCACATTGGTTCGCCTTTCCCTGCCTTTCCCACTTATCTGAGCCTCCGGAGTGTTTTTATTTACCTCTTTTGCCTCTGCTTTCCTCACAGCGTTTAAAAAAAAAAAAAGTTGTGTCGCGCTTTAGCGCAGTGATCCTGCAGGACTGGAGCTGTGATACTCAGTCTAGTGAGGTAAGAGTGTTTTCGACTCCGGGGTGGGCCCGTGATCGGGACGTTTTTGGCGCAAACCACCATTTTTGAATTTTACCGCCATTTTCGGTGATGGCTGCGGAGACTGTAAAGCGCTGTTCTAAATGTGGCAAGCGTAAATCAGCAGTGGGGCTCTGTAATTCGTGCTGTACAGACGGTAGAGCTGGCCTGAGCATGGCGAGTGGCGATCTTTCACGCTGTGAGCTGGCAGCGGACGCCATTTTGGATTTTCCACATGGCGCGGCCTCCGTTGCGACGGAGAGCCCTGAATCCGGGGGGGGGGGGGGGGGGGAGGGGGGTCCTCTGAGTGAGGCTAATAATAGAGCTGATAGCCCTGGGCAGGATCCGGGTGGTCAGGGAGCGGTTTTCTCCCCTGATTTTGTTTTAATGCTGCATAGGGCATACATGCTTTAAAAGAGCTCTTCCACAGGGATCTTCGGACCCTCTGCCTGCACCCCCCCCCCCCCCCCCCCCCCCCCCCCCCCCCCCCCCCCCGGTGGATCCTGGCCTTTTGGAGTTGGCTTTGCCTGTTTCTTATCCTCCTGATAAACGCAGAAGGGCTAATTCCCCTTCTGAGTGTGGTGCACCCCCCTCCCCCGTGGTTGGGCTATGAGGATTCTGAGGGGTCTGGCAGAACTTCTTGGGCTGAGGAGCCAGAGTCGGGTGAAGAATTGCCACAGGAGCTTGATGATCCGTCTGCGGTGAGGATTTTCCACCGCGAGGAGCTGCCAGCGCTTATTTCAGATGCCTTACAAGCCCACTCGATTGAAGATCCTGGGAGTGGCACAGCCTCCTCTGTTAATCCAAGAATGGCTAGTACCAGAAAGCCTGCTCGAGCCTTTCCTTTGCATGATTCCATCCAAGAGCTTTTTTCGGCTCAATGGGCTGACCCCGAGGGACCTTTGAAGGTTGCCAGGGCTATGGGGCAATTATACCCTCTGAGTGAGGAACATTTGGCTCGCTTTGCAGTGCCTAAAGTGGATGCCCTGGTCACGGCTGTGACAAAGAGAACTACCCTCCCTGTTGAAGGAGGTGTTGCCCTGAAGGATATCCAAGACCGCAGGCTTGATTCAGCTCTGAAGCGGTCCTTTGATTTGGCAGGTCTCACTGTTCGGGCGTCTGCATGCAGTTGTTATGCTGCTAGAGCCTGCCTGGCTTGGTTACAGCAGGCAGTGGAACAGCCCGGTGATGGAGCGGAGACCTTATCTGAAGTGGCTCCGCGGATGGTCGGCCTTGTCCTTTTTGGCTGACGCCCTTTATGATATGGTCAGAGCTTCGGCTAAACAAATGGCTGTAGCAGTGGCGGCTCGCCACATTCTTTGGCTACGACTTTGGGCGGCGGACATGGCCTCTAAGCAAAGGTTGGTGAAGTTGCGCTTTCAAGGCCTTCTCCTGTTTGGTGAGGAGCTGGAAAACATTGTTAAAGGCCTGGGTGATTCCAAACCTCAGCGCTTGCCCGAAGATAGGCCGGAGCCTTCTTCTAAGGGTCAGGCGGTCCGCTCCTCTTACAGACCTCGCTTCCGTGAAGCTAGAAGGTACCACCCGGGGCGTTCTGCTGGGTTCACTTCTCATGCCCGCTTTCAGCAGAGAAACTCCTTTCGCTCAGACAAACGTTCCGCAACTGCCGGTTCAAGGCCTGGAGTTCAGGGGCGACCCTCTCAATGATGGTGCGCCGGCCCCCTCCTCGTTTCCTGTCATCGGAGGAAGACTTTCCCTCTTTTTCGAGGAGTGGGCCAAAATCTCCGCAGATCAGTGGGTCTTGTACCTGATCAGAGACTGATACCGAATAGCATTCGATGCCCCGGTGAGAGACATGTTTGTGGAGTCCTGATGCGGTTCTGCCACCAAACGGGTGGCGGTAGAGGAGACTTTGCACAGTCTGTGCCAGATAGGGGCTGTGACCCCGGTGCCTCCCGCCGAACAAGGTCTAGGCCGCTACTCCATTTACTTTGTGGTACCACGAAAAGGCTGGTCTTTTCGCCCGATCCTGGACTTAAAAGAGCTAAACAAGTCCTTCAGAATGCGGCATTTTCACATGGAAACCCTGCGCTTCGTCATTGCGGCGGTACAGCCAGGAGAGTTTCTCACGTCTCTGGACCTGAAAGAAGCTTACTTGCACATACCAATTTGGCCCCCGCACCAGAAGTTTCTGCGGTTTGCGATGTTGGGAAAACATTTCCAGTTTCGGGCCTTGCCTTTTGGCCTCGCCACAGCTCCCCGAACCTTCTCCAAGGTAATGGTGGTAGTAGCTGCCTTTCTCAGGCGAGAGGGTATCCAGGTTCACCAGTACCTAGACGACTGGCTCGTCAGAGCAGACTCAAAAAAAGAGTCATCTAGCTACAGCCAGAGTGGTTTCCGTCCTTCAATCTCTGGGCTAGGTCGTCAATATGGCCAAAAGTTACCTGACCCCCTCGCAATCTCTAGAATATTTGGGGGCCAGGTTCAACACAGCCTCGGGCTATGTGTTTCTTCCTGAGCAAAGGCGGTGCAAGCTTCAGAATCAGGTCCGTCTGCTCCTAAGGATGCCCCGTCCGCGAGCTTGGGACATTGTCCAGTTGTTGGGATCGATGATGGCCACCTTGGAAGTGGTGCCATGGGCGAGAGCGCACCTGAGACCTCTACAGTATTCTCTACTTCAACGATGGTCTCCAGTATCTCAGGATTATCAGTGCAGACTTTCTTGGCTCCCTGCGGCCCGCCTCAGTATGGAGTGGTGGCTCTCGGACAGCATGTTGCGGCGGGGAATGCCGCTGGCACTCCCCAATTGGTGCCTAGTGGTGACAGATGCCAGCCTGAAGGGCTGGGGCGCACATTGCCAAGGGAAGCATGCCCAGGGTCTGTGGACGCCCGACGAGTCGGAGTGGTCTAGCAACCGTCTGGAGTTGAAAGCGGTGTTTCTGGCTCTTCTGGCCTTTCAAGTGACCCTGGAAGGATTGGCTGTCCGAGTGATGTCAGACAACACGACAGCAGTGGCCTACATAAATCGACAAGGCGGCACTCAGTGCAGAGCTCTAGCCGCACAGGCCGAACAAATTTGCCACTGGGCCGAGCTGCATCTTCAGTCCCTGTCAGCAGCTCACATTTGCAGGTCAGAGCAACATGCAAGCCAACTATCTAAGCAGGCATCAGATCGATCCAGCGGAGTGGGAACTAGCAGACGATGTATTCCTGCAGATATGTGCCAAATGGGGCAAGCCAGTGATGGATCTTATGGCGACCAGTTCCAATGCCAAAGTTCCGTGCTTCTTCAGCAGACGGAGGGATCCTCGCTCTGCCGGGTTGGATGCCTTGGCTCAACCCTGGCCTCTGGACTTGCTGTATGTCTTCCCTCCGTGGCCCTTGATAGGGCGAGTGCTCCTGCGGATTCGGCTGCATCCAGGAGAAGTGGTGCTCATCGCCCCGGATTGGCCCAGGAGGCCTTGCTATGCGGACCTCTGACAGATGCTGTTGAAGGCTCCTTTTCTGTTACCTCTGGTTCTGCACCTGTTGTCACAGGGTCCGGTGGCCATGGAGGACGCCTGCCGCTTTGGTCTTATGGCATGGCGATTGAGAGGGTGCAATTGAGTGATAAAGGCTACTCAAATAAGGTAATTTCCACTCTCCTGCAGAACCGTAAGCGCTCCACTTCCGTGGCTTATGCCAGGATTTGGCGCCAGTTTGAAGTCTGGTGTGTTTCAAGCGCGCTTTCTCCGTTGCGGGCTCCTGTCTCGCCGATTCTGGACTTTTTGCAGGATGGTGTACACAAAGGCTTGGCCTATAATTCCCTGCGGGTGCGAGTGGCAGCATTGGCCTCCCTGCGTGGCAAGGTTGAAGGCGTGTCCTTAGCTGCTCATCCAGATGTGGCACGGTTTCTTAGAGGGGTGCTTCAGCTCCGTCCTCCCGTGCGGGCACCTTGTCAGCTTGGAACCTGGGGTTAGTATTGAAGGCCCTTCAGGGGGCTCCCTTTGAACCGCTTCGGCGTGCTTCAGAGAAGGATTTGACACTGAAGGCCGTCTTTTTAGTGGCCGTTATCTTGGCAAAACGGGTGTCAAGAACTCCAGGCGTTTCCTGTAGAGACCCTTTTCTGCAATTCTCAGAGTCAGGCGTCATGATTTGGACCGTGCCTTCCTTCATGCATAAGGTGGTTGCAGCGTTTCACCTAAACCAGCCTGTTTTTCTTCCCTCCTTTGTTGAGGAGGAGTTTCCAGATTCATTTGGGCAGTTGCACCTTTTGGATGTGCGCAGGACTCTGTTGCAGTATCTGCGAATTACAAATTCTTTCAGGACCTCTGATCATCTTTTTGTGCTGTTTGCAGGTCCTCACAGAGGGTCTTCAGTGTCTAAAGCCACTATTGCCTGTTGGCTCAAAGAAGCTATCTTTTCAGCATATCTGCTGTCTGGCCGGGTTCTGCCTGATGCCTTTAAGGCACATTCCACAAGAGCGATTTTCTCTTCCTGGGCGGAAACTGGAGCACTCTCTCTTCATGAGATTTGCAGTGCTGCAACATGGGCTTCTAAGCTCTCTTTCGCCCGACATTACAGGCTGGATGTGGCTGCCAGGAGGGATGCGCGTTTTGGAGCACAGGTGCTAGCGCGTGGTGTGGCTTGTTCCCACCCTATTTAGGGATTGCTTTGTTACATCTCATACGTAATGGCTTCATCTGCTTGATGACAAGGAAGGGAAAATTAGGTTCTTACCATGATAATTTTCTTTCCTTTAGTCATAGCAGATGAAGCCATGAGCCCTCCCTGTATGATTGTCTGTATTGCAGTGATTCTGATTTTAGGTGCTGTTCTTGTTTCCTGAAGTTATATTCCTTCCTTGGGGAGTCGGAAAACAGTCTTCAGGATTCTTGTTACAGTTATAGGAGGATGAGTTCATTCCCTCCAGGAGGATGCAAGTATTCCCTCCGTTTATACAAAGTGGAGGACGAGTTTATTCCCTCCAGGAGGATGAGTTCATTCCCTCCTTTTTAGAGTTCATGCCCTTGTTAAAGGCCATCGTTCGCTGTGAGGAAAGTTCATGTTGTTCCCATTGCGGTTTGCCATACTGCTTTGGAAGCTTCAAATACTGAAGAGGCAGTGGAGCTAGCTGGCCATGAGGCATTGTGAAAAGTTGAGTGCTCTCTATCTCCCCCTGCTGGTTGATGGACACAACCCATACGTAATGGCTTCATCTGCTATGACTAAAGGAAAGAAAATTATCATGGTAAGAACCTAATTTTCCCTTCTCTTACACATACCTTTTACTCATATGATTAAAATTTTAATCAAAATGCAGCTCTAGGAATAAGCATTTTAAATCACTTTATTGAAATGTGAATGCATCATATGCAAACAGTAAACCATGAGAGGAGGAAAAGTACCTCAAACAAGATTCCCATCTGTAATCTAGTAAACATGTTTCAATATTTCTCCCCGGTTTTAGTAGCTTATATTGCCCCTCCCACCTACCGCCCCCCCCCCCCCCCCCAAAAAAAAAACAAAAAAAAAACTTCCCAAACCTCTTGAAACCTGTAACCATTGCTGCAAGAGGCCTGGGTTATTATGGCCTCTTGCGGTCTAACAACCCATCATACCTCCCAATATCTGTCACTATGTCGTCGTCCCCCCACCTCAAATTGGTATGCAAACTATTTTCAAAAAGGAAAAATCCTCTCCCCATATGAGAGAAACTTAACATGACATGTGACAGTACTTGAATGGATTCACGAGTGTGGTGAAATTCCCTGTAACTTCACTGTCGGCCCATTCGTTATCCAACTGATGTCAGTAGTACCAGGGGGTGTGTTGTCAGTTCATATTCCTCCACCTGTGACCCTGTGTTCTCAATCTTGCAGTATGGTCGCTGTATCCGCTCCGCAGTGCGGCAGGAGAAGGGGCTGTCTGCTATCGCTGATCACTTGACCAGTGAGAACGAGCGTGTGGTGAAAGCAGTGTCTGGAGCGTTGCGCAACCTTGCAGTAGACTCCCGCAACAAAGAACTGATTGGTAGGTAATGGAACCCAAGATGGGGAAGACATCAAGTATGGTCTCTCTCTCTCTTCCCCCCCCCCCCCCCCCCCCCCCCCAGCATCCCTTCTTAGGATGTGTTCTTTCACTACATTTTCTTCCACACCCTTAAAATGGCAGGATTGTACTAGAGTAGGCTGGAGTGGACTTCAACGCTCAAGTAGTTGGAACATAAGGTTAGTTTTGGGCAGACTTCTATAGTTTAAGTCCTCGAAATAGCAAAGAGAACAGGATCAAGTATTTTATACCACTTTCATTGTTGGTTTAAACATGAATTGATGAGTGTGACTTGCAGACTGGATGGACCGTTCAGGTCTTTCAGCCATCCTCTGTTAAGTTACCTTGTTAGACACAGGTATGTTCCTTCCTCCCACGTGATACACCAGTAGAAGAAATTGCACTATCTGACAGTACCAGGCAACTTTCTAGGTGTGAAATGTCTCATTAAAATTTGTATGCATCTTCAGAAACAGCCCTAGAAATTGTAGTGAGCCCCAATCTTCCTTACTTGGTGCCATATGAAAGCCTTTCTCCCAACTGGAAAAATCCCCAGGGACATCATCCTGTAACAGATGCAATAATTACAGCGTGGAAATTTAATTATACATTTGATGTAAAAAATCAGCTTAAACAACTTTTGAAAATATCTTTCTGATTTTGTCCCAGAAGACTTGCCTTACTTTTTAAGTGTTATTCCCCATTTAAAAAAATCCCCTATAAGGCTGAAGAATTAGGAATTAGGTACACCAGTGAATGATTTTTATGTGGGTGGGGGGGAATTGGGTAATATGGTAAAGGATATGTGGGTGGGGGGAATTGGGTAATATGGTAAAGGAAATCAGTCATTCTGTCTTAGATCCAGACTAAAAGGTGAAGAGTGATAGATAAGACTTGACAGGGAAGTGCGTGTGATTTGCTGTTACCTAGTTTTGCAGCATTCATATTCGTTTTATTTTCCTGGCCTCTTAAGGAAAACATGCCATCCCAAATCTGGTGGGGAACCTCCCAGGTGGACAGCAGAATCCAGCGAAGGAGTTCTCGGAGGACACAGTAGTGTCCCTTCTGAGCACCATCAATGAAGCTCTCATTGACAACTTGGAGGCAGCAAAGAAACTGCGAGAAACACAATGTGTCGAGAAGCTGGTGCGGATCAACAAATCCGGGTACTGGTTGGGAGTCTGCTGCCACTGCCTGCCTCTCTGGTAGAATGGCCGCAGGGGACAGATCCCCTTCTGATTTTCTTGCTTCCTTCTGTTCTGTACTGCACTCAAGCTGACGCTCTGTCTCTGTATGGTGCCCCTTTCTTTGCTTTTTTTTTTTTTGTTCTTGAGCCATCTTGAATTCTTTACTCTCTCTTCAGGAATCGCTCGGAGAGGGAGGTTCGTGGTGCCGCTCTTGTGCTTCAGACTATTTGGGGCTATAAAGAGCTGCGGAAACCGCTGGAGAAGGAAGGCTGGAAGAAGTCAGACTTTCAGGTATGGGGGGGAGGGGGGGTGTCCTGTGTAAACAGCAACAAAGCAAAAGGGGGGGGGGTATTTCAGGGGGGATATTTCAGGGGACCTGGACAAGTGCAAATCCCTCTCTTATTTGATAGGTGAATCTCAATAACACTTCTCGGAATCAAGGGCGGAACACATATGATGACAGTACACTTCCGCTGATTGACAAGAACCAGAAATCTGGTGAGTGTGTTTTCCACCGCCCGTGTCTTGCATGGAGAAGTATTTATGAACAGTAAATGCCGCTGTAGCCTTCTCTCTAGCCTGAATGGAGAAAATATTTTTTCATTAATGTATAATTAAACTCTGGAATTTGTTACTGGAGGTTGTGGTAAAAGCTGTTTGTGTTGGCTGGGCTAAAAAAAAAAAAAAAAGTTTGGATAAGTTTCTGAAGGAAAAGCCCACAAACCATTATTAAGGTAGACCTGGGAAAAGCCACTGCTTATCCTGAGGGTAAACTATATGGAGTCTAAGTACCTTTTTGGGAACCTGCCAGGTACTTGTGAGCTGGCTTGACTGCTGTTGGAAATAGGATATCAGGATTGATGGATCTTATCTTATAATATGAAATAGGGACATTTCAGTCCTCTAGTTTAATATAATCATTTTCCATCATTTATTCTGATTCAGCTGTAGTTCAACACTAGATTCCCATATGCTGTATGTAGAGGTGGTCATAACAGCAGAGTAAGTTTGGGATAAGTGCTCAAATGTAAAACTTGTTGAGCTGGGCAGATTTTGGTGCTATTGTCTGAAGGAATGTCTTCTGGCCGCATTAGTGAATGTTAGTTGAATGTGGTTTAGTTCTTTCACTCTGCATAGGTCTGCAAAACGTACTTTGACTGGATAAATCTGAGACCAGAATTACACCACCATATCCTGAGTCTCTGCTTTTGCTAGTAATGGCATAAAACAGGGCTGTAAATTTTCCAGAATCTGATCAGGGCAGGATGGTGTCATGAGAGAGTGGCTTGGAGAACAGGTAGATATTCTCATCACTTGTTGCATTGTAGCTAGTACCTTGTTTGGGCTTGTGATGCGCAGACATTAATGTTGCAGTCATGGGTAGCCCACTAAGCCACTTTAGGGTCTTAGTGAGGTGGATGTACTGTGGCCTAGGATCTGAGACCTAGTGTCTCCTGGTCTTTTGTATCCAAATCCTAAGTTGCTATGTTCAGACAAGTTCTCTGGAGAGTTGTTTAGAGATCTTGACTAAACTGATCTGGTGAATATTAACTTGTTTCCAACCCAACAGAAGTTGGAAAGAATGACGTATAAGTGATGAATGTCTCTTTGTCTCTGGGGGACAGAGAGCTGTTCAAAAGAATGGGATAAAATTTGGCATGGTATAAATCCAGTGAAAAGACACATTGAGCTTTAAAATGGGCCAGATTGGACTGGGGTTCCAGAGTAAAAAAGAAATAAGCTCCCCACCCCCCACCCAAAAAAAAAAAAAATCCCAGGTCACTTGTGGGACACCACCGGCAGCAGAGTGCCAAAAAAATGGAAAACCTTTAGAGCTATAATTTTTTTTTTTTCTGAAGTGTTTCTTCTTCAGGGCTTTTCAAACATGCCCTGGGGATCTCTCAACATTTCCATGGAAAATAGTGGAAACTATTATAAAGAATACAATTATGGAACACACAGATAAACGTGGTTTAATGGGTCAGAGTCGGCATGGATTCAGCCAAGGGAAGTCTTGCCTCACCAATTTGCTTCATTTCTTTGAAGGCGTGAATAAATATGTGGATAAAGGTGAGCCAGTTGATGTATTTTATGTAGGCTTTCAGAAAACTTTTGAGAAAGTTCCTGTTGGGAGACTCCTGATGGGATAGGAGACAGTGTTCTGTTGTGGATTAGGAATTGGTTATTGGACATAAAATAGATAGGGTAGGGTTAAATAGCCATTTCTCCCAGTGGACTACCGCAAGGATCTGTACTAGGACCGGTGCTATTTAACATTTTATAAATGATCTAGAAATCAGAATGACAAGGTGGTTAAATTTGCAGATGTCAGAACTATTCAAAGTTGTTTAAACAAATGCAGATTGTGCAAAATTTCTGGAAGACTTTAGGAAATTGGAGGACTTTGTGTCCAAATGCAGATGAAATTTAATGTAGACAAATGCAGTGATGCATATTGGGAAGAATAATCCAAATCCATAGTTACCTGATGCTAGGGTCCACCTTGGGAGTCAGCACCCAAGAAAAAGTTTTAGGTGTAGACAATACGTTGAAATCTTCTGCACATTGAGCAGCAGTGGCCAAAAAAGCAGGATGCTAGAATTATTAGAAAGGGATGGTAAATAAGACCAAGAATACTATAATACCTCTGTATCATTCCATGGTGTAACTTCGCCTTGAGTATTATTTAGGTCTGGTCGCCATATCGCAAAAAAAAGATATATCAGAAGGTTCAAAGAAGAGTGACCAGAATAGGGGTTGGGAACTCCTCTCATAGGAGTATAGGCTAAAGAGGTTAGGGCTCTTCAACTTGGAAAAAGACAGCTGAGGGGAGATATGATTGACGTCTACAAAATCCTGAGTGGTGTAGAACAAGTAGAAGTAAATCAAATTTTTTTTTTTTTACTCTTAAAAGATTAGGGGGCACTCATTGAAGTTACAAGGAAAAGAATAGTTAAGCTTTGGAACTCATTGCTGGAAGATGTGGTAACAGTGGCAGCATATCTGGGTTTAAAAAAGGTTTGGACAAGTTCTGGAGGAAGTGTCTGCTATTGAGACAGACATGGGGAAGCCACTGTTTACCCTGAGATGGTAGCATGGAATGTTGCTACTAGTTGAATTTTGTCATGAAACGCCTAACCCGCCTGGGGCTAACCCTGCAGCCACTAGAGGGTCCATCCCCAACACAGCTCAGGTCCTCCTGCACCTGGGCACGTTCTCTACATTAGCACTCTCCTCCCACCAACTAGTTCCCAACCGCCTCTGGGTGAGTCTCCCGCTCTCCAGTTATCCCCGGTGATTTCTAAGTTACTGGGGCCACACACACTCCCAGTGGTCCCACAGTTCCTAGAAAGCACTCGGACCCAACACACAAACCACCAGGATTCTTAGTCCAGACAAGCAGAGTCAATAAACTAAAACAAATTTTGAACAGTGAACTCTTAAAAACAGATGGAAAATAATAGGCAAATAACAGGTAACTGAATAAGGATCAAACTGAATAAGGATCAATTATAACACTATCTAAACACTTTATCACTACCTGGATAGTGCCTGGGAAGTACAGAAAATGTAGCTGCTCACAAGGTCTCAGTAAAGAGTTCTTTCTCTCTCGACTTCTAAACTGAGACTGGAGAAAAATCCAATATTTCTAGACTGAATTTGAGCTCCTGGGCTAATCAGAGCCCAGAACAACATTTTTTTAAAAGTAGCTGGCCACGTCACTGCAGGTTACTTTCTCCTTGTGTTAAACTAAAAGGAACAATCATTTCTCTAACGGCTTTAAACATAAAACATGTACCACCTGCTGGCCAAACTAGAGAAATACACTTCAAGAAATAATACATACAGTTTACAGGCTTACAAACCCACTGTTTTGTCACACCTCCCTCGTCAAGAGACCCCAGACTGCAACTTCTACAAGTCCGCTGGTTGGGTCTTGACAGTCCAGTATCAGGGCAGTTCTGGCTCTTCCTTTCTGGAGAGTCCCATCTGTGTTATGTCAACTGCCCTTGCAGTTCTTATAACAGATACTTTTACCACACTCAGTACATGCTAATGGTTTTAATCCTGTATGCTTCATTTTGTGAATAGTGAGGATTATCTTCTGACAGAAGCTTTTAGCACATGTGAATGACTTTACTCTTGTGTGGATTCTCTGGTGCTTTGTTAGCTGTGATTTATGAATAAAGCTTTTTCTATATTCAGTGTATGTAAATGGTTTCATCCCTGAAGGGATTCTATGCTGTGTTGACAATTTTCCTTTTCGATGGATGCTGCTCTTAAAAACAGAACAGGGATAGTCTCTCATCTTTCTGAATTTTCTGGTATTTTGATAGTTTTCTCTTCTGACAAGAGCTTTTCAGATTTAGAAGAGGTTGACTCTATACTAGTGTGAAGAAACAGTGTGTTTTAAGCCTGTAAAATGTATTGGATATTTTCCTACCGTAATTATGTCCTGAAATGTATTTCTCCTATTTGGCCAGCAGATGTTTCTTTGCTGTAAAGCTATTACAGAGAAATGAATATTCTTTCTTTAGTTTTAGCACATAGATAGGAAGTAAGAAGCAATATACTTTTGAATTTTGTTGTTCTGGGCTCTGATTAGCCCAGGAGCTCATTTCCTTTAGCGTGTACTGGTTTTGCCTCCAGTCTTAGCCAGGGAGAAGAGAGAGACGGATATCTTTACTGAGGCTTGGTGAACAGTTATGCCCTGATCTTCATAGGAACTTGTTAGAAAGTAAACAAACGTTTAGTTTTATAATTGATCCATATTTTAGTTACTTGTTATTGTTTGCTGATTGCACAGTTTACAGTTTTTGTCCAAGTCCTTACAGTAAACAATATTTAGTTGTCTCTGCTGTCTGGACTGAAAGAATCCTTTTGTGTGTTGGGTATGTGAGTGCTTTCTGGGAATTGTGGGAGTGTAGCCTCCAGTAACCTAGAAATCACTGGATAATTTGAGAGTGGGGAAACTCACCCAGAGGCAGTTGTGACCCAGTCGTTGGGAGGAGGGTGCTAGTGTAGAGTACAAACGGCAGGTTCAGGTGGACCTGAGCTGTGCTAGGCATAGACCTCAGTGGCTGCAGGGTAACCCCAGGTGAGTGGCTAGGCACTTCATGACAGCTAGTATTTTACATGTTTTATGAAAATTTCCAGCATCTGAAAACTTTCTCACACAGCATGTAAAATGTCTCCTATACACGTTTCTTTGTCCTCGTAGTTCTCCCTTTTGAAAGAATATTTTTCCACAGTCTGTACATGTAGATGGTCTCTCTTCAGTGTTGGATTTCTCCAGTAATGTCTCTGCTAGGTCAGGTATGGGTTCACTATTCTGCCACACTTCTAGTGGGCTACACACAGCTAGTACCATGGCTGTGCGATTTGCATATGCCTTTAACATATTTACATGAAAGGTACGCTGCTTTTTGCCATGAGTCCATAGATATAGTTTGTATCATTTAGGTGCCTTATGACCTTGTAAGGTCCCACCCAGTTAGCCTGAAGCTTATTCTGACGGACTGGGACTAAAACAAGTACCTGCTGGCCCTCATAAAACGATCATACCAAGTTTTTTGCTTAGTTTGGGCTGTCTGTAAGTTATTTCTGACAAAGCCCACGATGTCTTCTAATTTCTGGTGCAAATTGACTACATATTCAATCACGGGTGTCAAGACAAGTCAACGTCCCCCTCCCAATGTTCTCTTATCAGGCCAAGGGCCCCTCTCACCCTCCGGCCATAAAGCAGCTCAAATGGAGAGAACCCAGTAGACTCCTGGGGTACTTCTCTGTATCGAACAGAGGATAGGGCAAGTACTTTTCCCAGTCCTGGTCTTCTGATTCCAGAAAAGTCTTTAACATATTCTTTAATGTCCCATTAAATCTCTCCACCAACCCATTAGTTTCAGGGTGATATGGTGTGGTACATACAGATTTCACTCCAGTGTGCCCACAGATTTTGGATCAGCTCAGACATAAACTGTGTCCCTTGGTCTGAGAGTGTTTCTCGTGGATATCCTACCTGGGAAAATATTTCAAGCAGGGCAGTAACAATTTTCTCTGCTTCTATTGAGGATAAGGCTACCGCTTCAGGGTGTGTGGTAGCAATCCACCACTGTCATTATATACCTTTTCCCAGTCCGGCGGCTAGGGACCGCTAGAGGTCTCACTATATCCACAGCTATCTTCCTCAAAGGGCTCATTGATAATAGGTAAAGGTTTCAGGGGAGCTTGGGAGTGACCTTGGGTCTTACCCACTCTTTGGCACGCATCACAGGTTTGACAATAGTTGGCTATGGCTCGAGATACTCCTGGCCAGTAGAAGTTCTGGGTCAATCTGGTGCGTGTGTGGGTCACACCCTGATGTCCTGCTTGTTGAATATTGTGTAATCTGTAGGAGTTCTCTGTATGCCCTGGGCACTGTAAACTGCTTGCCTGCTGTCCTGGGCTTATTAGGATCAATAGGATCAGTCTCTTGGGTCTTACTGTACCGAAGAGACTGATCCGATTGATCTGTACAGCAAGCCTCCTTTTCATAGGATATGATCTTTACAAGTCTCAATAGTTGGTTGACCAGCCCTCTGCCTCAGGGCTTTCAGGTCATGGTCAGAGTGTTGTGCTTCCTAAAAAGCATGTATCTGTCTTTTATCAGTATCCATAACAGGAAGGGTCTCTGCTGATGACTCTGACAAATCAGGCTCAACAGTCTGATCAATAGGTGTGTCAAATAAGTCTGGCTGTCCAATACTCATGGCCTCGGTCACCTCAGGAACTGGTGCTGCTTGGAAGCACTGGAGCACCGCCTCCTGTTTGGTCAGCTGTTTCCATCTGGACTGGCTAAGGAGAGGTGATCTCTGCTGCTTCTGCTTGTTGGGCCATCTGGGCCTGACTACTGGTTACCATAGCAGAAATGCTGACACCGTTATTGAGGGTAATGTTCATTGGACCCATGTTGGTCCCACACAGCATTGGTACCGGCATATTTTTCATTATTCCTGCTTCTCTAAATCCAGGCTTGGTACCCCAATCTAGGAATACTTGAGCAATGGGTATAGTCTCTCTGGATCCATTGGCTAATACTACCTCTGCAATGCACCCTGGTAGAATAGCATCTTCCGGCACCAGCTCTGGTCATAACAAAGTCATGCTAGAGCCAGTGTCCACAAGCCCAGTCACCGTGGGTCTGATTCACAGTTATTGGAGTGCTGTAGTGTTGAGGAAACTCATCTGCTTCCTTGCTTAATGAATGGCCTGCAACTTTCTGTGATGCAGCAACTGCATGGGCCTCTTTCATGGGACTGGAGCCACCCATGAATGTGGCTAGCGTTGGTGCAGGAACTGAAATGCTTTTTAGTGCAGTCTTGGGATTATCTATGCAATCTGCATTGAAATGTCCTGTACGCCCACACTGGTAACAAGGACATTCATGCCTAAAGTCTTTCGGTTTTTGGGGAACACTGGAGGTTTTGCTGACACTCTGAGGTTGCGGGAATATTTGGCTTAGGGCCCGTGCTGCCCTTAGATCCCGGCTGCTGCGGATAAGGACGGCTTCTCTTTGTCAGGGACAGTTAGCCATAACCAATGTCAGCCGACTCGGCTGCCTTCTCTGGAGTACAGGGCTGGTGATTTTGAACATATTCCCTCACCTCTGGTTGACAGCGCTGAAGGAACTGCTCCAGGACCATCAGGTTTTGGCAGTCCTCCAGGGTGTTTTAACTTCTGCTCCACTGAGCTACCACTGGTTCTGGTATCTTAACTGGATCACAAATTCGCTGTATCATCCGCTCCCTTTTGCAAAGTCCGGAAGGTCTGTAGGTCTTGGGGGTAATGGCATAATGGTTCAACAAAGTTTTGCACACCTTCTCAAACTAAAAAAAATGTATTGCCATAAAAAATATTGAACAGACGGAAAATAACAGGTAACTGAACAAGGATCAATTATAAAACTGTCTAAACACTTTATCACTACCTGGGTAGTGCCTGGGAAGTACAGGAAATGTAACTTCTCACAAGGTCTCAGTAAAGAGGTCTTTTTCTCTTTACTTCTAAACTGAGACTGGAGAAAAATCCAGTAATTCCACACTGAATTTGAGCTCCTGGGCCAATCAGAGCCCAGAAGAATATTTTTTAAAAGTAGCTGGGGCCACATCACTGCAGGTTACTTCCTGCTTGTGTTAAACTAAAAGGAACAAATCATTTCTCTGTAATAGCTTTAAACATAAAATATGCACCACCTGCTGGCCAAACTAGAGAAATACACTTCAAGAATTAATACAGTTTACAGGCTTACAAACCCATTGTCACAGCTTTCTGCCAGGTATTTGTGCAGGGGCGTAGCCACGGGCGGTGCCATTTTCCCTCCAGGCCCGCCCATACAACATCCTGCTGCTGTCGCTTCCTTTTCTCCGCTTCCCTTTGCCGCGTCCATCTGGCCCTACGTATCCACTACAGGAAGTGGATCAGAGAGGGACAGATGGATGCGGCAAAGGGGAGTGGAGCTGCCTGTGCGAATGGCAGCGCTTTGCGACGGGCGAAGAAGTAAATGCAGCGGAGCCTAGGGAGACGAATTATTTTAAAAGGCAGGCAACGCTGCTGAACGCTGCTTCCCGCCACGCTGGTGACTGGCGCAGGGATGAGACCTCAAGCCTTGGGGGCCTCCAGAAGATTCTTCAGCTGGCAGAGTCCGGAGATCCCCGCCAGCCCAGGTATTTATCTTTACGGGAGGGGGATGGATAGGAAATATGTAGGTCATGCCCACCCAAAAATTGAGGTCTGGCTACGCTAACTGTATTTGTGACCTAGATTAGTCACTGTTGGAAACAGGAATACTGGGCTAGATGGACCATTGGTCTGACCCAGTATGGCCATCCTTATGTTCGGTTTTCAAGATATCCACTGTGCCTGTGCCTGAGATCAGTTTTCATGCACTAGTACTCCAGTGTGTGTAGATTGATCTCATACATATTTACTATATACTGAAAATCTGATTGGTAGTGGAGGGGCAGGACTGATTCTGGAAGCCCTGACCTACAGAAACATTTTACTTAGACACCAAGAAGGGGAAGGTTTCTTGGACGGTGATTGTTTTGGTTTTCTTGTCTTTGAGCAGAAGGTTAAAAGACAAACACACCACAAACAAAAAAAGGGATGTCTTTATGAAAATTGTGTATTGATGTCCCAAAATATTTTGAAACTGAGGAGTTAAATTTGGAGAGATTCAATTGAATTATGATACTAGTTTTCCAGCTCCCACAATCAGAATATGATGATCATGTAGGCCAGAGAGTTGGGTAACTGGTTTCTTAGTGTGTGTTTAAATAGAATATTTTCTTCTTACTTTAAATGTGGTCATAAAATAATCGAAAGGAATGTAAAAGCTCATGTTAAGATATCAGACCTGACCTGGTGTCCAGTGTGTTTAGATTTACCTTTCTGTGTCACACTGTTATGCCTGGAATAGACTCCCTAAGCCAGTACGTCAAGCGCCATCTTTGGCCGTCTTCAAATCTAGGCTAAAGGCCCACCTTTTTGATGCTGCTTTTAACTCCTAACCCTTACTCACTTGTTAAGTACCCGTATTTTATCATTCCCACCTTAGTTATTCCCTTATCTCTTATTTGTCCTGTTTGTCCTAATTAGATTGTAAGCTGTGTCGAGCAGGGATTGTCTCTTCATGTTCAAGTGTACAGTGCTGCGTACGTCTTGTAGTGCTTAGAAATAAGTAGTGGTAGTAATCTTGCACTCAGATTTATTGCCCTTCTGACCCTGCACGCTGTCTGCTGGTACTCTGAACTCATAATCCCATGCTGTTGCACTACCCAGTGAGACCTTGCTCCCCAAAAATGCCATCCAGTACTCTGACTTGAGACCGCTCTTGTGTGATTGATATTTGATTATTCAATAGCAGTGTTCTTCAAACTTTAGGAGCCCTGTAGGACATTTCTAATCCTGGAGGGGGGGAGGGGGAGGCCTTCTCTGAGTTTGCAGAGGTGGGCGAGGGGGTTTCCCCTTCAGTTTGCATTGTTGCACATCTTACTATCATCGTTTTCAACTGGTGAAAGTTGGGAACCTCATCAGCCTGCAGACACAAACTTGGTGTAACAATCAGATAGTTGGTGCATCATACTCCCCTGTATCGCTGAAAACCCTTTAAAACTGTTCTCGGCTGGCTGCCTGCGTTGAGTTTTTTTTTTTTTTTTTTCATTAACTTCTATAGTAGTTTGGTCCTCTGGACACGATCACTAAGGCTGAAGTCTGGAGGACAGTGAGTGGGTGTTGGTGGAAAGGAACGCCTCTAAAATCTTAATATACAAGATAAAAAAGCATCTATCCATTTTTGAATAGGAGGCATCTGACCAACACCATCAAATAATGCTCTAAAACATTTCTCAAATCCACAGCAGCTCCAAGACATACTTGATCTAGTTGAGTGGATATTTCCCCCATGGGGGTTTCTTACCACTAACACCATCACTGTCTTCTGGTGTGACATTAGTCTTAGTATAAATTATGTCCCTGGTGCGGGCATTCTGCTAAAACACGTTGGGCTTTCTGATGGTTTCATTTACTGAACTGAAATCTGTTGATTTCTAATTGTTAATTTATTATTCTGCATTGAGGTATGGTCTAACGTTGTGATCCCAACTGTTGCTAGTTCATCTTTGCTACCCTTGTATCCTAATGGAGGCCAGAACCATCACTCTCGACACTGCATCTTCCCCTCGTCCACATGTCCTACCTGGCAAATGTGATCCATCAGAATGCTGCTGTTTGGCTCAGAGCGGGAAAAGGAAGTTGTAGTTTTGCTGTGACCTTCCTTGAGAGCCTAGTTCCATCCAAAAATAGGAAGCAGATACCTTTGTTGCAGGTTAATGCTTGGACAGTCCAGGAACTCCCAAACAGCTGTTCTTTCTACATTTACTAGATGAGAAGTTCCTACATTTTGGTGGGACCAACCTTCATGATTCTTAAGCTAGCTGTTTGTACTGTGTGTGGAATGGAGAGAAGGGAATATCCATAGAGGAATACCCATAAAACCTTGGGGACAAGAAAGTTAGTCTGGGACTTCAAGTGCCTCCGTAGATAACTCCTGAAGCAGGTAGTGTTGCAGTTCAGTCTTAACACTTTGAAAAATGTTAGGGTTTTTTTTTTTTTTTTTGCTGGCAAGACAAAAATACCTATTAGGTAGAAGAGCATTTATACCTAGTTGGATCCTCCTGGGAAAATCTGTATTCCTTTGTTTCATTTAAATCCTCAGATTCTGGAAATGAGCCAGTGCACTCATTCACTGTAAAGGTTTGGTATTTTAGTGAATTGTAAAAGTGTTCATCTAAGAAAATAGGCATGGTGACTACAACGTTGGAGATTGTGACAAAATAGGTTTATGCCTTTGAACTACTCTTCCTCAAAAACTTCTCCCCCTCGCAAACTCTTACTTGACTATATACAAGTGACCACCTGACTCCTCCAGTGCTCTATAGTTCATGGCAGCTAGGAGCTATGACTGATGGAGCTGAACTTACCACCTTGACTCAGTGAAGCAATTTTTTGTTCCCCCCAAGAAATTGTTGTAAATTTTATTATATTAAAAAATGTCTTCCTTATCCTGCTAGACCAGTCCAGACTGATGTTATTCTTCCTTATCAGCAGATGAAAGCAGAGACTTGAAGATTCTGATAGCAGCAGCATAACAGATAACAGGTGGTACAGCCAGAAATATTCCCAGTATTTCACTGCCTCCAGCACACGGTGAGGGTTGACAAGTGCAGCAGGATTCCTTCTGAACAAGCCTTTCTCCCCAGGGTGCAAGCCACAGCCTGTAGCCCTTGAACCTGAGCCCTTGGATAGGGCATTGCTTCCAGGGACTGGTCCTTAGACTTACCTCCACACTCGGCCAAAGGAGTCTTTTTCTTTCTGTGAGCCCCAAGCTCATGGGCTTCATTTGAGGCCTGTCGATGGTTGACCTTAAGAGGCTTTGTCTAGTTGGGGGGGGGGGGGGAGTAGTAGTCCCCCCCACCCTGTTTATTCCCTGGGAGCCCCCCTACAGATTAAAAAAAAACCCACCTTCCTCAGCTTTTTTTGAAATTGAAATAGGCAGGCAAAGCCAACAAATAAAGACAAAGTGTATTATTTTAACAGAAAGGCAGGGGACACTGGGGTAGACGTGCTGGGCTCCCAGGCTCTTTTTAATTATTTTCTCTTCATTGGGAATTCTTTTAGGCAGCTGAGGCAACATTGATGCCGCAAGGCAGATGCCGCGGGGCATGGAAGCTGGCATGATAGTAGTGTGGCTGTCTCTTGGGTCTCCGTTTGTGATGGGGAAGATCAAATTTCTTCAACGTATTCTCCCATGGTGCTCCCAGATGCAGTGGAACCACTTGTGAAGGTCGAGCAGCATAATGCACTGATTGTTTTGTTTTTTTTTTAACAGATAATCCATGATGTTGCCTCTTTCATCCAAGGCTGTAGAGTAGCAACTAGAAGGGGCTTGTGATTAAAGAGGTGGTTTACAGGTGCTTCTTAAGAGCCACTTGCTTGAGATCTGTTCTGAACATGTAAATCTACTTGGTCCTGATCTCGGAAAAAGAGCAGTGTAGCAGAAGGAAAGAAGTCCTCCTTGCAACAGGATGAATCTGGAACCAAACAACCTCCCTTGGATTGTTCAGAGGTCTCCAAGGAAAACTGAATTTTTATCAAAAGCGTTGCAAGATTTGACCACTGTAGGCATTTCTGGGAAGGCACACCATGACAGAACAGAAAAAAGAGTGGGAAATGGACCAATGACTCCAGGGAAACGGGAAATGAAATGCCAAGGAACCACTTTATTAAATGACTCGACACAAAAAAAACTGTGTTTCAGCCAGACGGCCTGCCTCAGGAGTTTTGGCCGATACATTGGCCGTTTCTTGCCCTATATTAATATCAAGCAGCGAACGTCCGAACTCTCTTCCAGTAGGGGCTCAGGGCTTCTCTTGCCGTGAGAGCTGAACGGGAATATCGGCCAAAACTCCTGAGGCAGGCCGTCTGGCCGAAACACAGGTTTTTTTGTGTCGAGTCATTTAATAAAGTGGTTCCTTGGCATTTCATTTCCCGTTTCCCTGGAGTCATTGGTCCATTTCCCACTCTTTTTTCTGTGCTGTTATTTTCACGTGGGAGTTTGTGTTCATCCACTTAGGTGGATTACTCTCTCAAGGCACACCATGAGGCAGGGAAAGAGGAACAACCTCTGACTTGCAGATCAACCTGCCTCAGCAAGTTAGAGGGGAACTGTGGACATGCTTCCCCAATCTGGTAGATGTCCATTGCAGATGCTTTAAGTCCTGGATTTTCCTTTATTGTTCCCAAGCATATGCAGATATTTATTTTTGCTTAGTTTTAATTTATCCAAGAAAGAGGTAAAATACACAGAACTACAGCAGCCCAAATTCATTTCTGAAATTATAAAGCATAATATCTGTCCACATAATGTAAAGGTATACAAGGATTTATTCTGATTCCTTCAGAGTCTCAAAGTAATCTTGAAGACGTCAGACCCATTCTGGACATAACGAAACTTAGCAGGTCTGTGAGGAATTGGAACAGAAGCATCAAACAATGGAATTTTCTGTGCGGTTCGGATTATGCCATCCAGTATATTAGGTGTGCGTTAGGTGAACAATGCTATTAATACAAGGCTCTTCATTTATAGTGTTGCCTTGGTCCTTCCAGAGTTTTTACCAAGCTGTTAATGGCTCTAATTACTAAGTTCAGGTTGGATAGTCTGTTTGCTTCCTACTTGGAAAGGGACGTGTACCTGTAGTGCTGCAAGATCCATCACAGAGACTCATTTTCTTGTAAGAGCATGAATGGATTATCAGGTATAACAGTTTTCCAAATCATTATTCTCTTGTTTAAGAGGATTTTAGTTTGGTAGTAAGTTACCAAAGGGGTATGATCCCCCTCCATCTGGTTAGCATAGCCTGAGGGGATCATAAGTACATAAGTATTGCCATACTGGTACAGACCGAAGGTCCATCAAGCCCAGCATCCTGTTTTCAACAGTGGCCAATCCAAGTCACAAGTACCTGGCAAGATCCCAAAAAAGTACAATACATTTTATGCTGCTTATTCTAGAAACAGTGGATTTTCCTCAAGTCCATTTTAATAATGGTCTATGGACTTTTCCTTTAGGAAGCCATCCAAACCTTTTTTTTAAATCCCCCGCCAAGCTAACTGCTTTTACTACATTCTCTGGCAATGAATTCTAGAGTTTAATTACATGTTGAGGGCAGAAATATTTTCTCTGATTCGTTTTAAATTTACTACTTTCTAGCTTTGTTGCATGCACCCTAGTCCTAGTATTTTTGAAAAGGGTAAACAAGCGATTCACGTCTACCCGTGCCACTCTACCGATTATTTTATAGACCTTATCATATCTCCCCATAGCCATCTTTTCCAAGCTGAAGAGCCCTAGCCGCTTTAGCCTGTCCTCATAGGGAAGTCGTCCCATCCCCTTTATCATTTTCATCATCCTTCTCTGTACCTTTTCTAATTCCACTATATCTTTTTTGAGATGCGGTGAGCAGAATTGAACACAGTATTCGAGGTGCAGTCGCACCATGCAGTGATACAAAGTAGAGAAAGACACAGGGACAAAGTTTGTCCCTGTCCCCGCAGGTTCTGTCTCCGTCCCCGCCCCATCCCTGTGGGCTCTGCCCTCATCTGCAGAAGCCTTGAACACTTATGATTTTATATTTAATTCTTTTTATCAAAGTTTAAAAAGGAACAGTATGCTGTGCAACTGTTGTATATAAATACAAATAGAAAACAATAACAATGAGCAGCTTAATAACCCTCCTTCCCACCACCACCCTCTACCCTTCCAACCCCAACAACAGGTGATTTCTACTACACCAAGGAATCCTAATTCACACTGTTAAAATGTCCAGGGGTATAAAATACAACCCGTTCTAGAGCGGAAAAATATGCCCTATGAAGCACTATTATGATTTTTTAATCTGTGGATAAATAAGAAGTCATCGACAATCTCAGGATTCAGTCTAGCTCTCCTGTCTTCTACAGTCCTTCCTGGAATAGAAGTTGTCTTCTTAGATGTGATGGTAGCAGGATGTATAGGATCCCCCATGCAAATTTTGCTAGTTGTGGCCAGTATGTTTGCTTGTTTTTCCAAAAAACCAAAATATCTTTGTTGGCATTACTCAAACATAAATAAGTCCACTTCATTAACAGGCTTCAAAGTAGAAAATCACACAGGAACAAAGTTTGTCCCCGCCCCCTGTGAGCTCTGTCCCCATCCCCGCAGTTACTGCGGTTCCCCGTCCCTGTATCGTTCTCTAATACAAAGGCATTATAATGTCCTTATTTTTATTTTCCATTCCTTTCCTAATAATACCTAACGTTCTATTTGCTTTCTTAGCCGCCTCCACACACTGAGCAGTATCATCATGTCTGTATAATTTCCCTCTGGTGGCATTACTGCTACCGAGGATAGATTTTTACAAAGAAGTAATCCTGGTGGATCTCTCTGGTTGATAAGGTTGGCATCCAGAGTTGCTACATTTTGAAGATGGAAGGAATCTGTCAGATTTCTAGAAGCTTTAGATACGACAAGGCAACTTCCCTAGCCTACAGTTTAATGGCTGTTTAGAGGACCAATTCTCAGACTTACTGGGTACTATAAAAATGTCTAATGAAGTACATTCTGCTGTAAAGCTTGAATTAATTTGTCATGCCCTCAGAGTTCTTAGTTAGGTTTGGGATTTTTCCCTTCAGCTTGTCAGAATATTAGTACACTGAAGCGTAAATGCTGATATTTTAATCTCAAGGATTGGTTTGATCTAGTTCTTTTCTAAACCACAATTTATTTTAGTAATCTTGAATACCAATGTTCAGACTTAAAAGCTAAATTGTCATTGAATCAAAATCAGTTGAGAGCTGCTTCATCTGCACTAGGGAACTGTCACTTGCTTCTTTATAGGGGGGGAGGCTTGCATCTTTGCTGCTTGTCTCTTTCCTTTTCCTTGTGTGTGTGTGTTTTTTTTCTCATTCTTATTATAAGCGTCTTAGTCTGCTCTATATTGGAGGTTCACCAGCCTTTGACTGGACATTCCTGTTTATCAAGCACCTGTGGATATATTTTTGTTGATGTATTTGCTGATTTGGCAACTGCCTCATGTTTACTCTAAACATTTCAAGATAGTATTTTTTTCCTGTTACACTAGCATGTTTCTTGTTCCTAGTTATCATGGCTCTGACATTTTTTATATAGATACTCCCACTATTATCCAAAAGCAAGTTTCGGTTCAAAGTGGCTTACAATTTATAGTGAGGTTACAGTGTCATTTTTACAGTTTCAACTTAAGGTATGCGTTGCTTGTGTGGTTAGCTGTAGAATTTTTTTTAAAAGATGTGTTTTGAGTTCTTTTCTGAACTGAAGATAGTTATAAATGCTTCTTATGGCTTTTGGTGAGTTCCACCATTTTGATCCCAGGTAGCTGAATCCTGCTGTGTAGATGGTTCTCGGTTATATTTCTGCATTTGGGTAGGTGAAGAAGTAGGTAACTTCTGGTTTCTACACTGCGTTTCTTGGTGATTGTTCTATCATATAGCCGTGCTCCCCATGTTCTACCAGAGATAAGTATCCATACTTTTGTACATCCTTGGTAATTGTCAGTCACTTCTTTTGAACAGGTTTTGATAATCTGTTCATCCTGTCAGATTATTGGCCAGATTAGATTTTCTAGTTACTGGCCTCAGTGCTTCAGGTCAGACCTTTATAATTTGTTGTAAAGCATCTTGCCAAACTCCAGTTCCATAAAGCTATGTAAGCTTGAAGCTGTAATTTTTGGAATTTGATCCTGTATTGAATTCTTTTAATACAGCCTCCATTTGAACTTGTGGGTTCAGCTTTTTTGAACAGTGGCAACACGTTTTATTTACTCATTGTTGCCTAAGCAATTTTTTTTTCTCAGAGGACAAGCAGGCTTGCAATTCTCACAAGTGGGTTGACGCATTCCACATCACCGGGGCCAGCAAAATACCAAAGGAAAAAGAATGAGAGCTTTCTGGAGTGCAAGCAGCGCTACAACGCACATGCGCGAGTTCCTTCCCGCCCGCAGCATGTGCCTTTCAGTTTCGTTTTCTGCACTTGAGAAGCAGCGGTTCTTTTCACTTGCTCCTCGCATGTCCGGGAGAGAGCTATTTTTGTGCCTTTTGGCAGTGTTTGCTACACGCTTTTATTTTTTTCTCCCTATATTTTTTTCAATTTGTCAAAAAAGAAACCAAACCCTTATGGTACCTAGCTTTTTGCCCGTGTTTTAAGTTTCTTTTCTTTTTGGCACGGGCCGGTTTTAGGCCTGCTCAGTCGAGTCTCTTTTTTTTGTGCCTTCTTCCCCTTCTTTTTTTTAGGTACCATCGTGACTCCCAGTGGCTTCAAACGCTGTACCCGGTGTAACCGGACCATCTCAGGAAAAGGCACCCATTCTTGGTGTCTACAGTGCCTCAGGCCAGACCGTAGCCCTGCCAATTGTGTCCCTTGTCTTTGTATGAAGAAAAGGACCCAAATTTCCCGATAGGCTCAATGTGAGAAGGTTCTTCGGCATCGAGGTCTGAGGCGTTGTCGTCAAGTACATCACTGGCATTGGGAGTCATGGTAGGAATGGCTGCTGTGAGACACTGGGAGCAGTGAGACATTGAGTGGGTCTCCACCTTTCTCTAGGCCTCCTGCTATTAAGGCCCCCCAGGACCGGCCATTGTCAGACATTACCCCGAGGCGACCTGAGGATTTGATGTTGTCCTCTTTGCACCGAGCATGAGTGACATGCATCGGGCGAAGGCCAAGAAGCACAGTCACCGATCTCCATCAACACAGTGCCAGGAGCTCCAGGGCACCAAGGGATTCAGCACCTGAAAAGCGTCAACACCGGGAGGACCGCTTCCTCTCCATCCAGGAGGTGCCGAGGTCCTGCTCCTGCACCGGCCCCAACAGTTCTGCAACCTGAGCGCCAACTGGCCCCACAGCCTTTACCAATGGCGGCCTTCTGTGTGCATCTAGGCCTTGCTCCCTGAGCTTCTGGACGGCCTCATGCACCAATGTGCGCCAGCATCGGGGTTGCTTGTGCCTGCCATGCCTTCCGCTGCACGGTGCAGGCGTTGGCGCCGCTTGTGACCCTGGTGTCGACTTCCACCCAGGTCAGTACCCTTTCAATGTCAGTGGAGGAAGCTTCGCTGGAGTCGAGACGGGAGCTGGCTTCTCAACACCGTTCTCGAGGGCATGGGTCCTCGATGTCAAGGAGGGCCCGGTTTCTTACATCCCTGCGGGAAGTGCTGTCTGATACCGAACAGAAGCACTCATGGGAATCAGAAGAGGATCCCAAGTACTTTTCCTCGGATGAGTCCTATGGGGATACCTTCTGAGCCCTCGCCCCCCCCCCCCCCCCTCCCCAACCTGAGAGGAGACTGTCTCCACCTGAGAGCCTCTTATTCACCTTTTTTGTACGGGAAATGGCCGAGGCCATTCCCTTCCCTATAGAAGTGGAGGATGAGCCCAGGACCGATGCTCAAGGTTCTGGACTACACCTCCCCTCCTAAGGGAGGCAGTGATGGCTCATCTTCACGAGGTACTTGGCAGTCCTCGTCAGGAACGGGGCATCCCCTCTGTCCCCAAGAAAATTGATACCCAGTATTGATTTCACAGAGAACCTGGGCTGGTGAGATGCTGCTCTCAAAAAAGCCAGGAGTACTAAGGACTATGCCTCGGCTCCCCCAGGCAGAGAAGCTAGAACCCTGGACTCTTTTTCTCGGCTCCCCCAGGCAGAGAAGCTAGAACCCTGGACTCTTTTGGGAGAAAGATGTATCAGGCCGCTATGCTCATCGCCCCATATTCAGTCTTAGCAACTCTTAATGAGCATCTACTTGCGGAACTCATTGTGGCAGCTGTCAGACTTGGTCGATGCGCTCCCTCTGGAGCAGGCTGAGCCGTTTTGCCAGTTGGCCAAGCAGCAGAAGGCATGTTGCAAATTCTTGGCCAGGGGCACTTACAACACTTTTGACATGGCATCCAGAATCTCTGACAAGGTATAGCAATTCACAGGTTCTCATGGCTGCGTGTTTCTGACCTGGACTATTCTGTCCAGCAGAGAATGGCTGATGCCCCTTGCTAGGGGGAATAATCTTTTCGGAAAGGTGGTCGAGGAGGTCACTGACCAAATCAGGACACATTCTTTATCCCGCC
Organism: Microcaecilia unicolor; assembly: GCF_901765095.1. Classification (NCBI taxonomy): domain Eukaryota; kingdom Metazoa; phylum Chordata; class Amphibia; order Gymnophiona; family Siphonopidae; genus Microcaecilia; species Microcaecilia unicolor. The sequence goes on along the minus strand of NC_044031.1, from coordinate 652,611,049 downwards.
ATCCGTCTTCTGCAACTGCCTCCTCATCCAGGAGGTATTTTGGTAGGTCACGGAGTGCCCCCCTATTCCTATTCTAGGCATAGTTATACTCCTGTGGCTCGCCAGCCTGCTCAGGATCAGCCCCAGCGTACTTGTTCTCATCAACAGTGTGCACCCAAGGCCCCTGCTGCTCCCCAGGAAAAGCAAGGGACGAGCTTTTGACTGACTCAGCAGAGCATAGCCACAGTCAGTGTCCATCTTGGACAACTTGCCGACTGGGGGGAGGTTAATGTTTTTTCACCAAAGGTGGCCTCTCATAATCTCTGACTGGTGGGTTCTTCAAATAATGTGGTTCGGATACACCCTCAATTTGGTTTCCAAACCTCCAAATTGTCCACCGAGAGCCCTTTCCTTCATCTCTCAGCACAGGCAGGTACTTGCAGAGGAACTCTGCCCTTCTGAAGGCTCATGAGGTTGAACCCGTTCCACCAGGGAAAGAAAGGCATGGATTCTATTCCAGGTACTTTCTTGTGCAGAAAAAGACAGGGGGGATTTGTACCATCTTAGACCTAAGGGCCCTGAAGAAATTCCTAGTCCGAGAAAAGTTCAGAATGGTTTCCCTGGGCACCCTTCTTCCCATGATTCAGGAAAACGATTGGCTGTGCTCTATGGACTTGAAGGATGCATACACACACCCTGATACTTCCAGCCCATAGGAAGTATCTTCGATTTCGGATGGGAACACATCACTTTCAGTACTGTGTGTTGCCTTTTGGCCTCATGTCATCTCCCAGGGTCTTTTCAAAGTGACTAGCGGTAGTTGCAGTGTTGCTATGCAGACTGGGAATCCATGCCTTATCTCAGTGATTGGCTGGTGAAGAGCACCTCGGAGGACTGTGCTCGGGAGTCCGTGCAGATGACTGTTCGGGTGCTAGAACTGCTAGGGTTCGTTATAACTTACCCCAAGTCCCATCTCCATCCGGTTCAACAGTTGGATTAAATAGGAGCCCTGCTCAATACCAAGACTGTCTGGGCCTATCTTCCAGAGGCATATACGGACAACTTTCTTTCCCTTGCGTCCAAGGTTCGGACATCGCAGCAGATGTTGAGATTGGGCCACATGGCTTCCACAGTGTATGTTACATCCATGGCATGTCTACACTTGAAATCTGCTCATTGGGCCCTGTCTTCTCAGTGGTATCAAGCCACGGGAAGTCTAGAGATGTTATCCAAGTGTCTCCGGAGCTTGTGCGCTCTCTTCAGTGGTGGACAGTTCGGTCCAACTTGACCTTGGGACTTCCATTCCAAATTTCTTGGCCACAAAAAGTGCCAACAACGGATGCATCTTTCCTGGGTTGGGGAGCTTATGTAGATGGGTTTCACACCCAAGGAGCTTGGTCCCTCCAGGAAACAAACCTTCAGATCAGTCTCCTGGAACTCCAGATCTGGAACGCTCTAAAGGCTTTCAGAAATCAGCTGTCCCATCAAATTATTCTAATTCAAACAGGCAATCAGGTTGCAATGTATTACACCAACAAGCTGGGGGGGGGGCACCGGATCTCACCCTCTGTCAGGAAGCCGTTCAGCATGTTTCTCCAAGTCACTTATCTGGCGGGCATAAACGGCGACCTGGCCGACAGGCTGAGCAGGATAATGCAACCTCATGAGTGGTCTTTAAATATGGGTGTAGCCCACAAGATCTTTGAGCATGGAGTACCCCCTCAGTGGATCTTTTTGCCACTCAGATCAACCACAAGGTCCCTCAGTTCTGTTCCAGACTTCAGGCCCATGACAGACTAGTGTCAGATGCCTTCCTTCTTCATTGGGGGACAGGCCTTCTGTATGCGTATCCGCCGATACCTCTAGTGAGAGAGACTTTGAAACTCAAGCAAGACCGTGGAATCATGATTCTGATCACGCCCTACTGACCGTGACAGATTTGGTTCCCTCTTCTTCTGGAATTGTCCTCCGAAGAGCCGTGGAGATTGGAGTGTTTCCCCAACCCTCATCACTCAGAACGAGGGGTCGCTTCTACATCCCAACCTCCAGTCTCTGGCTGTCACAGCCTGGATGTTCAGAGCCTAGAATTTACTTCTTTGGCTCTTTCGGAGGGTGTCTCCCAGGTCTTGCTGGCTTCCAGGAAAGATTCCACTAAGAGGTGTTATTCTTTTAAATGGAGGAGGTTTGCCATCTGGTGTGAGAGCAAGGCCATAGATCCCCTTTCTGCTTGAATACCTTCTACACTTATTGTAATTAGTGCTCATCATCAACGTGTAGAAGGTAAGCCTATCTCTGGACAGCCTCTAGTTGTTCACGTCATGAGAGGTTTGCTTTTTTCAAAGCCCCCTGTCAAACCTCCACCAGTGTCATGGGATCTCAACGTCGTTCTCACCCAGCTGATGAAAGTTCCTTTTGAGCCACTGAATTCCTGCCATCTGAAGTACTTGACCTGGAAGGTCATTTTCTTGGGGGTTGTTACTTCAGCTCGTAGGGTCAGTGAGTTCATGCCTTAGTAGTGGATGCACCATATACTAAGTTTCATTACAACAGAGTAGTCCTCTGCACGCACCTTAAGTTCCTGCCGAAGGTGGTGTTGGAGTTCCATCTGAACCAGTCGATTTGTCTTGCCAACATTCTTTCCCCGACCTCAGGCCCACCCTGGCAAAAACAGCTTGCACACCTTGGACTTCAGAGCGTTGGCCTTTAACATGGAGCGGACGAAGCCCTACAGACAGTCCGCCCAGTTGTTTTTCATTTGATCCCAACGGGATGGAGGTCGTCATCGGGAAATGCACCATATCCAGTTGGCTAGCAGATTGCATCTCCTTCGCTTATACTGAGGCTGGGCTGACTTTGGAGGGTCATGTCATAGCTCATAATGTTGAGCCGTGGCTCTGTCAGTGGCCCACTTGAAGTCAGCCTCCATTGAAGAGATTTGCAAGGCTGCGACTTGGTCTTCAGTCCACACATTCACATCTGCCTTGAGTAGGATACCTGACACAACAGTCTGGGGTTTAGAATCCAACTCCACCCTCCTAGGCCCATTTTGTTCTGTTCCAAGCTGCACCCTCATCTAGTTGTATATAGTTTCAGGTTAATCTGTGTTCAGTCCTCACCGTTGCGAGGCCCAGTTGACCAGTGTTTGTTGTTTTGGGTGAGCCTAGATGCTAGAGATTTTCCACGTGTGAGAATTGTAAGCCTGCTTGTCCTTGGAGAAAGCGAAGATACTTGTAGCAGATATTCTGCGAGGACAGTAGGCTTCGTATTCTCACAATCCCGCCCACCAACCCTTGGAGTTGTCTTTTCTTCATCTTTTATTTCGTAGTTTGCATTTGTGTTAAACTGAAAGGCGTGGCCACACTGTGGGCTGGAAGGCACTCACACAAGCGCATTGGAACTCTGTTCGTGCTCTCTTTGGCATTTTGCCAGCCCAGGTGACGCGGGATGTCTACCCACTTGTGAAAATATGAAACCACCTGTCCTCGGAGAATACCTGCTACAGGTAAGTGTCTTCACTTTTTTCTGACAGACTGTAGAACAGTTTCAGGTTTTGTTCATAAGGCTAAGTCTCATCAGAAATTGTTCCCATTTTCCCAGGCACAAACTGTATGCTCAAAACTAATATTTGGAAAGAAAGGTCTTCAGAGACTCTGAACAATTATTTTTGTAGTGTTTTGGTAGGAAAGATCTACCAACTTCCATCTAAGGTAAATGAGATCTATTGGTGAGTTTTATACAAAAAAGTCCAAGTAATTCTTAATTTGTTTTCCTCCTTCACCTACCCTGAGGTCTGTCTTCTGGTCTGTGCACATTAGCCTTTTGCCCCTTATTGCGTATATTTTCTTTGGATTTCTGCACCTCAAGTGCCTCGCTTCTTCCCATTACATCTTGGTTGTCAAACATTAGGCCATGAGGCTCATTTTCAAAGCACTTAGCCTCCCAAAGTTCCATAGAAACCTATGGAACTTAGCCTCCCAAAGTGCTTTGAAAATATGCCTCCATTCTAACTTTTTTTAATCGCTTCGCCTTTCTGTTCCACTTAAGGTGCCCATTCTATTGCAAATCTTAGCGTCATCCATGATGAGGCAAATGTTTTCCTTCTTATCCTTCAACAATATCACTTGCAAAGGTATTGAATAGAATTAGCCCCAGGACTGTCCCTTGAGGTATGCCATGGTACACCTCTTTTTCTTACCTCCTGAGTGAATTTCATTTGTCACTAGCTCTGTCTGTGATCAACCTGTTGTACCACCTTGGGTCCTAATGTTACTCTTGGTGGAATTCTGCACAACTGCACATTGCAGAATTTGTGCAAAGCTTCCCTGAGGTGCAGAATTTGCCTCAAGGAAGGACAACTTGGTTCTACTGCAGCAGCTGCAAAAGCCTTTCAGCACCATGCAGTTCTTCTAGCTTGCAGTCAGCATGGTGCAGGAAGTCCTGCACTGCTGTGTAAGACTTGAGAACCGTACAGGATTTTGAGGTTCACTATTGCATGCTGGAACTTGTTGCCGCTCTGTCCTCTCCTGGTTCTCCTCTTATCTCTCCCACCGTACCTTCAGAGTACATTCTCATGGATCTTCCTCCACCCCCATCCGGCTCTCTGTTGGAGTTCCCCAGGGATCTGTCCTTGGACCCCTTCTTTTTTCATCTACACCTCTTCCCTGGGCTCGCTGATCTTCTCATGGTTTCCAATATCATCTCTATGCTGACGACACCCAGCTTTATCTCTCCACACCAGACATCACTGCGGAAACCCAGGCCAAAGTATCGGCCTGCTTATCCGACATTGCTGCCTGGATGTCCAACCACCACCTGAAACTGAACATGGCCAAGACAGAGCTTATTGTCTTTCCACCCAAACCCACTTCTGCTCTCCCTCCACTCTCTATCTCAGTCGATGGCACCCGCAACCTCGGAGTCATCTTCGACTCCTCCCTCTCCTTCTCTGCGCATATCCAGCAGATAGCCAAGACCTGTCGCTTCTTTCTCTATAACATCAGCAAAATTTGCACTTTCCTCTCTGAGCACACCACCCGAACTCTCGTCCACTCTCTCATTACCTCTTGCCTTGACTAGTGCAACCTACTCCTCGCTGGCCTCCCACTTAGCCATCTATCCCCCCTTCAATCCGTTCAGAACTCTGCTGCACATCTTATCTTCCGCCTAGACCGATATGCTCATATCACCCCTCTCCTCAAGTCACTTCACTGGCTTCCGATCAGATACCGCATACAGTTCAAGCTTCTCCTACTAACCTACAAATGCAGTCAATCTGCAGCCCCTCATTACCTCTCTACCCTTATCTCCCCTTACGCTCCTATCCGAAACCTAAGCTCACAGGACAAATCCCTCCTCTCTGTACCCTTCTCCACCACTGCCAATTCCAGGTTCCGCCCTTTCTGCCTCGCCTCTCCCTATGCTTGGAATAAACTTCCTGAGCCCATACGCCAAGCCCCCTCCCTGCCCATCTTCAAATCCTTGCTCAAAGCCCACCTCTTCAATGTCGCCTTTGGCACCTAACCATTATACCTCTATTCAGGAAATCTAGACTGCCCCAATTTGTTTGACTGCACATTTTGTCCATTAGATTGTAAGCTCCTTTGAGCAGGGACTGTCCTTCTTTGTTAAACTGTACAGCGCTGCGTAACCCTAGTAGCGCTTTAGAAGTGTTAAGTAGTAGTAGCTGCATTTGAACCAGGGAGAGCCCATCCAACAATGATAGTGCTGGTTTTGAGAAATGGAGTTTGGGGACAGTAGAAAGGAAGGTAGGTATTGGGAGAGCAAGGAGCTAAGGAAAAATGGGAGAGGGAACACTGGATAAGTACAGCATGTATGGAAAGGGAGACGTTGTGGGGCAGGGGGGAGAACTGGGGACAACAGAGGGTAGTGGGTGTGTTGAAGGGGAGGGGGATAGCAGATGAGACTGTGTATGGGAAGAGAAGAGCTAGAGATAACGGGGTAGGGTAAGGTGACTGTGTTTGCGTGGGGGAGCTAGAGACAAGGTAAGGGGACATGTGGAAGGAAAGATTAGCTAGGAGAGACAAAGGTAGAGGATGTGTGAAAGAAAAGAGGAAACTGGATAAGGGAGCATATTGTGTGATGTGGGGTGCAGAAGAACTGAGGGAGGTAACACAATGTGACTATAGAAAGAGGGGATGAGCTGAGAATGTTAAAGGGGGATGATCTGAAGGGGGGACTGTGTGTGTGGAGAGATGTGATCAAAGCATTATGCTTTGGGTTTCTGGATTTCTTATTTTTTGATTTGGCAATCTGCAGAGCCCAAAAGGGTTTGCAGACGGCACTGACTTTTTTTTATTCAATTGCTGACATTTGTAGCAACAAATATGAGCACAGCTGTGTTGCTGCAAGAAGTCAGCAGTACCTGCAGCTCAGAGCTCCCATTGGACTTGGTAGATTGCTGAAATAAAAATTGCTGAATGCCAGAAGCTCTAACCATGGTGCACCATTACTATACTGATGGGGAAAATTTGCAAAAACTTTGCATATTTGAGTAAGAACTTTTCAATTTAGAATTAAAAAAAACATTTATCTTGGAATGTATTTCAGCCGGTCCCATGGCTTTGACCACTGAAATACTTTTTTCTGTGAATGGTGTGGTTTCTGCTCCATTCCCATGGTCACTTTTGTCGGCCATTTCTGATCCTCTTGAGGGATTTTCTTTTGTGAACATGGCACAGAAATATTCAGCATTTCATCTTTCTGTCTTATAGCTTCATTTTTGGCCTTTCTCTTCTCCCCAGTGTATGTGAAAAAAGCTATTTTGCCTTATATTTTTCTGCATGTGCTTTTGCCATCCTGACTTTTTTTTCCCTCTTTCAGCTTTATCAGGTACCATATATACTTGACTATAAGTTGAGATTTTTGGGTCAAAAAAAAAAAGCCCACAAATTGGGTTCTTGGCTTTCTCTCCCCCCCCCCCCCCTCCCAGTGTGGTGACTGGCATGTCTCCTTACTGCTAAGGCTGAATGCAGATGCTTATGTGGAAGTAACTGCAAGCAGGGCCGGTCCGGGGACCTTAAGCATCTGCACATCCTCGAGGCCACAGATGCTCAGTGTCCTGGATCGGCCCTGATTGGTTACTTCCATGTCAGCGTCTGCATCCAGGCATAGCTGTAAGGAGAAATTCCGGTCACCATTTGGGAGAGGGAGAGATGCTGGTCACTGAGAGGGAAGGAGGGACAGGGAAGAAGGCGAGGAGGAGTACTTGTATGTAAGCCCTTGGCTTATATTAGAGTTAACATTTTTCTCCCTTTTTCTCCCTTTTTTTAGGGGCAAAATGTTCTCTGCTTATGTTTGGATGGGCTTAGAGTATATATGGGATTCTTCTGTGTTTTCCTTATCATCACTCCTTCCAGCAGGTGGAGACTGAGAACTTCTGACTCTAGAGAGCCAATAAGAGCCCTGGCCATGTGACCCTAGATTCAGTATTCTCAGTCTCCAGCAGGTGGAAGGAGGTGAGCCTTTAGTCTCTCTCTTTCTGTTTTGTTCTTCAGCTCTGAGATTTAAAAAAAAAAAAAAAAAAAAAAAAAAATATATATATATATATATATATATATATATATATATATAAGCCCTTGTCTTCTGTGCACCAAGGAATGGTATTTGGAGGCTGTGATTGCTAGAGAAATTTTTGAGTGCCACCTTTTATGCCTGTTAGAAGCCCTGTAAAGAACTGCAGTTTTTATATAAAATTATTGTTGTGCAACATATTAATCCTGGGATTTTATGGTTCATTTCATTTGTTAAAAAGATTTTTCTGTGATTCATTTCAGATAAATTGGATCGAGATATGATTCCAATGAGCAATATGGGACCAGGTATATAATTGTGTGTTTTATTATTTCAAACAAGAATGTTGAAAGGAAAATATATATAAGGAATTTAAATGATCTGTTCTGGTGCAAAATAACTCCATAAAATCTTAAAGGAAAAGGGCCAAACTTGGTGGGGGTGGTGGGGAGAAAATTGGGGAAAATACACAAAATTGGTGAAAATGGTCCATATAAAACTGGAAATTCCAGAGAAAGTGTTCCAAAAAGGTTGGCCTTGTGCTTTTCTGTGGGAGTGGGATTTGAGCAGTTGCAACATAGAAACATTGATGCATAGCAATTAGGGAATTGTTCCTTTCAAAACAGCTCCACCTTTGTCATAGATACGTACCCAGGACTTGGAAATCATTCCCCAACCCTTTCTGCCACATCCCTATTGCAGTTGGGCTGGCTCTTAGTGATTCAGATGTGTCCTTTTGTGTGTAAATTCTCATGTGAAACCTAGTGACTGAACTGTATGGTTTTCTTCATTGTTGCATGTATAGTGCCTTCCAGAGGTGATGAAGCATGGCCAAACCCTGTGGTTAAACTATAAAATCTGTCCTTTTTAAATTAGTGACATCTAATAACTATACTTTTTTTCATTTGGTCATTCTTCCTAAAACAGTGGAATGTTTGGATACTGCTCCATTCAAACTCCCTCTCCCCTCCAGTTAAGAGGCAGGCTGGAATGAATTTCATGAGCCTGTTTTTCCGCCCAGCATACGTTCTTTTTTGGAGTGACATTTGCACTGATTTCTGTAGCCAGCTGGTAGAGTTCAACACATCTGGACTGATGAGGGATGGTAGTGGTTTGGGTGGAGTGGATGTGGAGGGTGATATTAATTTCTGGGAATAAAGGCTTTTTATCCTTTTGATCTTGTCCCCATCTGCTGCCTTGGCATCATCCTTAAGATTCCACTGTTAACCTGTGCAGTGTTTGCCTACTTTAGGTGGATAAGGAATCTGAACTCATAACCATTATTATTGTGTGTGTGCTCTGTGTTCCCTCTCTCCCCTTACCCCCGTGTGACCTAGATCATTATTCTATGGTGAATGAGCGAGACGCCAACAGAAGCCTGAACAGATCTGGGGACCTTTCTGAACTGGAACCATTAAAGGTAAAACAGGCTTCACTTCCATCTCTTTACTCTTCTTTCTAAGCAGGCGCTACTAAGTCAGTGTACATTGTTTGCTAATATGAACATGTTATACATGACAAAAACTGAGAAACAATCTGTGGTATTCTCACAGAGATACATTTTTATAAATATTCCACATCATGACACAGTAGAATGTATCCAATGGCCTCTTTAGGGTCATAGGACCTCTTGTAGGTCTTAAACCTAAGTCCAGACCTCTATATAGTTAATCATTTGTCCTCTAATGGTGAACACCCATCACCCAGTTAATTGTGCATACATACACGTTTTGAATGTTCTATACACAAAATGGTGTTTCAATCCACTTTTGTTCAAGACTGTTTCCAAAGTACACAATTTCAAAAAGACAGTAAACTTACCCGTATTCCGGTGGTGGGCCAGATTAGAGATTGAATTACCTGATACCCACAAAGAACAAAGTTCATGTTTAAAGCGGTTGGTCAAATAAAGCATGATGTTTCAGCAGAAAATAAATGCCTGTTTCAAAAGGGTTATCAGGTTTGAGAAAAAAAAATCTCCGTTTGCAGAAAACAGAGAAGACATTTCTGTTCATGAAGTGGTACCATTTCTCTGACCTCATGTGCAACTTTCTTTAAATTAGTCACCTTATTTTCTAACTCCTCATACTCTCTTACCTAGCTATATGTTCCGTCTTTGCTTATACCCTACTCTGTTAAAATGCTCTATTATGTATTGTGTTGACACTGTAAGTAGTGTACTATGCCATTTTGTATTATTTTTACTGCTGTAATTGTCTATTGCTCATATTTGATTTATTCTTACTGTACACCACCTTGAGTGAATTCCTTCAAAAAGGCAGTAAATAAATACCTATCATTGTATCACAAATAAGAGAAGATAACATACAGAATTATAAAGTTGCTACAATGCCCTCTTAAACACTATCATTGTACCATGTAGTAGCCGCTTTATATTCTGTATGTTATTTTCTTTTATTTGTGATGCAATGATAGAGAAATTTCTATACATAAACTAGTTAAACACTGTTTTCTGCAAATGATGAGGGTTTTTCCCCTCAAAAACTCCTTGTAAACAGGTGTCACACAATGCCTAGCCACCCACCTGGGGTTACCCCACAACCACTTAGAGGGTCTAACTCCAGCACAGCTCAGGACTGCATGCACCTGCCACTTGTGCATCCTCCTCCCACCGACTGGACTGCATGCACCTGCCACTTGTGCATCCTCCTCCCACCGACTGGGTCCCAACCACCTCTGGGCTAGTCTCCCACTCTCAAAAATTTCCCCAGTGATTTCTAGATTACTGGGGCCACGCTGCCAGTGGTCCCACAGTTCCCAGACCCAACACACAAACCACCAGGATTCTTTGTCCAGATGGAGGCAATAAATTGAAAAGTGTTTATTGTCAGAACTAAACAGTGGACAAAAAAATGTGCAATCAGCAAACAATAACAGGTAACTGAAATATGGATCAATTATGACACTACCTAAACATTTGTTTTACTTCCTAAAAAGTACCTGGGAAGATAAGGACATATAACTGTTCACCGAGCCTCAGCAAAGAGATCTGTCTGTCTTTTCTCCCTGGCTAAGACTGAACCAAAAGCCAGTACTCTCCAAATGAAAATGAGCTCCTGGGCCAATCAGAGCCCAAAACAAGATTTAAAAAATATGCTGCTGCTTATCTGTATGCCAAAACTAAAGAAAGAACATTCATTTCTCTGTAACAGCACAACAAAGAAACATCACCTGCTGGTCAAATAAGAGAAATACACTTCAAGACATAATGCAGGAAAATATTAGTACATTTTACAGGCGTAAAACAGTTTCTTCACAACAGGCATCATGCTTTATTTGACCAACTGCTTTAAACATGAACTTTGATCTTTGTGGGTGTCAGGTAATTCAGTCTTTAACCTGGCCCACCCCTGGAATGTAGGTAAGTTTGCCTTTTTGAAATTGTATAATTTAGAAAAAAAGTCTTGAACAAAAGTGGATTGAAACCACCATTTTGTGTATAGAACATTCAAAAAGTATATTGTGAAAGTGATCTTTTAAAGTATGCACAATTCACTGGGTGAGGGGTGTTCACCATTAGAGGATAAATGATTAACAACTGTATAGCGATCTGGATGAAATAGGTTTAAGACTTTTAAGAGGTCGTAGGACCCTTAGTAGAATATATCTGATCTCTTCTTATGTCATGATATGAAATATTTATAGAAAAGTATATCTTTGTGGTAGTACCATGGATGACTTACGTTTCCCCAAGTTTTGTTGTCTTTGAAGACAGCCACTGCCATGCTCTAGAACAAGGTTATTAGACTTCTGTCCTGTGCTATCTACAATTTAAAAAAAGTCATTATGGGATTTACATATATTTAGCTGTAGTTGTAGTTTTACCTTTTTTAATCCTGAAAACCAGACCTGGTGGCCTCTCTGCTTCAGAATGTTGTGCCCTTAGTTTGGCATTGTAACTAACCTTTTGCTACAGAGAAGGATCATTTCAGATAACTCGCTTGAGCACTTGAGCCATTAGTGCTGATGATTTTGTACCAAGTTGCTTTGCAGTCTGTCACCACCTTATTGAAATTCATAGGTTTTGGCCTCAAACTTCTAATACAGCCCCTTTCCTCAGTGTGAGTCCAGGGTATTGGGGCCTTCAAAGAAAAAAAAAAGTTGACAGCCATCAGCTGAGGCACATATTGAGCATGCTTTGTTTGGCAGCAATAGTGCAAGTTGCTCCTACTGCATAGCTTCACATGAGTTAGGCCTGGTAAGCTGAAGCTGCAATAGTCTGGGCAACTTGAAAGCCCCCAGAATTGCATCCAGGTATGCTCTAGATAAATACCTTCAGTTTGGTTGTACCCTCTGTGGCATGTTCTAAAGTGCTATTGTATGGGGCAAGTCTCCCCTAAAGACTGGCCCAATGCATTTCTGTAGGAGTGGGACTTTAGCTGCTGCAACATAGAAACACTGATAACATTAAAAACATAGCAGTTAGGGATAGTTATTACAATTCCCTTTCTTATCCTCTATCACAGAGACACACTTGGAAATTTCTCACCTCAATCTCAGTTGGTGATAGATGCCACCTATCCCACTTAAGTTAGGAGCCTTGCTTACTCGCCAATTTGTCAGAACTGGGATGTTCTGTAACCCTGTGCTTGGTCCAGCAGATCTGATGCATTTTTGAGGATCTAAATTTCTAGCTGCTTGCAAGGAAGCAATTATTTCATAAAACTTCAAATAGAAAAATGACTCCATTTTGTTGTGGTCAATTCTGAATGCATTTTCATGCTCTGTGCAGTACATCTTGTACATCTGCTGGAGCCTGGCTTAAAATCCATTCCATTAGAGAGTACTTATTCACAGCTGGCTCTTGCTAGGAGCCTGTAAAAGGCTAACTGACTGCTGTCCAGCTTTTAGTGCTTTAGTTCTGAGGAATCTTGTGCATATAAAGCTTCTAATTGAAGACGTGGGACACATTTATCACCTAGTTAAATCAGCCTTCAAATTATTCAACTTTTGCAAGCTCAAGTAAGGAGCTGAAAAGTTGTAAATATGGAGATGGTTATTTCCATCTGAAGCATTCAGTTTAATGTCCTGGTCTGTATTTCATCATGAGTAATATGAGTAATACCTGATCCAGGGTTTCAAACTGCAGTCTGGGAGGGCTAAAAATGGCCCATGCTTTCAGGATAGTGAACGTTCATGAGAGATTTGTATGCACTGCCTCCCTCTCATGCAAATAGATCACACATATTCGTTAAGGACAGCCTTGAAAATCACTGGTTTGCTGCATTCTTGGAAAGTAGTTAACACCCATAACCTAATAAAACCCTAAATGGCGTGGAATGGGTAAATGTGAATTGATTTTTACTCTTTCAAAAAGCATAAAAACCAGGGGATATGCCATGAAGTTACAAAGTAGTACATGTAAAACATTTTTACTCCTTTCATAGTTAAGCTCTGAAACTCATTGCCAGAGGACATGATAAAAGCAAGTACGGTAGCTGGGTTTGAAAAGAGTTTGGACAAATATCCTGGAGAAAAAGTCCTTACTTTTAAAGTAGGCGCAGGGAAAGCCATTGCTTACCTCTGGGATGGGGGGCGGGAAGTAAGCACATGGTCCTGCTGTGTATGTGTGAACTGGGTTGGCCGCTGTTGAAACAGGATGCTGAGTTTGGACCTTTTGGGTCTGATCTAGTATGGCAGTTCATATGTGCTGTCATCAGAATTCCTCTCATTTTTATTTGCTTATTTAGAATATGTTATACCTCTTTATTTGGTACATAAAGTGGTTTACATTTTAAAATAATAGCAAAAAGAAATTGAACACAATCTTCCTTTAATCATTATCCTAGTTTCATTTTCTTGACTTTATGCCCCGAAGGAAGAAATTGTCCTCCTCAAATTGAGCTGTAAAGGTTCTCTACTGTTTGTCACAGACGGAAGCCCTATATAGTTTTCCAGGTTTCTTTGGTTTTGTGGTCAGGTGCTACAAACCACATGTTAGTGCTAAAAACAACATAGGACAAAAAACATATACAAGTTACACTACCAACCCTCTTCCATAATCATCAGCCTCATCTTTATATCTGTTTAGGCTACAACCTACCCACTCTAGCTCTTAATCTCTTATTTACTTGCCACCTTTATTCAAATATCTGCTGAAATATTCAAAATTTTGTAAACTGATAAAAATGTGGTTGTCTCTCCATTCTCACTTAGGTACTTCACAGTGTGCAGCCAGTGAGTGAAAAAGTTCATGTCAGTGGCTATCAACCCTTAAGCCCCTCACTGGAGGCCTTGCCAGCAGGTTGACTTCCTGAGCACAATGCTCTAAATAGCACGTGCTTAGCAAATAATCCCGCAAATATTCTGGAGTACTTTCCTCCCAAGCACTAAAAACTACTAACTAACATTTCTAAAGCGCTACTAGGGTTACGCAGCGCTGTACAGTTTAAACATAGAAGGACAGTCCCTGCTCAAACAGCTTACAATCTAAAAACTAAGGTCAAAACCCTGCTTTATCCTGTATAGCATTGGGAGCTATTATAAATTTTACAACATTTGTCTACATAAAGGAAGACGTTTCTCCATAGTTACTATCTGATATTCTTGAATCTTTAGGGACATCACAGCTCATGTGGGTGAGGCAATAGCAATATTGATAGGGAGTGAGAGACTGGGTTGGTTGTTTTACAGCCTTGAGATCCTTAGACACGATGTGACAAGACGGTTGCTATAGCCAGGAGGAGTCTATGTTGTATAGAGAGGAATCACCAGCAGAAAAAGGGAGATGTTAATGCCCTTGTACAAATTGTTGGGGAGACCTCACTTGGAATATTGTATTCAATTTTGGAGGCCATATCTTGCTAAGGATGTAAGAAAACTTGAAGTGGTCCAGTGGAAGGCTACAAAAATGGAATCAGGATTGTGCCAGAGATATATAAGAAGAGACTTGAAGTCCTGAATATGTATACCATAGAGCATTGGTTCTCAACCTTCTTGTCAGTCAGGACACACCGGATAGATAATGCTCATGTGTGTCACACGTCATACCTGACCTTCATTGCCCTTTGGTCTGAGTACAATATGGCAATCCTTGTGGATGCTGTGTGTTTACATTTAATTCATTAAAACCTTGTCCCTCCCCACATGAACATGCAGATCATAACTAGCATATTTCCTCTACATATGTTTTTTCTATGCATTTTGATTCTCATGACATCCAACTAATGGTAACATAAATCTCTCCACTACCAGGAACATTGTGAAATAAATACAAAACCTGAAAAAATCTTAACATGTAGCACACCTACTGTACAACAATAACATTAATTCCTATGATTCAAACAGGAACCCTTCCTATAAATAGGGCAGCACTACAAATAGAGAATGATGTGGGGACAAAGTTTGTCCCCGTCCACAGACGTCTCAAACAGTTGATTTTATATTTAAATCTTTTTATTGCAGTATAAAAAGGAACAATATTCTGAACTATTTATAAAGCAAAAATAGAAGATAATCCACTATCTTCCCTCCCTCCTCCCCTTTCACAAATATCCCTTCCCCTCTATACTCCCTCCCTGCCCCACTTACAAAGGTGCCAGAAAGGGCCTGAGCTGTTATAGCCCTTCCAAGCACAGCCACAGCAAATAAATATAATCTAATTCAAACGAGCAACTGAAATAAACCCCCTGCCACCCTCTACCCTTCTAATCTCAACAATATCTTTGAGATCCAAGTCAAGAAACGCACTGACTGCAGCAAATAAGATCTTACATTTGAAAATTCAGTGACACAGAATAATAGAATTCAGTTATATCATGGGAGCGAGTAGATGGATGTCTGAAACATTTAACAAAGTTGAGATTAGCATATGCCATATATAGTACTAACTGGGTATTTTTAACAGTCTTTCTTTCATGCCATATGTTCAGAAATCATAGCCATTTCTTTGATGTACATACCAGAACAGGCATCCACTGATCCACACACATATTGCAAAAATAAACAACTTCTACAGACTCAGAGTAGATCCAGAACTTAATTATTATGTTTACGTTTCCATCTCCCAAAATTCTAGACAACAGATAAGACCCAAAAAACAGAAACAACACATTTTATACCTAATTGTTCAACCACCCTTAGGATTCACCTTTGGGTTTAAAAAGCAAAACCATGTGCACATGGACTGAATAAACTAGTTAAAACAAAGTTTAAAGCAAATGCCCTTAATGTGTAATATTGGTGGTAGCAATAATGAAACGGTGATGGAATATTCACATAGCAAACAGCCTGAGCCAACAGATTTATTTTCCACTGAACATAATTAACTTAAGAACTGGCAATGTTGCTACATTTAGACTGACTTTCTGAACTTCTGCATGAAGGAAGTCCTTCCCTCATTACCTCTCCTTGAAATTGTAGTAAAAAAAGGCAAGTGCATTTTTATAATATACCACTGCATTCCTACAAAAGGAGCAAGTACAGCGCTGCATACATCTAGTAGCGCTATAGAAATTAGTAGTAGTAGTAAGTTCCCACATGCCATCTTTTTCTTTTCATGTAGGCACAGAAAAAGATGATGTTAAATGCTCATAGGCCAGGTCTCAACCTAATGGATGATTTTTTTTTAAATTATAAATAGTAACACAAGTCTGAGCACCTGAACTCCTATAATATCTGTTTTTTGGCAGCCTTTTACGAGGTAAAAATCTCTGCAGGGACTCGGGGAGTCCCTCTAACCATCACCTCCAAATGAACTAATTACTACTCTAAACCAATTACTAATTACTACTCTAAATCAATTTGTGTACATTTGTATGCTGCACAAGCTGGCATGTTAGGGGAGCAGGGCTGGGGGTGGACCTTGCCATGGTCTCCACAATATCCGAGTGTACCTTGTGTTCTGGACTTATTCTCCTCACACTGAGTCCTGCCTGGTGAGTCCTCTGGCAGAGCCTCAACTCCCGACTCCATCCTCTCTTCTCTACTGGTGTGCTGTCTGCGGCAGCTACTCTTTCTCATTAGCCTGTACTATTAGTTACACTCGCTCCTTAGCCTGACAATGCCAGCTATACTACCACCACCAGCCACCACATTGAAAAATAACCCACAAAATGGCTGCTGTGGTGGCACGCTATTTAAAAGTGTGGTGCTGGTGCCAGCATGAAATGAGACGAAAAGAGGCCAGTCGTGGTCCTCTCTTCTGGTGATGTCAGCATGGTGGGCGGGGAGGGTACTCTTATATGCCGGTGTTCAGAGGACTGTGTTCGTGTCTGATGTGCAAGCAGGGAGCAGGAGCAGAACAAGAGGAGGCGGCCAGATTGTGTCCCAGCAGTAAAATGTAGGCATCTGTTAACATGGGTAAAGGGATTACTACCGCTCCCGCGGGGTGGGGAAATGATTGCAGTTTGCACCCTCGTTAAAACATGGAAAATCTTTTCTCCATTACCACAGCTACCCACTCCTGTGTCATTCTCTAACTACAAATATTACATAGGGCCCTAGAACACCAATACACCTACTAGTAAAACAGAACAAGTGGATTGCTACAGAGTTCAACATGCAAACAGAATAACACATCTGTCACACAAAACAGACAGAACCTCATAGAACAGGGGATCACAAATTAGAAACACATATACAAAGACAAAAATTGAACTAGGAACCCCAAGAAGTCAAACTAGGCAGGTACCACAATGTAGGAGAAATGAAACAAATACATTTCCAACAAAATGCAAACACATTTCCCAAAGTTAATATATTCCACCTAATAAAACACATTTTTTTCTACATCTGGGTACTTTATTTTTCCCACGCATTTCAGACTTTCTTTTTTTCTGCCTCATCTTGTGCTCTTTCCAGTGAGTGCTGTCCATTTGACCTTTCTGCACTTCTCTTGTCTTCTTCCCTCATTTCATTCATCTCTTGACATGTTTCCTCTTTCTCTTTTTTTTCTGCTCATTCAAATTTCACCCTCTTGCTCTTCAGTGCTCCACCTATATTTTACTTACCTATCAACTTTCAATCTCTTCCTCACACCCTCTAGCTCTCTTACTTCATTCCATCTCTGGTCTATTCCATTCCTTTTCACCCACTCTCCATTACTACACTTGTACATTCTGTACTCACCATCCTCCACTCACTCAACTCCTTGAGCACCCCCACAGTCTATCCTACTTGGTTCCACCATACCAAGCATCTCCCTTCCCTCCTCTTCCTACACACTTGTAGCTCAGCATCTCCTTTCTCCTTCTCCACCCACATCTGCAAACCATCATCACCCTGTCTCCTCCACCCCTGTGGTCCAGCATTTCCCTGTCCCCTGCTATGGTGCAGCAACTCCATGTCCCCTCTCTCCCTTTCACCCTCAGTGTCAGCAAGGTAGTGGCTTGGAAGAGAGAACAGCAGCAGGAAGCTCAGCCTGGTAGCTGGAGATGCAGCTACACAAATCCTGATGCCCTGCTTCTTCCTGGGTTGTGTAGATGGCAAAATATCCACTGGAAGTGAAAGCCTGCTAAGTGCACTTGCTACCTACACAACCTAGGAAGAGCACTGCATCAAGGTTTGTACAGCTGCATCTCCTTCCTTCATCCCTGACAGTCCAGTATCTCTCTCTCATACTCTCCCTCTACCCAACCTGCCCCATGGTCCGGCACCTCCCTCTCCCCAGCTGCCCTCACAGTCTGACATCTTCCTCTTTCCTCAGCCCCCCATGGTCTGACATATCTTCCTCGTTCTCCCTTGGTCAGCCTCTCTCTAGGCTGCAAAACCTGAGTTGTTCGCTGGCAGAGGCATAAACAGATTTGCATCACAGGGTTGGGTCAGTAGTGGAGGGAAGGCTCTGGGTCAGCTCAGGTAGCCTGTTAATGCTGCCCCTGCTGGCAAGCAGCCGGGGGGGTGGGGGTAGGGCTGGTGGCAGAGAAAGGACAAGGGGAAGATGCTAAATGAGAGGGAAGAGGAGAGAGAAACTGCAATGCAAATGCTGAACAAAAGTGCTGCAGTTTGAGTGCCAGCCCCACGACACAGCTCCCAGGTGCTCGTGACAACACTGGCTGAGAACCCCTGCCCTACAGGAAAGAAGGGATAGCGGGAGCTATGATAGACTTTTAAATACTTGAATGGTATTAATCTACAAACAAAAGTGGTAAAACTAGAGGACGTAAATTGAGGTTGCAGGGTGGTAGATTTAGGAAAAAGGTCAGGAAATACGTTTTCTGATAGTATCAAAATAAGACAACGCATCAAAATAAGACAACAACATCATAAATGGCCTCCTGGCTGTTGAACACATCAACAGCTAGGAGGCTATTAATGATGGGCAAGGAGTGGTGCTTAGACTGCAACTCCAGCAGTGGGAAAGCGAGGCCAATTCTGGACAGACTCTTTACAGCCCGTGTCCCATATGTGGCCAGACAGAAAGATGGGCTGGAGTAGGCTTTGCCCAGCACTGGCTCTACTTCCCAACTGCTGGCGTTGCTGTCAGACCTTTACAAACTGAGCCCTGAAAATGGCAAGAATGGATCGAGAGTCAAGTACGTATATTTTATATCACATTCGTATTGTATACTGTGATGCTGTTTCTCGGTAGGGGAGAGGAAGACATCTTTAAAGTGTAACTTAGCAAGTAAAATGTTAATACTATGAGATTGTTGGTTCAGTCATGACTGTTGGGCTTGTCTTTATCTGCCATCAATTTCTGTGGTGGTGGACCTCTCGTTCTCATCCACTGAGATTTGCAGGACTTAATGTGAAGTTGAATCCAAACATAAACTAAATGCTTTTGCCTAAATCTGATATTCTCAAGGGTCACAATAGGGTGTTTTCAGGATATCCCTAGCAAATGTGCTTGACAGACTTGCATGTGTGCTGTTGCCACCATATTCAGAACTACCTCATGCATATTTATTAGATCCTGAAAACCTGACCTGTTTGTGTTAAAGGGCCCCAATCAATAAATACTATTGACCTAGCTGCTCATGTGTACATCTCCTAGTCCTGTATACATCTATAGCCCTTTTTATAGTTAAAAGCTTTTATTTTCTTAACTTTAACGTTTAAGCGTGAGACATCCCTTGCAGGGAGAAAAGACGATCGTTTAGTTGTAAACAATCTAATAGTGACAGTGCCAATCTACTTAGTGTAACAAGCCAAGTAGCTGTGGATGGTTAGTTTCAATACCATATCTGTATTAGAACCAATGAACATTGAACTCCTTAATTTGGTTACTTTATTTGGTTATTATTTAACGCTATACTTTATCCTACATTTTGCATACCTGATGATATTTATTAGCTAATTCTCTACCTCTAATTTTCTTGATATTTCATGTACCTTTAATTGTAACAATACTCTGTGCCTCTCATTCCGTTAATGACAATTGTCATTGCGGCATAATGTAAGCCACATTGAGCCTGCAAAGAGGTGGGAAAATGTGGGATACAAATGCAGCAAAATAAATAAACAAGTCAACACCACCTAGTGGCAGGGCTGCTGAGGGGGGGTGGTGGTAAGATGCCCCAGCCTCCAAAGGGGGCCCGACCCGGTGCTGGCAAGGATTCTGGAGACAGGCAGACGGTTCTGCTCCCTCGGTCTGTCTCTCCTGCTCCCTTGTGTCAGAACCCAGGCTATTGTGTTAATGTGATAACCTGGGTCCTGTCACACAGGAGCAGGAGAGTGACAGACTGAGGGAGGAGCAGATGCAGGAGGGTGAAGGGGTGGGGACAGCAGCCCTCCCCCAGACCCTGCTCTTTGTCTGCAGCCCTGCCTAGTGGTTCAGAACTGTTCTAGAGCTTGACAAAAGCTCATTTAAAACAGTCATCTGAAAAAGCACATGTTGGCATAGTTGGGGAGGCCCTCCTGTCCTGCAGTTTATTGCCCATCTGTTTTCAATTTTGCCACCTCCTTTCATCTATAAGTAGTTGTGCAGAAGAGAACTGCTTCAGCTGCTTGATGTAGCACCAGTTCAGCAACATAGTGTTTTGTATAGCAATCATGAGGTTTTTGTTTTGTTTTGTTTTGTTTTGTTTTTTTTTGGGGGGGGGGGGATATAAAAGGGGAAGAAGGCTTGACAGCTGCTGGGAGGGAAGATATGGTCAGGAAAATTTAGGAGAAAGGGAAAGTTGGCCATTGTTCAGTAATTGTGGTGGTGCACGTAATGATGCCAGTAATAGATATCTTAGCCAGTGGGTCTAACCCCCTTTGTGCTTGCTTGGTGGCATCCACCTAAATAAAAAGCACAATGGCTACTTGGTTACTCCCTGTTTAGTAGTTTTCCCCCCTTTACCATTTTTTCGTGCCCTCCACTTACCAGTGTGTATTAAGTACCACATCTTCATGCCCGCCTGCTGGTTAATCCACTAATCGGGGAGAATACCCAAAATTTCATTGCTACAGAGGATCATTGCAGGTAATGTAATTGCCCTTGGTGTCCTGTGCTCCTGTAAGGGGTTTCAGTGGCATGCAGGCCTCCTCACTATGTGACTGATTATATTTTCCAGTGGGGACAGGGGTGAATTGGACCCACTGGATAAAATGAGACGCTGTGGAAACAAAACACTTCATAACAAACAAAGGACAATTGTATGAAGATTTGTGTTAGACCAGACTGAAATTTGTGAAGAACAACGTCTTTGGTAGCCTGGGGTCAGAAGTCAGTCTGTATAGGCTTCATTCCTCTGCTGTTTCCCCAATCAGCCTTCCCTTTAGCACTTCTTCCTGGTGGCTTGTGAGAGTTAAAATTCGCTAGCTTTTCACTGTGTTCAGAACTTTTCTGTAATGGCAGGTGCATCATTACCTGTTTGCACTTTTTCCCCCCCTCTCTCCTTGCCTACATTGCTTTTTCTCTTTGCTAACTACATTGTTGCAAGCTCTTGTGCTTCCTGCTGCAGATTTACATGTAGATTGGCTTGCTGGTACTAACTTCTCTTTGTGTCTTTAATACATACTGCATGTCTCATTACAATAGGAGTTAGCTGTTCCCTGGATCTTTCTCCCTCTTGTGTCTGTGACTAACACTGCATGTCTCACTCCCCACAGCAGGAAGAGCCAGCTTCCAGTCAGGTCTCCCTGGATCACAGGGATGCCGATGAACTGCTTCATTAACAACTCTTGCATGTGTCCGTAAGGTAACATCTCATGGTATACCCTGGAGGGGGAAGTAGGGGAATGAATTGGTGACCTCTCATGGTCAACTGCACAGAAGAGGGTGGAACAGAAGTGTCTGGTATACATAGGAAATGGGGTCCCAGTAACCACCTATGGTAGTTTTATGGATAAGGGGAATATGGTAACGTCTAGTGAAAAAGCTATGGGAGATAAATTAGAAGTCAGCAGGGAGCTGATGCATGCAGAGAGGGACACAAGCACCTCTGTTTTTGTTATCCTGGTGACAAGGGCAGGGCAAAGGCTTTTTGAAGGATTTTGGGAAACACGATCCAGGAAATGTAAGAGGAGGTAGTTTATTGTTAGATTTGGTAAGGTGACTGTGTACTGCATCATGAACCTGGTAAAATCTCTCCTCTCCCCCCTCCCCTCCCCACATGGGGCAGTACCCCACATCCTCTAATTTCTGACACTTGTGTTTTCCTTTTGTTTTCCCTTTCTAGCAAAGGAATTAAATTCCAGGCTTTGACATGTACACTAAACCCTCATGTTTGTTCTGGAACTGATCTTTCTGGACATGACAAAGAAAAGGAAAATAAAGTGCCAACTGCCAGGACTGGAACTGCCCTTTGCCTGCTTTCACCAAACCCCGTGCCGCGGGACGACGAGACCAAGGATGATCTGCTCCCCAGTCTCCTGGTAGCGAAGAACTCTCCAGGAAGGACTGTAGGGGACTGGAATGTGACTAAATCCTTCATTTCTTATAGGAAATGGAAAAAGGGGAAGTTGTGTTGGTCTGGTTTGGGAGGAGGGATGAGGTCCGGGCTCTGTGGGAAAATAACTCTTATAGTCTATTTTTGTACTGGTAGAAATGGGATGAGGAGAAGGGGATCCGTGTACACATTCCAGGGGGTGACAAACGGCGAGTGTTCCTTCTATTATGGACATAGGAGCACAGATGGGATTTCTGGAAAACCATTTTCATGATAATATGTAACCTATCTGTGCCTTCCCCCCCCCCTCTCCCCCCAATTATTTTTGGCTACTTATTTCATCTGCACCTTTCTTTTCATGCTAATAATTTTGTGAAATCTTCTTTTCAGTTTGGAAATGAGTATCACCAAGGAGAGTCTGTCCCATAGCTGTGAAATTGGCTTGTTATTACTGTATGAAGTCAATGTAGAAAGTGAACACAGTGAATTCTGCATTTTTTGGGAGGGGGGGGGGGGTAAGGCAGGCAGCTATTAGTTTCACGACGCCATTGAGATGTTTTAGTGCTCTTTTCGCCTGGATATTCTGCGAGTCTGATTTGCTAATGAAGTGTCACTACATTAGGAGGGTGAGCAAGGGACATGTCAGAAGAGGTGATAGGAGAGGAGAATGTTGGTCTGCAGGAGGTGGTCACGAAAATGCACATTTTTGACACCTAAATGATGATTTACTGGATAACAAAACAATTGTGCATGATGTGCCAGGTGAGCTGATGCTAGATTTGCAGTGCTTCCAGTGTGGAGCATGGACTGGTTCAGTTCCAGCTATCGGGACTAGATTCTGTCTTGCAGGAGTAAAAATCCCCAGTCCAGTGATTTATCCAGTAACAGAAAGCTGAGGAGGGAGAACCAGAATATAAAGAGAGAAACATTAGGGAGAACCAGTGGTCAGGAAC
This sequence comes from Microcaecilia unicolor, assembly GCF_901765095.1. NCBI lineage: Eukaryota > Metazoa > Chordata > Amphibia > Gymnophiona > Siphonopidae > Microcaecilia > Microcaecilia unicolor. The sequence continues at coordinate 652,587,813 of NC_044031.1, read as the reverse complement.
CAGGAGAGAACTGAAAAGAAGTGATTTCCCACAGCTTTTTTATATTTTCAGCATTCTCATGTGCTGCTTCTCCCCTCTCCCTCCCCCCCATTTTGTGGGGGGATTTTTTGTGTGTTGGGGCTTTTTTTTTTGTTCCAGAAAATTCCTTTTCTAATCTTGACTGCACATTGTAAATTAATAAAACTGGTAGTAGATTTCATGTGATAATTCTTAATTGCCTTTTTTAAAGAATTTTTTTAACCTCTGGGAATCTTAAGGGTCTTTGTCTTTTTTTTTTTTATTTTGAATTTTCTCCTTGTATGTAAAACAGATACATTACTTCAAGATTTGCAAATAATACTCCATTAGAACCCAACTTTTCTTCCAGTCATTAGAAACCATGTGGATGATATTTCTACCTTTAGGCTTCGAGCCTAGATTTCCTGTGGCACCAGTTTTGAAATTACGCTTTACCTGTTAAATGATTTTTATATATATTATATATATATATATAAATAAAAAGTTTTTAAAGAGTGTACTTTGGAAATGTTTCCTTAATTTATCTGTAGGTTTTGGAACATGATCTAATTTAGCTATTCAACTTGATCCTGACCTTTCTAAATCTTAGAACAGTGGTTCCCAAACCTGGTCCTGGAGGTACCCCAGCCAGTCAGGTTTTCAGGATATCAACAATGCATATTCATGATAGAGATTTGCATACAGTGGAGGCAGTTCATGCAGATGTCTCTCATGAATATTCATTGTGGATATCCTGAAAACCTGATTGGCTGGGGTGCCTCCAGGACCAGGGTTGGGAATCACTCTTAGAACATGCCCACCACCACTTTCTACAGATAGGCATTATCGTGGAAACCCATGGTTCCTTGGCATCCCTCCAGACTGGTCAAGACACTCTGGTTTATGCACTCACGAGCAGATAGAGACTGAGAACTACTGACTTCAGTGTAATCCTGCAACTATCCTGTGCAGACACTAGCTAGTCAGTAGTTCTCACGTTTCCAGTAGATGCTAGGTGTAGGTAAGCCCGTGCAGTCTTGACTTGTTCAGGTAGGCTAGATAGCCGGGTGATGCCGTTTGGGCCATTTCCATAGCCCCAGACCAGCCTTTTTTTTTTTTTTTTTTTTTTTTTGGAAGGGTGGGGAGGAATATATTAAAGGAATTTGAGACAGTAAGGTCTCTTTTGGGTCAGTGAGAGTGGGGTGTCATGGTTGGGTACTTCGCTTTCCTCCCGCCTGCATTTGTCCCTTCAGTAAGGTCAGATTAAGAATTTGGATGTGCCCCAGCTTCCCCTCTTAGGAGTGTGAAACATGAGTGCCTGCTTGGGGTGGCTGTCAACAGATTGTAAGTAAATTAAAACAAAAAAATAGACTGATCTGGTGTGGAGTATCTAACTGACAGTGTGTGCGGTGGGCCTTGCCTGCTAGTGGTGGAGGTGCACCTAAGCTGTCCCTAGGAGCCAACACAGTACAGAGGATGAACAGTGAGAAGCCCTGTTGCTGTTCATGGGGGCTGGATGTGGCAGGTGCCAGTTCTGCAGTGGGGAGACAGAGCTTTGGCTGAACCTGCACCAGGGGATGGAGAGACACTGGGTGTATGCCTGGCTTTGGAGATGACCTGCCTCAATTTTGGCAGGAACAGCTACCATCTTAGAAGCAGCCTGTGTGTCACCTTATCTTCAACAGAAGCAGAGCTGCATGGAATTCTTTTGTTATGTCTTCTGCTAACTCCCTTGCTCAGTATTTTGTTAGTAAGGTAAGTTCATCAGAAATTTGATGGTCTGATTGCATTAGCTGTCTCATTTGGTCTTTCAGCTGCATTCGATGTGGTTAACTGTAAGTTATTACTGTGTTTTCTTAAGGAGATTGGTATTGGCAATATCCTACTCACCCCAATACCAAAAGATAATCAAGAAAAAAAACAAAATCACTAACTACTGCCCAGTAGCATCTATCCCACTGGTAGTCAAACTGATGGAAAGTATGCTGGTAGTCAAACTGATGGAAAGTATGGTAACCAAACAACTCACTGATTATATAAACAAATTCTCAATATTACTTGATTCACAATCAGGATTTTGTCCCCTCCATAGCACTGAAACAGTACTAATTACTCTCCTAGCCAAATTCAAGCAGGAAATAGCAACAGGAAAAAGCATACTTCTCCAATTTGACATGTCCAGTGCATTCGACATGGTAAACCACAATATACTACTAAGACTTCTGGATTACTTCGGGATTGGTGGAAATATACTTAATTGGATCAAGGGTTTCCTAACCACTACAACATATCAAGTGAAATCAAATACAAACATATCACCGTTGAAAGCAGACTGCGGAGTACCTCAAGGTTCACCACTATCACCGATCCATTTCAACTTAATGATGACCCCACTAGCCAAGTCCTTATCTAACCAAGGCCTTAACCCTTTCATCTATGCAGACGATGTCACAATGTACATTACTTACAAACATGATCAGACAGAAATCACCAACGAAATCAAGTTAAGCTTGAACATCATGGACTCATGGGCAAATGCATTTCAACTAAAACTCAATACGGAAAAAACACACGCTCATCCTCTCATCCCAACACAATGCCAACAAACCCACAAATATAAACACCCCAGACTACACCCTCCCTATCTCAGCCTGAAAATCCTCGGTGTTACAATTGACCGAAACCTTACTCTATAGAGCCAAGTGAACTCCACAACAAAGAGAATGTTCCACTCAATGTGGAAACTCAAACGCGTGAAACCATTCTTCCTGAGGGAAACATTTCGCAACTTGGTACAATCAATGGTACTGAGCCATGTAGACTACTGCAATGGAATTTATGCATGATGCAAAGAACAAATCATAAAGAAACTACAGACCACTCAAAACATGGCAGCCAGGCTTATATTTGGAAAAATGCGTTTCGAAAGCACCAAACCCCTCAGAAAAACTGCACTGGCTCCCAATCAAATAACGTATTGTCTTCAAAATCTGCACCATGGTTCATAAAATTAGCTACGGTGCAGCCCCGGGATACATGACAGACCTCATAGACCTACCAACCAGAAACATAATCGGATCAACAAGAACATACTTAAATCTCCATTACCCAAGCTGCAAAGGACTCAAATACAAATCAACTTACGCATCCAGCTTTTCCTACATAAGCACACAATTGTGGAACGCACTACCAAAAGCTGTGAGTACAATGTACGACCACCTAAACTTCCGGAAATCACTAAAAACCAACCTGTTCAAAAAGGCGTACCCTACCGACCCAACTTAAATGCTTGAACTCTGCTACACAACGAAACCAACGCTCATAATGGACTTAACATAACTCTTCCTCTCTATGATTCCCATATGTAACTCTTCCTCTCTATGATTCCCATATGTGACTGTAACACTTGAACCTTATTCTACCACATCATCACTATGTATTTTTTACCGGAGTTTGCGAACGCCTTACGGTACGATGTAAGCCACATTGAGCCTGCAAATAGGTAGGAAAATATGGGATACAAATGTAACAAATAATAATTTAATATTTTTTAATGTATTGTAAAAATGTAAAAATGACACTCGAAGAAGAAGAAAAAAATGGCAATGTTTATGCATAAAGCCTACTCATAAAGGAAATGGACCTCCAAAATAAGTGCCTTGTGTTTTTAATTATTTTGTAAGTTGCTTTGATTTATTTGCTAAAAAGGCCGATTCAACAAATTTGAATAAACATAGGGGAGGGGTTTGCCACAGTTTAATCTGGCAATTTATGAGACCTTCTGCCTAAAGGAGTCAAGTGGTTTGCAACTTTGCCCTAGGAGGCCCAAGTGGCTCTAAGCATTTGAACTGGGTGGTGGACCCAGTGGAAGAGGAGATTTCAGGGCTGTCTGAGAAGGAACCAGTGTCGTCAAGAACTGAGGGACAAGCATGTGGAACTGGTAGAGGACAGATGAAGGTGTTGCCTCCGAGGGATGACTTCCCCCCCCCCCCCCCCCCCCCCAGTGCTTTGCATTTTTCACTGAGATAAACTACAGGAACTGATATCTCAGGTTTCTTTCATTCTCAATCTCTTGAAAAACCCTAAGGGACCTAGTTCCCAGAAGATACAGGTTATCCAGAGGCTAGTCTGAGCAGAATGGCATATGGTAAGTGCAGCCCTAACCTCAAGTGGGACTGAATAAAGTTGTACCATGCAGAGGCGTACCTACATTATATGGCACCCGGGGTAGAGCACAGCCCCCCCTCATGCAGGATTGTGCACATCCCATCCTCCAAACCAGTGGGTTGTGCAGAGCAGGCATGCTGCTGTTGGCTGTGCTGGTCCCCTGTCCCCTATGTTGACTGTTTTCTTTTCGCCCCAGCAGAGCCGACAGCTGTGTTCTTGCTCTACATACCTTCTTGCTGTCGCCCTAGGTATGCTAGAGGCACCATGGAATTCTTTAGGCCCACAGAAAATGGAATTGGTGGTATTTGGCAGTGAAGATCATAATCCCTGTTGAAAGGGGGCAGAGCTGAAGGAGGCTCGGGACAGGAGAATTTAGGCCCTTTTGAAGCAGGCCTTCAATGCTTCTGCCTTGGCTCTCCAAGCAACAATTTGTGGTGGCTTTGTGGCAAGGGTCACTTCAGGTGGGCAGAAAGTGTTGGATGGATTGGTGGAGTTCTTTCAGACAGATCAGGAAGTGTGCAAAATGGAAATGGGTTCATCCTTTCTGGTGGCTGGCTTGATTAGAACCTCAGTGAAGAATGTGGCACTTCTGGTGGTGGCTTGTAGGTCCTAGTGGTTGCACAGTTGGTTGGCAAACATGGTGGCAAAAATGAAGTTGAGCATGCTCCTTTTGAAAGGAAAATTGTTTGAGATATTGTCCAACTTGATGAAGAGTTTGGGTGAGGTAAGGTTCCTTGGTTTCTACAGGACACACTGAAGGGAGTAGATGGAGGTGCAGCAGGTAGAGGTCTCTTCTGGACTTCAGGCATTTCCATTCAAGGAGCATGAGTTGTTCTCAGCACAGCAGGTACTTCCAAACAAGGCAGTCATTTCAAGCAGTACAAAAGGGGGAGGGCTTGTGAGAGTAGTTCAGGAACCCCTAGTTAGTCCTGAGGTCTGCAATGAGGGTGTTGAGTCCATCTTCTGGATGTCAGGTGAAGGATTTCTGCCAGAGATGTACCCAGATTAGAGGATCAGTGGGTCCTCAACTATCTAAGGTTATGCCCTGAAGTTTGCATGGGTATTGCTGGATAGTTTCTTGGTCTCCTTGTCATGCCAGGATAAAAGCTATGGTAGTTAGGGACGCTCTGTGTCTGCTGTTGCTAACTGTGGATTGTAGCATTGACCCCACCTGTGGAGCCAGGTACAAGTTGGTATTCTGTTTACTTCATATACCCAGCCTATTCTGGATCTCCAGGTGCTCAATAGAGTGCACAGGATCCCTAGATTTTAGATGGAGAGACTGCAGTTAGTCATGGTGGCAGGCAAAGAGAATTTTTAACTTCCTTGGATTTGACAGAAACTTATCTCCATTCAACAAGCTCATCAGATATTCTTTTTTGTTTGTAGTACTGGGACAACTACAACTAATACTTATCATTTTTATAGCACTACTAGATGTACGCAGCGCTGTACACTTGAACATGAAGAGACAGTCACTGCTCGACAGAGCTGTCAATCTAATTAGGACAGATAGGACAAATAAGGGAGATACTAAGGTGGGAAAGATAAAATTGTCATGGGTACTGAACAAGTGAATAGGGGTTAGGAGTTAAAAATAGCATCATAAAGGTGCTATTGTTAATGCTTTTCTCACCCATCCCTAGCAGATTTAGTTGAAAGCTCACTTTAGTATTTTTAGCTAGTCTGTTACTGAAGACATTTTGTCCCTTTCTTGAAAGATGAATACCATCGCTGCTCAGTAGCTCTTGGAAAATCATCCCATGGTCAAGGAAACTGAAGCGCTTGCATTGGCACCATCCACGCACCCACACATTTAGCTCCAGAATGCGAGCTTCCCTCATTCGGCCTTTACCTTCTGACCCAGAGCCATGAAGTCGCGTTTAATATGTTCAGTAGGATACCTAGTATCGTTTGTGCCCACATGGATTAGCAGCCTAGGTTAGTGGTCAGTAGGCTTGCTGAGTCTAGGCAATCTTTCTGCTACATCTTAATTCTTGGCACCAGGCAGACAGCACATCTCCCTGGACATCATAGGTTTGCATATGACCCCTTCAGGAAGCTCTGCTTTTCTCATTGGTCACTGCAGATGCAAGATGGATATAAGACTCACCCTGGAAAGGGAGGTGAGAAGTCTGGAATGGTGGCTTCACATCCCCCAACTTGGAAAGAGGAATGAGTTTGAAACCTCTGGAGTAGACTATTGTGACAACAGATGCCAGCTTTAGGGGGGAGGGCATGTTGCCTGGTTCAGGTGGCAGAGGGTCTATGGTCCAATGGACTAGGGACTAGAGCAGTACATCTGGCCCTGTTAGCCTTCCAGTAGTTGACTGGAGGCAAGGCAGTTTGTGATAACAATGTGACAACAGTGCCCTACATAATCAGCAGGGTGGCACAAAGAGCTTCCAGGTGACCACAGAGGCAGCCAGCCTGATAGTGTGGGCAGACCATCATGTGTGTTGGATCTGTCCACAGCTGTGTGGACAATGTTGAATGTGCAAGCGGGTAGTTTTTGTGCACAAATCTCAAGCTAGAGAAGTGGAACCTGTCTCTAGAAACTTTTACCTTGATTAGTGTAGCGCCAGGGGTTGGCCAATGATGATTTTGATAGTGTCGGTAGCCAGTGCGAAGGTAAGACGTTCTTCAGTTGCTGAAAACAGAGTTGGTCAGAAGAACTCGATGCATTGGTTTAACTATGGCCACTGGGCTGACTGCTTTACATGTTCCCACCTTGAGTGTTTCTGGTCATGGAAGGACACAGAGACCAGGTGGTGCTAATAGCCCACAAAGGTCATGGTACGGGGACCTGGCTTAGCTTATGGAAGTCCCACTGAAATTTTAGATGGATGCCTGCTCGGTACAGGGGTCAGTACAAATGCTGAACTTGCCTCCATTGTGTCTTGTGGCCTGGCTGTTGAAAGAGCAAGGTTGTGGAAGAGAGGATATTCAGCTAAGGTAACTTCCGCTCTGAGGTCAAGGAAAAGATCCTTCCTCCTTGGCATATGTCAGGGTATGACATGTCTTTGAGGGATGGTGCCAGGAGAGGCAGGTAGTGCCACTGAGGACCTCTGTAGGAGGATGGTTTGACTAGGGGGTTGGCTTTGGTCTCCCTTAAGATACAGGTGGCAACTCATGCATGTTATAGAGCAGGGGTTCTTAATCTTTTTTTTTCCTGCACCCCTTTAACTGATCACTGAAACACTCACACCACCTTCATAAACTATGTCCATTAGTGGCTACTGACTGCTACATATGTTGCTGTTAGCCTCCAACAGTGCTAACTGCTAGCAGGTTGCCAGATTTAGAACACAGATGTACTACCAGTAACTGTCCTAATAACTGCCTTCACATCATCTAGAAAGTTTTAATAAATTGCCTTAGATTCCAAGACCTTTCTCTGCACCCTATTTGACCTCTTTCTGCACTCCTTGAGGGCTGCAAGCACCACTGGTTAAGATTCCTATAGAAGTTTGAATTAGGGCAAGGGGCTAGCCTCCCATCCAGATGTCATGATGTTTTTGAGAGGAGTGAAGTTAATTAGGCTCCCTCACCTGATGGTTCTGCCATGTCACTCAATTGGTTATCATAAAAAAACATTTCTTATCTGTAAATATTACTAAGCATTTACATGGAAATCATAATTGAATACAAGCCTGCAAAGAGAGTACTTCTTGTTTCAGCTCTAAAAATTTTTTTTCCTCCGCTGTTGTGTCCATTTGGAAATATCCGGAAAAATAGAAATTTTTCCTCCTAAAAAGTCCACCTTAGGTTTTTGAAAATAGACTTTTAACAACGCTTCCTCGTCTTGTAGGAAAACAAATGATACAAGAATTGTAGATCTCTAATTTCTTCACTAGATTGCTCTAAGAAAGCAGATAAATCCAAACCTTCTAGATTTTCTTTTGATTGAGCTTGAGCTTCCTAAGCTTGTGGAATATCTTGCTTTACATGTAAATAAAATAGTTTTTGAACAGGTGGTAGCATCTGCTCTGAATATTTAAATTCTTCTTTCAAAAATCTGAAAAACATCTCTCTTGGTGAGATCAAATCACTCATAGGAAAATTTAGAATTCTAAGATTTAGATTCCTCATGGTATTTTCTACATGTTCAATTTTTCTACTAATCAGAAGTTTATCAGTCACTACTTGAGTGTGAACCTCTCGTAGTTTTTGTAATTCCACCTCAGTATTTGTTTAACTGATAATGCTTCCAAATCGCTTTTCATATCTTTTATTTGAGTAGTGTTATTCAACGAAACTGTAATGAATGAAACACGGACCTTATGAAGGTTTTCTAGGGCAGTCCATATAGCCTCCAGCGAAATTTCGGCCGGTCTCCGCGGTTGAATTGCCGCTACATATAACAAAGTTTCAGCTTGAATAGTACTCGAGGAAATGTCTTTCTGTTCTGGTTCAACCACGGTGGCGCAAATTTGCTGGTTTCTTTCCCGCCATTGATTTTTCTCCAGAGTTCTGCCTCCCTTTCGGAGATGTTCCTTCTTCAATCTCCGGAACTAGAGCTCCAGTAGGTCGTGGGAATGGCAGGTTAATGGGCCTGCCGGGCTGAGCGAAAAATCGCTCTCCAAGCCTGTGCTCTTCCTCGCACTGGCAGCGGAAGCGCCCGATGGAGTCGAAGCCAAGAAAGAAGAGATGGATGTTTGCCGAAGTCCAGGGGTATCTACCCTAGGAAGAGGAGGTCCCTTGGGTTTCCCTTTTCTTTTCGGCATGCTCCACTAGAGACTCAGAGGCAAAAGGTACGCAATATTAGAAAACTTAACGTTCTTTAGGGAGCCAGCATCTCTGCTTCCTATTTGTCGGCCATCTTGGATCCCGCACCAGAAAGTTTTTATTGGGTCTAAGTTTAACTATTTCCCTGGCTCACTTCAGATATTTTGGAGGCAAAAAGACATCCCAAATGTGTAGAGAACATGGTTCAAAGCCAAAAACACTGAAAATTGGAACAACTAAAGAAATTAAAAATACAAATGCAAAATAAAGAAAAAACCCCAAATCTACTTACTACGCAAAAGTCATTGGAGGACACTTGCTAAATAGAAGAAAACTCTATTCTCCAATCTGCTAGACATAAAACCATTAACCATTACCAGTGAACCAATTCCAACTACTGACCAGCTAGTGAAATACTTCCAACAGAAAATTAATTAAAATTAGGAAAGAAATTAAGGACTCTAATCTAATATCAATATAGAAAAATATGTCAAAGGCTCCCACCAATTCTCTTGCAGGCATAACAGCTGATAGAAGTTTGGCCTTCTCTTTCCCTTCCCACTCCAGAACTAGTTAAACACTTCCTCAGTAAATATGCATCTTCACAATGCATTCTAGACACCTACCCTACCTATCTTCTGTAGTCAGCTCCTGAACAACTTAACTGTTTTAAATTCACATATTTCCTTCATGGCCTATTCCCTGAAGACAAAGGCTACGTGATTTTAACTCTTATTCCAAAAACCTTCAGATCAGCAGGAGTAAGTTCTCTAATTAGACTGGTTTGCCTCAATTCCTCTGCTTGTCAAAGTGACTGAAGGAATGATTGCACATCAACTTATGGAGTACCTTCATTCTTTATCCATTTTACATAATTCTCAATCCGAATTCAGACCATCCTACAGTACAGAAACCATACTAACACTGTTATGGCAAATTTCAGAAAAGAAATTAGTATAGGCAGAAAAATAATTCTTCAATTTGACATGTCAAGTGCTTTTGACCTGGTCAACCACAACATATACTTATTAGAACTATTTGGGATCTGTGGTAAAGTCTTACATTAGTTCAATGGCTGAAGCTATCAAGTAAAACAATCTGATCACTGATCTTTGCCATGGTTACCCAGTTGTAATGTTCCTCAGGGTTCACCACTTTCACCCACATTATTCAATGTCATGACTCCTTTGGGTGTAGTATACTTGAAGCAAATGGTTTTAACACCTTCGTGTATGCTGATGTCAGAGTTCCTTTTGCAAACAACTTACAAGAGATCTTACTACTACTACTATTTAGCATTTCTATAGTGCTACAAGGTGTACGCAGCGCTGCACAAACATAGAAGAAAGACAGTCCCTGCTCAAAGAGCTTACAATCTTACCTACCATTAAATTGGCCCTAAACTTAATGGGATCCTGGGTAGCTGATTTCAAATTGAAACTTAATATAACTAAATTTCTTATATTAACCAGTCATTTGCATCTCATGCCTTAGTAATTTCACTATTAATGATATAACATATCCATTCGATACAATGAAAATCCTGGGAGTACACATCAATAGCTGACATTTATTTATTAGGATTTACTTACTGCCTTTTTGAAGGAGTTCACTCAAGGTAGTGTACAGCAAGAATGTCAAACATAAGCAATAGACAATTACAGCAGTAAAAATGTTCAGACAATACAAAGTATGGAATAGTATGCTACATTACAATGTCAACATAATACATAATTTGTAGTCGTACCAGTGTAGAGTGCATTACAGTAATCCAGTCGATGTTATGGCACGCACAACTGAGACGAGGCTTGCCTTCTCAATGTAAGGAGAAAGGTGACATAGTTGTTGCAAGTGATAGAAGTTGCTTTTGAAGGTTGGTTGGATTTGGGAGATTAGAGTAAGTGTTTGAGTTGTATTCTAAGGTTCCTGACTTGTGATTTGAGGGAGAGCTCATATTTCCCAAAAGAGATTTTGATGTCAGATATGTGCCCACTTGTGTTAGGGACCATAGAGGTTCAGTTTTACTTGTGTTCAGGTAAAGTTTGTCGTCTTGTTTTAATTTATTCTTGAATTGATGTTAGGTTGTCAGTTTATTCTGGACTGTGGTTGTCAGATTCAGTGGGTATGAGTAGCTACTCATCTGTATATATGTAGAACTGAGTTTCCATTGACTGAATCAGTTTGGCTAGTGTCTTGAGGTAGATATTGACCAGAATATGTGACAGTATTGATCCTTGTGGAGCCCCACAGGTCAGTGCCCATGGTGGCGATGAGGTGCTGCTGAACACTATAGACCTGTCTGTTTGATAGGAGCTGATCCAGGCAAGTGTAACACTAACACCTGTTTCTGCAGTTGGACTAGCATAATATCGTGATCCACAGTGTCAAAAGCTGCTGAGAAATCTAGCAGTACTAATACGAAGGCAAATCCCCTGTCTTGGTTTCTGTGAAGAATCTAGTAGGGATACAAGGACTGTTTCTGTTCCGTAACTGGGTCTGAATCCAGATTGACATGGATCTAGCTAGTTTCTTTCTTCTAGCCAATCACTGAATTGATCAGACTGTTCTAGAAGTTTTTTTCCTAAAAATGTGATGTTGTATACTGGACGGTAACTTTCAAGTTTCTGCTGGTCAAGATTGTTCGTTTTTAGCAAAGGACAAACTACTGCTCTTTAATGCTGTTGATAGTTGTCCATTAGAAAGAGGCACAATTTTTGTGGCACCTTCTATGAGGCCCCTGCTTGCCTGCTGCAGACTGATGGGCAGGGGTTGAGGGAGCAGGTAGTTGGTTGAAGGTCTCTTAAGATTTTGTCAAGGCCCTCCTCTGTTGTTTGGTTAAGAATCCCATATGTCTGTGGTAGGAGGGGGTGAATTTGTGCGCTCCTGGTTAGCTGATTGGAGACTAGGTGCAACTGCCTATAAATCCTAGCAGAGACTTTTAATTTTATTGGTAAAATATACAGCTAAATCACTGCAGTTCAGTTGTGACTAGGCAGGCTGGTTCTGTCACAGGGGTTGCAGTAGGATGTTTTGCTATGCTGAACAGCTGCTTGGTTTAATTGGCAGCATTTGACTTCCAAATTTCAAAAAGTCTCCTCTAACTTCAATTCACTATGGAAGTTAAAAAGAATTTGGCTGTTTTTCCCTAGTTCAGTATGCTGCACATTGGCCTAGTCCTTAATAGTTTCCAAGTTCAACTATTGCAATGCCATTAATGTTGGATGCAAGAACCTTCTAATTAGAAAACTTCAGACGCACAGAATACCGCTGCCTGCCTGGTTTGCAGGGTACCACATTACTTGAAAGCTGCCTCTCTACTTCTAAAATTACATTGGCTTCCATTAAAGGCCCAGAAATACTTTTCAACAAAGTATTTGTATACGAGTTCTTGTATGTCTCCTTCATACATTCAAAACCTCATTCAACTGCCTAAACGAAATACTCTAACCACTTCTAGAGTCTTAACTTTCTTACAACAAGGATAGGGAAGAGATATCTACAAATCTATTCATACTGCAAGCTTTTCTTATCAAAGCACTAAGAAATAGAATTCATTACCTAAACATCTTGGATTCCTAGTAGACTGTATGTCCTTCCTCAAAATATTGAACTCATTCTTGATCAGTACTGCTTTTAATAATGACAAAATATGATTCAACTGTTGACGATATCGGTCTTCAACACTTCTCTGATGGTGGTAATCTATGTATTCTGGTGTGATTTTAATAATCTGTTTATTGTTAACCTTTTAGTGTTAGTCAATGTTGTTTATTGCTTGTAAGCCATGTTGAACCTGAGGCAGTTTGGGGTAATGTGGATTATTTGTGTTTGAATTGAAATTGCTATTCGGCAGAATACAAATAATGTATTGGGGGCTGAATCGAATACAAATAATCGGCATAGCCCTAGTAGTAATAGAGTAACTGACACAACTTAGCTGTGTAACTGATGCATTGTAACTACAGAACGAAACAATAAAACACTTCTAGTGCCTTTTGTGGGACCTAAATTTACAGGAAATGTCACCGTGTTCAGCTAAAAAAAAAAAAAAAAGTACAGAGAGCTTATGAGTGCAGAAAAACATGAACAAGTGTTAGCCAAGGAGAGAGAGAGAGCAACAAAAGGCACCATGGGCAAAATTGGGTAGTAAAGTGTAAAGAAAAGGAACAAAGTAAACAGGATACGAGTAAAAAAAAAAAAATTAATAAAATTATATGAATAATCACAAAATCACTTAAGTCAACACCATCCAATAAGAACAACAAAATACCTCACACCATAAATACATAAGAAGAGGCAAATTAATGAACACTAGGATGAAAAAGCCTCAGCAATCCCAGACCAACTTGAAACACAATGGTCTTTTAAGAGCTCTAAATTTCAGTCATTGGCATAAAAAAACCTGTGTATTATCAAAAATTCAAAGAAGCTACATTCTACCATTTCAATAAATAAAGCAAAAATACTTAGCTTTAGCCCTTCAACCACCACATCTATCCAATGACTGAAATTTAAAACCCTTAAAGACCATTGTGTTTCAATTTGGTCTGGGACTGCAGAGGCTTTTTCCTCCTATTTATTTATTTTTTTTTATTTATTGCATTTGTATCCCACATTATCCCACCTCTTTGCAGGCTCAATGTGGCTTACAATATATCGTGGATAGTGGAAATGAGAGGAGAGTTGACATTTAGTGTTACAGAAGTATTTTGGGTTGCATGGTAATGGAAAACATGATAAAGATTTAATATGAGGCGCTCTTAACATTGCTTGCTAGATATTTGTGTCTGTCGTATTACATATTTATGGTGTGAGGTATTTTGTTCTTATTGTTTTGGACTCCACCTCCTTCCTTCCTTCCTTCCTTCCTTCTTTCTTTAGTAGTGTTAACACCAGCCAAAGCCTTTGTTTCCCCCCAGAATTGGAAAAGCAATGAGTAAAGCAAAAAGGGTACGTTACCAAAAAGCCTAAGGAAGGAAATTGCACTTGTAAAAAACTTGGCCATAATGTTTGGAGTAAAAAAAATAAAAGACAGAGAAAATTGCTGTTTTCACTGCTTTGAAGAAGTTGATTCTGGAATTTTATAGGAGTGACAGTATTGCATCAGCTACCTGGGTGGAAAAACTTTGTTGTGGTTAAAAGGTAGCAAGAGCGAGTGCTGAAACGGGTGTTTGTTATAACAGTTATGGGGGTATTCAAACAGTTTAAGGCAGAAAATACTATGGCTAAAATCAGAAACAGAAGATTGCCAGCTTACATCCAACAGCATGTCATTCCAGTTGGTGATAAAGATCGGCTAGTATGTGTGTATCATGAGAAATTTGAGATCTTTCTGGATGGTGTAAAGAAGAGTGTGCTTGATTTTGCCCAAAGCTGAAACTTAAGGAAGCACCATGTGGGAATTAAGACTATTAAGTTGGAGACTGCCCAGTCTGCAATATTGAGCTACTAGTAAAAAGGCCCGTTTCTGTATGAAATGAAACGGGCGCTAGCAAGATTATCCCCCCCTCCCTCCGTCGCTGTCTTCCTCTGTCCCCTGCGAGTCCCACGGCCCCCTTTCCTCTCTTCCCTCTCCCACTCCCCTGCAACTCACCACTTTGTGCATAGGTTTCCAGGTGTTCTCCACGGCCCTGTGGTCGGCCACCGCCTGCTTGTGATGTGTGAGGGAGTGGCAGGGTTCTTGGAGGGGGGTCTGTGTAGATGGGTGGATGATGTGAAAGTGAGGAATCGTTCATGCCATGTTTGTGTTGGCTGTCATTGTGTTTTCGTTGTTGTTGTCAGCGCTGCTTATGCCTTGTAGCGCTATAGAAATGCTAAATAGTAGTAGTAGTAGTAGAGAGTGTGTATGTGTGAATGGTTGGTGTGGTGGGCCAGATGGTGAACTGTGAGGGAGTGGCGGGGGTTTTGGAAGTGGTGGTCTATGTTCCTGTGGTGATGGGTTGAAAGTGAGGGATCCTTCAGGTTGTGTTTTTGGTGGCTGTTTTGTTGTTTTTTTGTGTGCTAGAGTGTGTGTGTGAATGTTTGGGGGTGGGTGGATGGTGAGCTGTGAGGGAATGGCTGTTGGCTTCGAGGGGTCCAAATGAAACAGCTTTAGACTTGTTACAGATGGACCAATAATAAAGAATGACAACCTGGATGCAGCAGCTCATAAGTTTGCTTGTTGTATTTTGAGTGTATAGCAATGACAGCTGCACGGGAGAGTGGAAACAGAGATCAACCAAATTGGCTTCCTTGCTTACAGGGAACTAAATAGGCTCACCTTTTTTTTTCAGGTTTGAGGAGCTCTGTTTTCTTTGTGTAGTAATCGGGAGGACTGGGAGAGGGCGGGGTGGGAGGTGTGTTGCAGCGGCGGTGGGGGTTTGGAGGGGGTTCAGGGGCTTTGAGGGGGGGGTCAGCATTGCTGGGGGGGGGGGGTGGCATTGTCTCTGAACTCCGTGAAACAGGGCTCCGACAGGCAGCTGGCATTTGCTGTTGTCTCTGCAGCCGCTCCTCCTCTCCCCTCAGACGTCGCTGTGCTCTTCTGGGGTTTCCTCCAGGGGCAGTGATGTGCAGGGGAGAGGAAGAGCGGCTGCAGAGACGACAGCCAATGCCAGATGGCTGTCCGGATCCGTATTTGTTTTGGTTTTTTTTTGTTTTGTTTTTGTACCGGCTGCTGCGTCTGCGGGTGGCGAGGGGGTTGAGGTGGCCGAAGGGGGGGTAGGGGCTTGGGTGATGCGCCGGGGGGAGGGGTTTTGGTGATGCGCCGAGGGTAGGGTAGGGGTGTGTTGTGGTGTACATCGATGTGTGCCCCGCCCTCGCGTCAAACGTAATGACGTCGATGGCGGAGCGATGCGATTGGATTAGTGTCCTTGCTCCACCCTCGACGTCATCACGTTTGACGCAGGGGCGGGGCAAACAGTCATGGGCAAATTTCGATCTACACCACCATGGATTTAGAACGTTGGGACTTGTGGACACTTCATTAGAACGTTGGGGTTGCGAATTATGTCCAGAAGGGGCGTGGCTGAGGGCGGGTCTATGAGTGAGAGAGAGTGAGTGGTGCGTGCTGACAGCCTAGCCTACCAACAGTACAGGGCTTCAGTGTTTCCCTGCCACAGAGTGAGCTTCAGAACGCTGGAGGTGAGAATTATTTATATAGAAGATTTCTAGCATGAAAAGCTGTCACTTTGCAATGATGGTGAACAAGTGATGTATAATTACCGGTGGTCAAATTAATACAGAAAGGGAAAGATTGAAATCAACTTTGTGGAGGCAAAGAATGAGATTGTGAAGCAGATAACTGAGATGAAGTGGCATAGTTATATACTGTATATATCCTCATCTTTAAGTCGAGGGTCGTTTTAGGAGTAAAAATGACCAAAACAGCTGTGACCTATGTATAAGTCAAGGCTTGGTCCCACATTGCTCCCGCTCTCACTCCTCTCCATCTCCTGGTCCAACATTGCTCCTCTCCCTCTGTCCCTCTCCTGCATTTCCCCTGCCTTTCCCAAACCCACCCCCTGCCCATAGTGCACAGCATCACAGATTTCAACAGGCAAGAAGGAAATGGCTAAATAAAATTTCAGCATTATGAGGATTATGTGTTTATCCCGCACTAATAAGTGCCTCACGCTAAACTTTGGTAAGTTCATTAAATCAAAATGTATTTTCACAAATCGATCACTTTTCCTCTGTCCAAGGACAGTATTCAGAAATCAGCATTTGCACCCACACACCCTCCTGGTTTTTTTTTTAATAGAAGAAAATTTGAGAATTTCACTTACCAACTCTCAATACTGTCTCAGCTAAACTTCCTCTTTGAACCTACTGCTTCATCCATCAGCCATGGCTTTTAGCAGTATCTGTCTCCAGATCACCTGATAATTGTCGAGCACTGCACACTTTCTTGCAGGCATGACCACCACTGTGTATATGCTCAGAACAAACAAACTTTACAGATTCTAAACAATTGCTGCTATTTTATTTTTATCACTCCCCAGTCTCATTTGCACACCTCCCACCAAACCGCTTCTCTTTGAGCTTGAACAATGTTCAAATTATTCTGAATTGAGAGTTCTTCCCACATCGAGACATATAGCAATGGTTGTATCCCCTTCAGTACAGCCAGAGTCTGTTCACAAGTACTTGCAATAGCAAGATGAGAATGACCTATAGATAAGACGACCCTGGTTTAGTGATGAGATTTTTTAAAGTCAAAATTTCTTGACTTTATATTACAGGTGGGCAATTAATATGTTATTAATGTGATTAACATTTTTTAAAGATTTTGGCTCACACCTTTTTCAGTAGTAGCATGTAATTCATTTTAATGTTGCCCAATTTAAAAATAAAATAAATTTAACGCAAACCCTCCTCCCACCCAAGTTGACTTTTACAGCAGGGCTCAGGGGCTATGCACAGCAGAACATCCCTGTCCCAGTTCCTCTCATGCAAGACGCCAATCACCACTGATCTCACCAGTCGCACAAGGGACAGCTCATCATCCCCCCCCCCCCCCCCACACACACACACATACATTTACCTTTATTGCTGAGCTCTGGATTTTTCTCCTTCCTCACTGCCTCAAAGTCTTTGACTTTCCCCGCACAGCTAGGCTCTGAAGGAAGTTGGGGAAGCCTCATGGGACTTTAAATCACAGACTTCCCCCAACTTGGGGTGGGGTACGGAAGAAGCATTGTGAGTTAAACTGGAAAGAGGAAAAGGAAAATGTATCTATAGCGGAGTAATATACAGGTCACCCTCACAATCAGAAGAAATGGACAGGAACTTAATTGAAGACATCCACAGGATAGCTAGGAATGAGGAAGTACTACTGATAGGTGACTTCAATATGCCGGATGTCGATTGGGGTGTCCCTGCTATGGGGTCATCTAGAAGCAAAGAGATCTTGGATTCTACAGGAAGAATTGTTTCAGCAGTGGGTAACACTGCCGATGCAGGATGGAACTATTCTGGACCTGGTGCTTGTGAATGGCGAGAACGTTTCTGATATCAAGGTGGGAGACCATTTGGCATCTAGTGATTATCGAATGGTGTGGTTCAATATTAAAACAGGAGAGAGGGCTCATTCGAGATTGAAGGTCCTGGGTTTCAATGGAACTAAATTTGCCAAGATGGGGGAATTTCTCAAGGAACAGTTAGTAGGATGGAAACAGCTGAAGGATGTAGAACAGCAGTGGACAAGACTGAAAGGAGCTTATATTAAAGGCAACTGACCTTTATGTTAGAAAATTACATAACACTAAGAGGAAAAGAAGGCCGCGCTGGTTCTCGAATGTAGTAGCTGAAAAGATAAGGGAAAGGAGGTTAGCTTTCAAATGTTATAAGATGATTCAAAAAGATAAATACAGGAGAGAATACCTGAATAAGCGAAGAGAAGCTGGAAAAGCTATCAGGAAAGCGAAGCGGCAAATGGAAGAAAAGATAGCTAAAACAACCTTGACCAGGACAAACTTGAAAGTTACGGGCCAGTATCCAACATCCTGTTTCTAGGGAAACTCATAGAACAGTCAGTCTGTGTTCAACTTAATGAATGGCTAGAAAAGAGTAACTGGCTAGATCCATGTCAATCTGGTTTCAGACCTGGTTATGGAACAGAAAACGGTCCTCGTATCCCTGCTAGATGATCTTCACAGAAACCGAGACAAGGGATTTGCCTCAGTTAGTACTGCTAGGTTTCTCAGCAGCTTTTGACACTGTGGATCATGATATCTTGCTAGCATGACTGACAGAAACAGCTATCAATGGAACAGTACTTGCCTGGTTCAGATCGTATCTATCAGACAGGCAACAATCCATGATGATTGTTCACCACCATGGACATAGACCTGTGGGGTACCACAAGGATTGATACTGTCACCTATTCTGTTCAATATCTACCTCAAGCCACTAGCTGAGCTGATTCGGTCAATGGACACTGTTCTACATCTATGCGGATGATGTGCAGCTACTCATATCCATTGAACCTGACTTACCTACAGCCTTGAATAAACTGATCACTTGTCTAACATCAATTCAAGAATGGGCTAAACACAACAAACTTTGCCTGAACCCAAGTAAAACCGAGCTTCTCTGGGTCCCTAACACAAGTGGATACATACCTGACATCAAAATCCGTTTTGGGAAGTATGAATTCCCCCTCAAATCACAAGTCAGGAACCTTGGAATACAATTAGATTCAACACTTACTCTGATTCCACAAATCCAAGCAACCTTCAAGAGCTGCTTCTACTGTTTGCGACAGCTACGCTGCCTCTCTCCTCACATCAAGAAGGTAAATCTTATCCCAGTTGTGCATGCCATGGTAACATCAAGACTGGATTACTGCAATGCACTATACAATGGTCTAACTACAAAGGGCCTGCACCAGCTCCAGTTGATTCAGAATGCAGCAGCAAGACTCATAGAAGGTTGCAAGCGATGTGACCACATCACACCATTTTTGCAAAAAATTGGCTACCAGTACAATACAGGGCTAAACTTCAAACTGTTTGATCTTCAAGGCCCTGAAAGGAAATGGCCCCGAGTATCTGAAGAATAGGATGATCCTCCACACACTGCCAAAGACACTAAGGTCCTCCCAAGGACTTTCACTAACTACACCCTCGCCAAAAGACATTACATGATGTGATACCCGCAAGCAAGCCTTCTCCGGAGTAGCCCCCATACTGGAATGCATTGCCTGAACGGCTCCGCTTAACACAAGACTACCTCTATTTCAGGAAGCAGGTGAAAACTTGGCTTTTCAACCAAGCCTCTAATGGAATAAGTAACTAACTTGTTAGTCTCACTCACACACACAAGGATTGACTCGGGCTGCACATACTGCAGCAGGACATGTTTATCCACTCCTACCCTAGTTGAGATAATATTAAAACATCTCTCTGACCTCACGTGCAACTTTCTTCAAATCAATCACCTTACTTTCTAATTCTTCCTTCTTTCTTACTCATCTATATGTTACAACTTTGCCTTACCTCTCACTACCAATTATAATGTTCTAGTACATATTGTGTTGTCATTGCTAGTATACCATGCCATACTTCGTACTGTTGTTCAAATATTTTTACTGCTCTAATTGCCTACTGCTCATGTTTGATCTATTCTTACTGTACACCGCCTTGAGTGAATTCCTTCAAAAAGGCGGTAAATAAATCCTAATAAATAATACAGTAAAATTGGGGGATAAGACCTTTTTCAGATATGTGACAACAGGAAGTGCCATAATAGCTTTGTGAGGCTCAAAGCTGAGGGAGAGAAATAGGTGGAAGATGAGGATAAAGCTGAGCTTCTTAACAATTATTTCTACTTTGTGTTCATGGATGAAAGGCTGGGGGTAGGGCTGCAGAAAACAAAGGCTAAAGGGGATAGATGTATGGTAGACCAAGACTTGTTTGCGGAGGACTGTGTTCGTGAGGAGCTAGCCAAACTAAAAGTAGACAGAGTGATAGGGCCTGATGGGATGCACCGAGGGTGCTCAAGGAATTCGAAGAAGTTCTGGCAGCTCCGCTGACCTCTTCAATGCTTCCTTAGAAACTGGAGTGGTCCCAGAGGACTGGAGAAGGGCAAATGTGGTTCCTTTGCACAAGAGTTGGAAGTAAGAGGAGGTCGGGAATTACAGATCTGTCAGTCTGACCTCGGTGGTGAGTAAGCTAATGGAAACGCTACTAAAGTGGAGGATTGTGAGATTTCTCAAACTGAATGGAATGCAGGACCCGAAGCAGCATTACTTCACTAGTGGCAGGTTGAGTCAGATGAATCTGACTGATTTCTTCGACTGGTTGACCAAACAGTTGGACATGGGAGAGGCGCTTGATGTGATATACTTGGATTTCAGCAAAGCCTTTGACACGGTTCCAACAGGTGACTGATAAATAAATTGAGTGCCCTTGGTATGGAACCTAGAGTAACTGGGTTAAAAATTGGTTGAATGGAAGGAGACAGAGGGTAGTGGTAAATGGAGCTTGCTTTGAAGAAAAGACCGTCAGTGGAGTACCGCAGGGATTGGGCCGGCTCTTTTTAACGTCTTTGTGAGCAATATTATGGAAGGGCTGTCGGGCAAGGTTTGTCTCTTTGTGGATGATACCAAACTGTGCAACAGGGTTGGACACCCTGGAGAGTGTGAATGACATGAGGAAGGACCTAGTGAAGCTGGAGGAATGGACCGATATTTGGCAACTAAGATTTAATCCCAAAAAATGCAGGGTCAAGCACTTGGGTCACAAGAATCCAAAGGAACGGTACAGTGTAGGGGGATGAAGTGCTTCAGTGTACAAAGGAAGAGTGGGACTTGGGGGTGATTGTGTCTGATGACCTTAAAGCTTCCAAACAGGTTGAAAAAGCGATGGTCAAAGCCAGAAGGATGCTTGGGTGCATAAAAAGAGGGATGATCATCAGGAAAAAGGAGGTGATAGTGCCATTGTAAAAGCTTCTGGTGAGGCCCCATTTAGAGTACTGTGTGCAGTTCTGGAGACCGCACCTATGAAAAGATAAAAACAGGATGGAATCGGTCCAGAGGGCGGCCACAAAATTTGTAAACAGTCTTGAACACAAAAAATATAGGAACAGGCTTATGAACCTTAACGTGTATACACTGGGAGAGAGGAGACATAGAAACATTTAAATATCTCAAGGGCATTTATGTACAGGAAGTGAGCCTTTTTCAACCGAAGAAACAAAAAGAATAGACCAACCCTCCTCCTCCTCTTTGCTTTTAGCTTACATAAGAATGCAAGAGCTGGCTCCCCTCATGTTTTCAAGAGACAACTGTGTGAGATCATACCCTAACTGGCTGATGAGACAGAAAAAATGCCAGTGGGTTGCTTGTGTAAGAGCCGAGCCAATTCGAAAAGAAATCCCCTTTTCTAATTGATCTCCCAAGGCAGAGCGCTGCTGCTTTGTGCCTCCCCCCCCCCCCCCCCCCCCCACCTCTTAGCTAGCAACAAAACTTACAGGGAGAATCACAGCTATAACATTAGACAGATTAACTTGAAAAGAAAACAAAAGTGGGCTTGTCTAACTTTTTAACACTTTTATTTTAAATGAAAAAAGCAGAATGGCTGAATAAATGCTTTTCTATAGGCATTGTTTTGCTCCCTTTCAAAATCTCACTCTCTGCAGCCCCCCAGACCACCCCCCACCCTTTTCTCTGTCTGTATCCTGCAAAAGCAAACTAAATACACTGAATCCCAGCTCTGACCTTTTTTCTTTTTTTTCCAGGAAATATACTGTTCTCTGTGTGGGAGAAGTAGCCTCCCTTCTACTCCCCTTCCCCTACCTCCTCCTCTATTTGAGACATACAAGTTTTACAGATAAACAAACCTCTCAGTCTCTGCACCTCCCTCTAGACCCCCACCTTTTTTTCTGTCTGTAGCCTCCTCCCCCTTTCCCATAGCAAACCTGTTTATCCTACAGTCACATGTATAAAAATTTAATAACACATGGCAAAGCCTAGGCATAGTCAAGTAAAAATATAATCAATAGCCATAAGCCAAAGTGTTAAAATTTTGAATCAAAACCCGTGTCTCATACACAACTCTCTGAATTCTTTTTTTAAGTACATGAGGTTGAACCTGCTACCGGGCCTTGTTTCTGACTATTGCTTTTTGCTGAATGGATATCTTTGTTCATTCAGTGGCACCCTCCGATTGTAATCCAGAACTAGGTCCTTTAGACTGCAAAAATTTAATTTTTTTGCTGTTATCACCGTTGTGTGATACCTTTTACCTTCAGACGGATCTCACCGCTGGATAGCTTGTACCCGTATGTTTTAGGACCAGCTGATATAAACTCTGTGATATGCTCACCCTTGGGGATCTCGCTCGTTACATCATCTAAATAGTCACCAAAAGGAGGATCCCACTCACCCTCCTTACTTATAAAAATCACAGTCTGTATTGTGATAAAGGCAGTGCTCTTATAAAGCATCAAGAACCCTGTACAGCTCTAGTCGGGCATGCGCCATTGTAAAAGAGGCTATGAAGATGTTAGTGTTAAATGGTGGTGCACAATGTTCCTTTGTGCGCTTCCAGGTGATGCATGCCGCATCATTGTCTATAAGATCGCAAGGCAACACGGTGTATTCAGGGGAAAACGGTGCTCATTGGGGTCTCTTACGATGCTAGTGGCAAGGTAGATTTCTTCTTTGACCAAACTTCACCCGCAAAGAGTTTAAGAACCGTTTTGCAATTTGTCGGTTTGCAGGGTTCACAGTTATCTGATCAGCGTGTAAACGCACACCTTCTTTCTGATAGAAATCATCTATGTACCGGTTTTGTTGTTCAGCATTTATACACCACTGAGGAAACCCCAATGCTTCCTGCCTTTGTATTAGATGCATGTTTATGTATTCTGCAAAGAGTTGTGTAGATGTCTGTTCAAAATGCCGACTTCATAGATTTTCCCCCACCTTATACCCTTTAGAGAGAGACATTTCCAATTCTACGGTACACCACGTACCCGCCAGGGCTCTCTTGCCATCATCGTGGGTACATTTCTCCCACTGACTCATTACAGTTCAGGTGCAATACAATGGGAACATGTTTACTGTGCACCCTAAAGGGTAGTATGGTGAAAGAGAGTCCACATGGGGGGAGCATCTTGACTTTCATAAGCCCAAAATAATTTCAGAGGGGGCTGAAATTGTCATAGATGATTTTGGGGTGTCTGACTGGATATTCTTTAGTTTTATTGACTAAAGGATACAGGCTGTTAAAATCATAATAGTGTATTTTCTCACCCTGTTTAACCTGATAGTACATTCAAAAATAGTAGAACTTTTACCACTCAAACATGAACATTAATCCCAATCTAAAGTGGTTTTGCACATGAAATCCTATCCAGATAATCTTATAAATTAAGTATTTTATCTTTTTTCAATTTTAAATTTCACTTTTATGCTGATTATCTTACAATGAGATCTTAAAGATGATTTTTTAAAGATGAGCTTTTTTAAGCGGGAAAATGCCTCTACATAAGTGGTCTGAATAATTTTGTTGTAACAGATCTGCTGAGCCCACTCTTCATTGGTAATAACACTTATTTGCTTGTATCTCTTTCTCTTTATAATTACTTTTTCCTTTTGATTGCTTGTATCACTTTTGATTGCTTGTATCTCTCTCTTTATAATTAATTGTTTTCTTTTCTTTCAATGCTTTTGAAAGCGAGTATAGCTATATGTAAATATTTCAACCTAAACCTTTCACATTAGGTTCTTGATCAGCGGGTTCCGTTTCACCCTTCTATTGATATGGACTTCATCAGGGAAATCTTTGTTATACTTCACAGTCGTTCAGACGTGTGTCATCCAGGCTATACTTAGTTATCTAAAAACCAAAAGAAACCTCATCATTTCTACCATTTCAATCCATACTCGGTCTTTGTACTGCCAATTCTGTTGTAGTCTCATATTCCACTATTAAAGTCAGCATGTTCAATTAACTTTTTCTTAGGTGCTTGCCCTCAATCCGCTATTGCTGTTTTTCTTTCTTCAGTCTGCTGCTCATCTAAAATGGCCCCTGTCTATTTAAAGTAGACACTCATTAATTCAATGATGTCATTAGACTCTTTAAAATCTTAAACAAATACTGCCCATTGAATTATTGTGTTTAAGCCTTTCGGCTCTAAAGGTTGTAATCTGTAAATCCAACACTGCTCAAGTTGGAGAAGGCGTCTAGCGCGATTCCCTCTTATGTCTTCTAATACTTGATCGATCACAAAGCATCAGAAGTGTCTAAATTCATGTTTAGTTCAATTACAATGTGCTGTTAGCGGAGATCCTATTTTGGATGTTTTTATACATGATTTATGTTCCAATAACCTCGTGTGTAGCTTTTCTGGTCATTTTCCCCTCATAGATCTTGTTGCAGGGGCACTCTAGGATGTATACAACAAAACTTGAGGTGCAATCTGTGTTGGATTTTATCTGATATATCTGTTGGTCGATGGGATTGACAAACTCTCTACATTCAACTGTTATCGTGCAAGTGCTGCATTTGCTGCATTTTGTGTGCCCTTGTGCAATTTTTTCAGAATGGTCAACTAGACCCACTGGCCTTAAAATTTCCTTGAGATTTCTTCCTCTTGAAAAGGCTATGCATAATTTACTGCGTTGAATTAATGCATTGGTTTTTACTATGTCCCAATTTTTTCTGATTATATTTCCCACTTTTTCCCCTCCCTTAGAAAAATGTAAAACAAAAGTTCGTTCTGCCTCCAAAAAGGGGGTCTCATGGAACTAAATGTTTGGGTAACGCGGCTCTGCTCAGAAAGGCCATACATTCCCTATCTGTTTTAACCAAACTGTCCCACTCGTGTTCCCAAATACTGACGACAAACCCTTTCTCTTTTAGTTAATGTGCCTTGCACTGTGTTTTGTGGTTGAGAAACCTGAAGGTGGTGCCCGTCAAAGGGTTCTGTTTTTTTAGAATCATAGCAGGTTGTACAGCCATTAAATTTAAAAGGCGCAGTGCGTTTGCCATTAACAACGGCATACCTGTCAAGAAAGTAGTCACCTACCCGCATTTCACCCCTCTTTAGAGCGTACCTGATTTGTTTGTGTTCTTTGTCCTCAGTGTACATCAGCCAGCGGAGACTGGCAGTTGAATATCTTTTGGTCTGTCAATGATAGTTGCCAACCACTGGCAGAGCTATGGTTTTCAGTTTTAAACGTATGAACTTGAACATGGCCATACATACGGAAGCGAGTGTGACGTACTGTAATGGGTATATACAATTCTTTAGGGTCGCTGCCCCACCCTCTGGGATTTATTCTACGTCTACCTCCACAGTCCTGTCCGTCATTTTCATAATTTCCTCTCTGTATAGGACCTATGCTTTTTGTAAAATATAAGCTTACAATAGAAGGCTAGTTCTTTTTGTAAATCAAACGCCTTATGCATGTTCTCGCCATACCAGCATGTGAAAGCCTCTTCCTCATCAGGCATCATGCTCTCAACACCGTAGTACTTTTCCTCTGACATTTCACCCCACACAGTTTTGGTTTTCCAGGGTGTTGAAAAAGTGAGGAAAATACCCTTTCTTCCTTTCAAAGCCCATGGCTTGTGGGGGCAGAAAATGTATAAAACCATAGGTGGTCGGTGACTCAACTGTTTGGGGGTTCCTAAGGTGGGCGGGGTTATGGTAGGTGGGATCAAGTTAAAAACATTAGGGGGCAATACCTACATCAGCAGGAAAGGGACAGCAGATGTGCTTTTCAGCACAGTACGGAAGAACCCCTACCAGCTTGCCTTCCCCTAGTACCTCTGTAACTGATGGTATCTTGCACACTGAGTACACTCCAGGGAATTATATGCCAAAACTTTGAAGTGCAGTATTATGCGCAGGTAGCTTAACACTTGGCTGTTGGTCAGTCCTAGTGCCTTAGTCCAGCATCTTATTGGCCATGTGAACAGTGATGTATTCTAAAATAAAAATAAACTTATTTTTATTTACCTTTGTTGTCTGGCCAATTTTTTTCATTGTCAGGCCCAGTCCTTGGTTTCTATTTTCCTTTGTCTTCTCTTAGCTCTCTGTACTGCTATGGATTTACAGCCTATTTCACTGACAAAGACTACTCAGTAATTACTGTGAATTATTTTGGATTTGTATTAGGTAAATGAGACTTTTATTAGAGGTGCTAAAATCTACAATGATTAAGATAAATATACAATAATTAGCTATATAACTGAAAAGAAACAATAGCTATCTATATATCTAACTATATATAAACAATCATTACATCACTGGTCCTACATCTAAGCAATGCTAGGAGTTCCTAGACCAGGAAAATAAGCAATAAAACAATCATCACTGGTCCTACATCTAAGCAATGCTAGGAGTTCCTAGACCAGGAAAATAAGCAATAAAACAATCATCACTGGTCCTTGCATCATCCAGGCTCTTATCAGCTGGGGGGCCCCGTTCACAGTGAAAGCCAGGAGCTTCTTTGACCAGGAATCTGGTTCTGTGTGGTGCATCCACCCATAGATGGGCTTCCCCCTTCACTGCCAGAGGCCTCCCTTTTTTATTAGGTTTAGAACTCATGTTCAGAGCTAAAGAAAATTACAGAATGCTTGAGAAACAAGCCATACTGTGGGAATGTGGTCACATGTTTCCTAGTCCAGGTGGCCAGTCTGAACTCGAAAACAGGTCCCATCTTTCCATTCACATAACAAATTAATTAAAGCTGTGTCTTACCTTCTACATTCCAACTTATTTTCAGACAATCAAAGTTAAACAATCATTTTTAAACAGAATTACTTCTAATCAAAAATACAGACCCCGAGTGCACTGGTCAGTCAAGGAAGAGTTGAAAAACAATCTTTAAAATTCACTTTTATTACATTCGGTCCTTGATTTTCAACTCTGTCTGAATGACAGTCCATACATAAGTCATTACTCTACATCAGGTAAAACAACCAAAGGGGTCATTCCATGTCAAGTGGTCTGGTGGTCCCTGTGCGAAGGCTGCAGTATGGGGTCAAACAGATTACTATATCTCAGCAAGTATTGCATCGGTGAACGTAAAACTTTACCCATGTTGATTGGGGACATGTATGAATGTTCACAGAAAATTTCATCGAAATCTGTGATGGTCGCGCAGGGACCACCAGACCACTTGACATGGAATGACACCCCCCCCCCCCCCAAAAAAAATGGAACAAGACAGATTATACAAATAGATAATATAATGAGCACTAATTTCAACAAACATACTAAAATTAGTAGGAAGTATACTAATGGTAATAATGCTACCCACTAATAACTAACCAAAATTCAGTATTACAAATAATACACACTGTTTAGTTACATTAAACTGCACAATTTGCCCAGAACAAAAGAGGTCAGTACACAAGCCAGTATTTGAAATGATTAATCAGGTTGTGGAAGGAATCCACCAGTGAAATTCACCTCCATAAGTGTTCAGAGTTTGTATAAGGGTAAATAAATATTACAACATGCAAGTAGTAAACTATGCTATATTAATTTCTACTTGTAAACTATCTGAGTATAATAAACTATCCGAGTATAATAAAAAAAAAAAACTTTATATTGCAAATTAATAAGCTGATTAATGTCAGTTCTAATACATTTTACTTTGGCTAAAGTTTCAGCATCAATAGCATTTATTATCTGTACACTTGTTCCAAAAGCTCCTAACAGTGTATCATACCAACTTCATTTTACTCTATAATTAAGAAAATTAAGGGTACTACAGTATTTACACAGGTCTTCATAGGTGTAGCATTCACACAGGAAGAATATAAACATGCTAATAACACATTGGTGGTGTAAATGTCAACAATGTCCGCATTTTTGGGTTAACAATGCTGTATTGTCTGCCTCTGACTTGTGCAAGTCATATTAAACTCATTTGTGTGGCAGGACTCCTTTCCATAATAGTTTCTGTTAATAGTTGCCACAGGCCATATCTAGTAAGCTGAACATGTAATTATCTTGTTGTCAGATTTCACTATGATTCCTTCATCTCTCAATCAGCTTGCCCTGACTTTTGGCTGTGAGTCATAAACATCTAATAGCCATACCCAAAGACACCATAAGAAGAAGGATTAGAATGATTCTTACAAGGATCTATGAATAAAGCATATAAACAGATCAGTTATTCTCTAAGATAAACAGTCATTTGCTGGGACATGAATCCATTCTTCTTGCCCAGATCAGAGGGTCAAGACAGTATTATATTATGACTTAAGGCACATTGTTATATTAATTAGCCTTCAAAATGGGAACCATTATCAATTATCAATTCTAAAGTTTTAATAGTGTTGCCTGCAAGGATGTGCAGTTACATATCTAGAATTATCTACTGCTATGCACACATATTGATATCCTTGCAAATTAGGTAAAGATCCTATATAGTCCATCTACCAAATTTGTTCAGGCAAATTTTCCCCTTTATAATTACCCCTTAGACATCTGGGGAACAGATTGCCTAGTCTGGTATTAGACCAGACATTCAACAATAACAGCTCTAATAACATCCAGATGTTTACATTTTTGGTGCGCCCATTTCTCCAAACCTGAGCAATTATCTGGCTCTTCCACAGTTTTCCACCTGGTGGGGTGTGATTTTACTTTATTAATCAGTCACGGTGCTGTAGAGACGTTCTAACGTATCACCCTTGCAATGGGCATCTACATAAAAACAATAACATTAGTATTGTATACATAATTCCAAATATCTTGCCACAATTCTCTGCCCCACAAACCCTTGGCATATTTTTCCAATTATTTTTGAAGCAAGTAGGGGTAGGCAAGTTGCTAATCTATTTGCCATAGACTGAGTTAGTATATATACATGACATGATCCCAAATTCTAAATTTTCAAAACTATATAAACATGTAACTATGTAAAACAAAAAGAAACCTATTTTCTCCTTCACTGCATTCTAATGCCCTATAAATAATTACTTATTAGTTAATTGATCATAGGCTTTTCCCCACCTGACTGGGCTCTCCACCCGTTCCAGGGGTTCTAGCCCAGTTTGTCCTGTTTCTGGAAGGGCTGCCACCTTTTCATGCAGCAAAGGAATTCACCCAATCCCTGGTTTCCATTTAATTATACTAGCTTCTTGTGTATACCCCATCCGATGAGTTTTTGGGGAGCTATGTATCCATTGCATTATTGGTATTTCAGGTCTCAGGATAACCACATGTCCTATAGTTATCTGCTCAGTATCCACCAGAGCCCAATAACATGCTAATAGTGTTTCTCAAAAGGAGTATTTTTCTTCCTCAAAATAAGTATATTTTATTTTCTACTTCTAAAAAATCTATGGCTCCAAAACCCCAGTGTTACCTGATTCCTTTGTTTTTTGCCAAAGGCTCCAATTAGCATAATTTTTATTCACTGAGACAATTCTACTTCTAGTTGCACTGGCCACAGATCTGAAACAATCTGTGTTGGCTGCATAAAAGCCTGTTTCTATTGTTCCCTCCGCTCAAGGTCATATTATTTTTTTCTGATATGCACTGCTTGCAAAAGCTAAGTAATTAATAAATTCCAAAGCCTAAAAGTTTCACTGCCTGAAATCGTCCTTGTATCTTAAGATTTATCTCCCATCCCTTGTCCTTTAAATGTGCAATTAATGACTCCAAATGTCTAAACATAATTTTAAATCATGATATAAATGTACTTTCTTTTTGCTAATTTTCTCTCCTTCGTTTCTTATATTTATACTGTCACTCTTACAGCGGCACGCTCAGTTATAATTTTAACTGTGTAAATCACACATCATTCCAATCCTGTACTTTTCCTATGCTGTTTATCCCGTCTCTAATGGGTTTTCAGATAAGAAATATTGTTCCTTCTCCCTGTCTGTTTTAACTTTTTGCCTGCAGCAAACCATAGTCAAAGGCAATGATTCCTTTAAACTAGAATCCTATTCCTCCCATTTTGACCACTCGGCTATAATAACATATAGTACCTCATTCCAGCCTTAGAATTCAACTCTCTATGCATTCCTCTTAAAAAGTGTCATTAGTTCTACGAATCCCTGACCCTTGTTGCCAAAAACTGTACTGCTATGGATTTATAGCCTGTTTCACTAACACAGACTACTCGGTAATTACTGTGGATTATTTTGGATTCATATTAGGTAAATGAGACTTTTATTAGAGGTGCTCTGAATTGAAAGTGTCTTCCCAATATGCAGAACCAGAGGAAATGCTTGTGCTGTTTTGAAATGGTAATATGCAGGCAAGCCTCTGCAAGTTCTAAGCAGATGAGAAATTTGTCTTGCTTAACAATGCTGATGACAGAATGCAGCGTTTCCATGAAGAGACCTGTAGGGCCACATTTTCTCCCTTGAGGTCTAGAATAGGACAGGAACAGCTCCAGGACCATGAAGTAAATAGAGTACTGGCATGGGTGTAGTCTTGGGGTGGGGGGTGAGGGGGCATTGCCCCCTCCCCCCCTAAACAAGCTGCTCTGCTGGTGGTGACTGACTGCAGTGGCAGCAGCCCAAAGGAACCCCAAACTTTCTGGCCATGCCTCTCATTCACTCTTTCTCCTCTGCCCCCTCCGTCCCCTGCAAAATGTAAAAATATTAAACCGTGTGCAGGGCCCAGGACATCCTGCATGCGCCTCTGCCAGCTGCCATCTTCCCCCTCTCTCATGATGTAACATCCTGTTTCGGGAAGAGGAAAGAGTTACTTTTCAGAGGACAAAACCACCTTCTTCAGCATATCATATCTAGCGGTCCTTTTACTTAAGGTGTGCTAATGGATTTACTGCGTACTAATGATTAGCATGTACTAAATGATGATAAGCTCATGGATATATAATGGGCTTCCTAGCATTTAGTGTACATTAAATCAATTAGTACACTTTAGTAAAAGGACCCCTTAATTTGTAATGTAGTATGGAATATGTCGGGTTTTGAAATTTATACCTGCTATCTTTATATTTTGCACAGTATAAGGGAACACACTACTGTTTCTCTGGTGTTGCATTGTGTGCAAAGTCTGGCATCTTAGGAATTCAGTTTAATTTTTGTCTAGTTTGTAGTTACTTATTCTATATTTGGTGAGGGTCCATCTGCGTTCTGCATGTATGGAAGAGACCAGGTATTCTGCTAGCAATGAATGTCTGTGCAGGATCAATCTGTACTAATCTGGCTTTTTTAGTTTTCCAATAGGTGTATTGATGTTCTAGAGGTCACCACAATGTTTACAGTGCAGTCTTTTCTTAGGTAGGCCGTTCTTGTGTGACTCCTAGAAATGTGCTATTATGGTATGGTAGAATTGCTCT
Source organism: Microcaecilia unicolor (assembly GCF_901765095.1). Classification (NCBI taxonomy): domain Eukaryota; kingdom Metazoa; phylum Chordata; class Amphibia; order Gymnophiona; family Siphonopidae; genus Microcaecilia; species Microcaecilia unicolor. The sequence goes on along the minus strand of NC_044031.1, from coordinate 652,556,150 downwards.
ATAGTTCCTGAGTGACATTTGTAGGGTTTTGTACAGTGCTTTTTTTTTTTTTGTTAGGAAAAAAGGTACTGGTACTCATTGTGGGTGGGGTCACCATCTATGGCTCTGCCCCTATGGTAGCCACACCCCTTATACCAGCCATGGCGCATATAAACAGTATCATTCAAAATACTATACTAGTATAGGAGAAAAAATAGTGTGATTTTTTTAAAATTATAAATAATTTCTGTAAGCTGTTACAGCTCCAGTATACCCAGTGCAAAATAAGACTGCAGATATAAATTCTCAAATTGGACATATTCCAAACACTAAAATGAAAATAAAATTATTTTTTTCTACCTTTGTTATCTGGTGACTTTGTTTTTCTGATCATGTTGGTCCCAGTCTCTGATTCTGCTGCTGCTATCTGTTCCCTTAACTCTGTTTCCAGGGCTTCCTTTCCATTTATTTCTTTACTTTCCTCCTTTCTTTTTAATTTCTTGCCCTACATCCATAGGTAAAAGTTGGGTCCTCCATGGACTTGACTGGAGGAGGCATAGAGTGGATTCAGTTTTTGCCTATTTTCTCCATCCATGTGCAGTTTTTCTCCTCTTTTCCCTTTCCCTCATCTTGTCAGTATGCATCTCCTTCCTCTTTCCATCCATGTCCAGCATTTTTCCTCTCCCCCTCCATCCGTGTCCAGCATTTTTCCTCTCTCCTCCCCTCCATCCATCTTCACCTCACTTCCTCTCCTCTTTCCATGTCCAGAATTTCTCCTCTCTACCTTAAATCCATGTGCATCTACTTCCTCTGTCTTTTCTTCTCGCCAACATTTATAGTACATAAGTATTGCCATACTGGGAAAGACCAAAGGTCCATCGAGCCCAGCATCCTGTTTCCAACAGTGGCCAATCCAGGCCACAAATACCTGGCAAGATCCCAAAAATGTACAAAACATTTTATACTGCTTATCCCAGAAATAGTAGATTTTCCCCAGTCCATTTAATAACGGTCTATGGACTTTTCATTTAGGAAGCCGTCCAAACCTTTTTTAAACTCCGCTAAGCTACCCGCCTTTACCACATTCTTTGGCAACGAATTCCAGAGAGAACTTTTCTCCGATTCGTTTTAAATTTTCTACATTGTAGCTTCATCGCATGCCCCCTAGTCCTAGTATTTTTGGAAAGCGTGAACAGACGCTTCACATCTACCAGTTCAACTCCACTCATCATTTTATAGATCTCTATCATATCTCTCCTCAGCCACCTTTTCTGCAAGCTGAAGAGCCCTAGCCGCTTTAGCCTTTCCTCATAGTGAAGTCGTCCCATCCCCTTTATAATTTTCATCGCCCTTCTCTGCACCTTTTCTAATTCCACTATATCTTTCTTGCCCTCTACTCCATCCATGTCTAGCATTTCTCCTCTCTCCCCTCCATCCATGTGCATCTCTTTCTGTCTTCCCTATCCTTCATCCATGTCCAACATTTCTCCTGCCCTTCCTTCCATCCACCCATGTCCAGTAACTCTGCTCTCTCTCCTGCCCTCCCCTCCATCCATCCATGTCCACTGATTCTCCTATGCCCTCCCCTCTATGTCCAGTGATTCTCCACTCTCCTCTGTCCTCCCCTCTATGTCCAGTGATTTCCCCTCCCTCCCCTCCATGTCCAGCGATTGTCCTTTGCCCCTTATACTCTCCTCCCATCCATGTCCACTAACTTGCCCCAGCCTCCATCTGCCCCCCTTTTCAGCCCCCGTTGAGTTCAAATACCAACCCCACCTGCCTGCCCTTAGCGCCCTGACACCCCTGTTTTCTGTTCCTATTGTCCCGCATTTAAATCTTGTATTTTTTTACCTGAAGTCACAGTGCCGCTGTTAGTAAAAGCAGCAGGCTCGCTTTCTCCAGCCTGCCCTTTCAGTGTCCCGCCCTTGCGGAAACAGGAAACTACATCAGAAGATGGCAGGACACAGACGGAAGCCTGGAGGAGGTGAATTTATGACTCTCTGGATGTAGGAGTGAACAGAAGAGGGATATTGAAGTGTGTAGCTGGTTGTTAGGAACACATGTTTATGGATATTGTGTCCAAAAAAAATCAGTTTTTTTTGCCAATGCTGATGAACAGGATAATTTGACCAATATTTAGGTCAGTTTTGATTGCTATTGGTTCATTAGACCTTTGGGTCTGGAGTACCTTGAGGCTTTTTCCTTCTTTTAAGAGATAAATGCATGCTTATCTCCCGTCATTATATATATATATGTATGTATGTATGTATGTATGTATGTATGTATGTATGTATGTGTGCGTGCGTGCATCTTTCAGTGTAGGATACTTTAGGGTGATTTACTTCAGTTGTATAGAGGATTTTGTTGGAATGTAATTGTATTTTACATGCATTGCCTGTCACCTATTATTTCTCTGTGATTACTCTGTGACCTCTGATGTGAATTACTTAGAGAGGTCACACAGCTATGCAACTTCCTGTGGGGGTTTAGATGCAGCACATGCAGCACATGGAGCACATGGAGCTCATGATCTCTCCTAACCTGAGAGGATCTATGGTGGTGTGAGCATCCATTACCATCTAAGCACATGGAAGGAGCTGATAATACAAATGTATAGTAATATGTATATATAAGCCTGTCTGATTATAATCTAACTACAAACTGTGAGTAAACAGATGTTTTGTTACTTCAACTTTAAAGTGACTCAGCAGTGAATTATTCAGGGGTGAATGAGAGAGAGATGAAGAAAGAAATTAACATTTCTAAAGCTGAAGCTGTGTGTACTAAAATCTGCTAATTATTTACTACAAATAATCCAACAAAAGGGTTATGGGCCCAGGGTCCAGGAATTGAAAAAGAAGAGAAATATTACCAGGCAGAAAAAAAGGCCACATTTTTCTCTTAAGTTTTAAAGGAAAGATTCAGTCTGTCTCTCTCTCCCCCCACACAGCAGACAGAAGGCTAAGAAAATGGCTGAGGGAAGAAATTCACCATTTTTCTATTCTCTCAAGGTGCCTAAATTAACTGAGTTTAATTATCGGCAGTGGGAACTAAGATTCATATGTCTCCTTCGAGCAAAAAGATTAAATATATGCTTAGACCAAGACAGAACAGCTGAAAATATGGCTGAATGGGACAATGCAAACTATTATGTGAAGTGCATGCTTTTGGAAGCTCTCTCAGAGAAACAAGCCATATTAGTGGAGGGAAAAGATACACCAAAGGACATTTTATATAAACTGAGAACTATGTATGCAACTACATATGCAAAGCAGCAACCAATTTGGTTGGCAGAGTTGAATGAAACCAAATTAAGGGATAAAAGTAAATGTAATGATCACATTATGCATCTTATGTCTTCATTTCAAAAGTTAGAACTTTCTGGAATTCCCATGTGTGATGCATTGAAAAGAGCATTTCTTTTTACCTCACTATCAAAGAAGTTTGATGTTTTTAGGTCTGTAAATGAGGCCATTGAAGGGCAATCTTTTGAACAGGCAACATCAAAACTAAGGCAGGAATGCATAATAAATGATTCTGAGGAGATGTGTTCTCAAAGCAAGTCAGAGAGAAATGAAACAAATTTCTTGGCAAAGAACAGAGGAAGGCGGAGCTATGGGAAAACTCCACCCAAGGGCAAGCTGATTTGCTACTCATGTGGAAAGGAGGGACATGTATCTAAATGGTGTAAGGAAACACAAGACACTCCCTCTAGCTCACCTAAGCCAATGGAACTAAAGAATTTTCAAACCAGGAAATGTATGAAGGACAAAGATAAACACAAGGGCTTTCTAATGACAGAAAAATCTTTGACTATGGTAAATAATAATTCAAATGAAAGTACTTGGATTTTGGATTCGGGGAGCACATGCCATTTAACCAATTGTAAGGATTTCTTTCAGGAAATGTGTCCAGAGGAAGGTATTCTTAAAACTGCAAACGCAGGGACTGCTAAGATCCAAGCAAAAGGTATTGGATTCTTAAAATGCAAAGTGTCTAATGAAGTTACAGAAATTCCTGTAAGTGATGTCTTGTATATTCCCCAAGCAGTTTGTAATATGCTTAGTGTATCTACATTAGATAAGAAGGGATTTGTGATTCATTTTGAAAACAGTAAGTGCACAATCTCTAAAAATGATGAAGTGTATGCTGAAGCTTTTATGCATAATGATGTTTATAAACTGAGCATTTCAGGTGAAGCCTCACATATGGCGCAAGTAAGGAAGAATGATGGTAAATGTAGTCCGGAAATCTGGCATCGCCGCCTGGGACATCGTGATTGTAAGGTGATCCAGGATCTTTACAGTAAGCAACTGGCCACCGGCATTCAGATAAGTGCAGATGCTGGTAAAATGGAGAAATGCATAGACTGTGTTACTCAAAAAGGTGTAAGACCCTCATTTCCTGCATACACAGGAAATAGGAGTAATAAAGTGCTGGACTTAATACACAGTGACTTATGTGGACCGTTTAATATCCCATCATTGGGAAATAACAGATTTGTGCTAATATTCTTGGATGATTTCTCTAGATATTGTGTGGCCTATTTGCTGAAAGAAAAAAGTCAAGTCACAGACATGCTGAAGAAATACGTAGCCATGGTGAGCAATAAATTTGAAAGAAAACCAAAGGTTCTTCAGACCGACAATGGTGGTGAGTTCACTTCACAAAGCATGCGCACATTTCTAGAACAAGAAGGCATTCAGCATATCACAACAGTAGCTTATACACCAGAGCAAAATTCTGTTGCAGAGAGAAAATTTAGGTCAATTGTGGAAATGACCAGATGTATGCTGTCAGATAGCAATCTCCCTAAAAGACTATGGGGGGAAGCCATTCTCACAGCAGTGTACCTACAAAACAGAATGCCAACTAAAGGCGCTGAGCGCACACCACATGAGACATGGCATGGTAGGAAGCCAAACCTGTCACACATAAGAACATTTGGAAGTACAGCATATGCTCATGTACCAAAGCAAAGAAGGCATAAGCTGGATTCCACAACAGAAAGGGGCATTTTAGTTGGCTATGCTCCAGGACACAAAGGATATAGAATTTTGAATCTGAAAACTGGCATTGTTGGCATAAGACATGTTACATATTTTGATGAAAACAAAAGGGTTGATAAAGGCTGGATTATCCCAGATGAGCCTTATCATCCAGAATATGAAACTAGAACCATAATAGATATGCCAGTGTATATAAATGCCATACCAAGGCAGATGTCTGAAAGCAACTCATCTGTATCTAACGAGGAACAGGCAGAGGAAGCAGACACAGAAAGGATCATTGAAGAAGACAGTACAGTTGGAGAAGGGGAATCAATTGGAGAAGGACTCTCAGATTTAGAGGATGCGGAAAGGTCAGACCAACCTGTTGTCAGACGCTCATCCAGGGAAAACAAAGGTGTTCCACCCCCAAGACTGTCTTACCTAACAAAGTCAGCAGAAGCTCAAGAGCCCTTAACATGGGATGAGATTGAGAAAATGCCAGCAGAAGAAGCTGCTGAATGGCATAAAGCTGCACAAGAAGAAATTGATGCATTGGATAAAAATAATACTTGGATTCTTACAAAATTACCTCCTGGCAAGAAAGCTATAGGATGCAAATGGGTATTCAAGTTAAAAAGGAATGCACAAGGAAAAGTGGAAAGGTATAAAGCCAGATTAGTGGCAAAGGGATATCTTCAAAAATATGGAGAAGATTTTGATGAAGTGTTTGCACCTGTAGTGAAACACACGACAATCAGAACACTTCTGAGCATTGCAGTCTCAAAAGGCATGCAAGTCAACCACATTGATGTGAAAACAGCATTTCTTCATGGAGAAATAACTGAAGACTTGTACATGGAACAACCAACAGGTTTCATAAATACAAAACAAAGACAGCTAGTGTGTAAATTAAACAAAGGTCTTTGTGGATTAAAGCAAAGTGCAGAATGTTGGAATGAAAAATTGCATGAAATATTGACAAATTTAGGATTTAAGCAAGATGAAGCAGATAAATGCTTGTACACTAGGTGCACAAATGGACAATATGCATACATTTTAGCTTTTGTTGATGATCTGCTCATTGCAAGCAAAAGTGAGCAAGAGTACAAGGACATTGTAAAATGTTTAAACCACAATGTTGAGATAAAAGAACTTGGTAATGTGTCATACTATCTTGGTATAGAAATTGAGAAACAAAATGATGGTTCTTATCTTCTAAGCCAGAAGCAGAAAATAAATGAGCTTATTGAAAGTTTAGGTATGCAAGATGCCCAAGTTGTAAGCACTCCCATGATCACTGATTTTCTGAAGGATGAAACAGTAAGAGAACCTTTACCAGATAACATCCAATATAGATCAGCCATAGGTAAGCTTTTATATCTAGCTACCACATACAGGGCTGATATAGCAAATGCAGTAGAAATTTTGAGCAGAAGGGTCAGCTCACCTACCAAATCAGATTGGACTGCAGTTAAAAGGATGGTAAGGTATTTAAAGGGTACCATTGATTGTAAATTAAAGGTTTCAGCCAATAGTAATCCAAAACTAATATGTTACTGTGATTCAGATTGGGCAGGGGATCATTCTGATTATAAATCCACAAGTGGATATGTGTTTATGTATGGAAATGTACAAATTTCATGGGCCAGTCATAAACAAAGTATTGTGAGTCTGTCTTCTACAGAAGCTGAATACGTGGCCGTATCGGAAGCGTGCAGAGAACTGATGTGGATTGAAAAACTTTTGCTGGATTTTGGAATAGCTGAAAAGAGACCAATCCAGATAATGGAAGATAATCAGAGCTGCATCCGACTGTCACAGAATGACAAGGTTCAGTCACGCACCAAGCACATCGCAACGAAATACCACAACGTGCGAGAGTTGGCGAAAGAAGGGGTCATCAGTCTACACTATTGTCACACCAGTGAGATGACAGCTGACATCATGACCAAACCGTTACCCAGAGAACATTTTGTGAATCTGCGTATAAAGCTTGGACTTTGTATGAATAAATAATTGCATGACAGTTATGCATGAGAAGGGGTTTGTTGGAATGTAATTGTATTTTACATGCATTGCCTGTCACCTATTATTTCTCTGTGATTACTCTGTGACCTCTGATGTGAATTACTTAGAGAGGTCACACAGCTATGCAACTTCCTGTGGGGGTTTAGATGCAGCACATGCAGCACATGGAGCTCATGATCTCTCCTAACCTGAGAGGATCTATGGTGGTGTGAGCATCCATTACCATCTAAGCACATGGAAGGAGCTGATAATACAAATGTATAGTAATATGTATATATAAGCCTGTCTGATTATAATCTAACTACAAACTGTGAGTAAACAGATGTTTTGTTACTTCAACTTTAAAGTGACTCAGCAGTGAATTATTCAGGGGTGAATGAGAGAGAGATGAAGAAAGAAATTAACATTTCTAAAGCTGAAGCTGTGTGTACTAAAATCTGCTAATTATTTACTACAAATAATCCAACAGATTTCACTATTGGCATATTTACATTGATTCTGGACAGAACTTCTGCAAGAAGGAAGCCCTTCCCTCCTGAGTCAATAACTTTCTGTGAACTAGTACTAATAAAAAAGAAATTAAAAAAAAAGTGTCTTCTTGTTAAGTACCTGATTCTCATAACACGATGTCTTGTGCTGGGGCCCCTTTAACGAAGTGAAAACATCTCTGTAGGACTACAAGGTCCCCCCTATAATAAATGATTTATAATTTAGAGCTAATTGAAAATATAAGTGAAATCGAATAAAAATGCTACCAATGATAAAGAACAACAACTTGGGTAGAGCAAGCTCGTTTGTTTGTTTTGGGTGAAAGGGGATGAGGGGCTGCGCGAAGAAAATGGAATGAGAGATTACCCTAATTGGCTTCATTTTTTTACGTCACGCCGTCTCCCGTTCTGATTTCTAATCTCTTTGATTTATACTGTTTCTTGTTCTCAATCTAACCTCTTTGCATCATACCGTCTCCCGTTCTCAATCTAACCTCTTTGGGTTTAATGCTTGAGGAAATCCTTCCTGGGAGGAGTTATCCGATGTCCTGCCCTCTGACGCAACTTCCTGTTTCCGGGACTGTACAGGAACGCATGCGAACTTAGGAGTGCAGTTGTGTCAAAGAGGACGTGATACAGAAGAAGCAAAGCTGGTGGTGGGCGATCTTGGGTATGAATTTGATGGTAGGATTCGCGCGGAGAGGGAGGGGGGTCGTTTGTAGGAAAGGTGCCGGATCGCGGACAGGGAAGAGAGAGGGAGAGATGGCAGACCACGGGAAGGGAAGACTGGTCTCCGAATGCTTGTAAAGAGGGCTACCCAGCGTGTGAGGATATGAGGGCAGTCAAATGCGTGTGATTTGGTGTCTCTCTGCCTCCTCATAGTTGATAATAGTACAGTTTTGGTTTTTTTGGTAGCAAACGCGATAAGATGGTGATACTTTATTGAGGCATGAGCTTTTCAGGACCACAGGTCACTTCTTCTGGTGCTTAAGGATCATGTTTATGTGTGTATTTATTAACCATATTTATGATACATATAGGGCTAGATTCTGTATATATGGTGGCTGATAGTGTGGAAAAAAAATATGCCTAGGTGTGGTTTCCAAAGTACGCCTAATTTTATAAAATAGGCTTAAATTTTTGTGCCGTATATAGAATATACTGAGCTCCTCTCTACATGACCAAATTTTACACCAGGCTTTACCTAGTGTAAATCCTGATGCCTAAATTAGGTGCAGAGCGGGTGTATTCTATAACTATGTGCATAATTATAGAAACGTCCCCACTCATGGCCATGCCCATGCCCCCTTTTCAACTGTGTGGCTTAGAATTTATGCACACCACACCACGTTACAGAATATGCTTAGCGAGTTGTGCATGTAAATCTTAATTAATGCTGATAATTGCTTGTTAATATCAGTTGAGTGCTGATTAGCTAGTTAACCAGTTTGTTACACGCATTATTATAGACTATGCTTTAATTTCCGAATGAAAATTAAGACGTGATATATAGAATCTAGCAGATAGTGTGAGGACTATGGTTATATAAGCATAGCATACATATTTACATTGGCAGGAGTCTAGGAAATGTATTTAATTTGCGTGTGCCATTCTATATTTGCATATTTATCACATCTGTAGGTTGTAGCGTCCCTAGAGCTGACTCAGTGCAAGTTTCCTAACGTGTTAAAAATAAATTTGAGGCACACGGAAAAATTATATTGGCATGGTCCACGCAGACTGTCCAGTAGGGTTACCAGGGCAGTATTTGCCATGCAGTGAAGGTTATTTTTCCCATGGTTTCCACGTACGTGATGTAACGCTATTTTTGTGTATGTAATTTTTGTAATACCAATATTTTTATATATAATAGGATTCTACCATATGTGTATTGGCAATCTGAGTAGCATGTGTGTGCAGTTTTTTAATATCAGCAATTAATGGTGCATGTATTTATTTCAGAATTAGTATTCTGCACTATTCACCAATTCTATGCGGATTACAACAGTACATGCATAAAATAATAAAAGAAAACAACAACATAGCACAGAAACAAAATAGCCATACAAACACCAACCGTAACACCATTACTACATATTCTATTCTATTTTATATCCTGTCTATATTATCTTGGAATTAAAGCGGGTTACATTCAGAAAAGAAAGGAACAGAAAAATATTATCTAGTTCAGTATCAAACACATAGAACTAATCCTCCATATATTTATCTAATAAGTAAGTTTTTAACATTTTGCTTAATAACATGTAACTGGAAAGTGTACGTATTTGGATTGGAATAGAATTCCATATTTTACTAGATTGGTAAAAAAACTTTCATGAATACATTTGTAATGAACTTGTGATTCAGAAGGACTGCCTAATCTTAATAAAGATTTGAAATGAGAAGCAGAACGAATAATAGGAAAAGCAATCAATTGAATGAGATCTTGAGGACAGCAACCATTAATTATTTTGAAAACCCAACATGCTACCTTGAATTCAATGTGAGCGTCAGTTGTTAACCAATTGAAATTCTTCAGCAGCTGAGTCACATGATCAAATTTCCTGCAACCAAAGATCATCCTAGCTGCCGTATTCCGCCAAAGCTGAATTCTGTTTTTGATCTTATAAGCAGTACCCGCGTATAAACATTACAATAATCCACCTGTGACATCAAGACTGCGTGAACCAAGAGTCTAAAGTGTTCTTATCAATCTTAGTTGACGAAACATAACATAAGCTTGTCCACTGGCCGCGTACTGGGAGGAGAGGTGGAGGCATGGCACTCATCTATCGTTCCACATTTATCATAGAACCCATTGCTGACTCCATTACGCCACAACTTGAAATCGCCACAGTGAGAATCCTTAATAAAACCTTATTTGATCACCTGACTTGCATCCTATTATACCTGCCACCCAGCAACTGGAACGAAGCACAACCTATTTTTGCTGATTTTATTTCCAATACGTGCTTGTCCTGTCCCAATGTACTTGTCCTGGGCGACATCAATCTGCACCTTGAAAACTATTCCTCAGCACACACGCGAGACTGTTTAGACCTTCTCAGCTCTTGGGACTTTATCTACTGGAATACTCAGGCCACCCACACAAAAGGACACACTTTAGACCTCCTCTCCCTCAAATCGGCTAATCACAACAGTTTGTGCATAACCAAAGCCCTGTGGTCAGCTGTCCCTTGGTTAGATCACTTCAAGCTCACCTGCTCAATTCAGTGGCAGATAAAAGGTTCACGGCGTACACATTCCCTAACGTCGTACACAACAAGAGGGTATGTTGACCCAGCGGCATTCTGGCAATCCATCTATGAGTCAGACTGGCCTGAACCGGTGGACTCGGATAGCTTCTTCCTCAATTGGGATAACCGTTGCAGAAGTACCCTAGACGCCATAGCGCCACTTAAAGTGTGCTCAATAAAAAGGAAAGTTGCTGCCCAGTGGTTTAATGACGACCTAAGAAGGCTGAAAACCGATAACAGAAGACTCGAAAGGGCCTGGAGAAAGCACCGGGATAGCCAACATCTCACTGCATGGAAACGGTCTCACTGAAAATACAACTATGCAATTAGGCAGGCAAAAAAACACTACTTTAAAACAAAAATTGGCCTGGACTACAACGATTCCAAAAAACTCTACTTCTTTGTAAACAAACTAATGCACACCACAGTGCTTACCACAACAGGTGAAGGCGTCCCGCCGGCTGCAGATCTGGCCAAATTCTTTCAAGACAAAGTCACCGAACTACAGAGCTCCCTTCCTCTGAACAATTCCAGCATTAGCGATTTTATTAGTTACTTGGATTCGGGGCCTGACAAGCAGCCAGCAGACCGTTTGCTCTCAAGCTTTTCACCTCTTTCCATAGCTTCCGTCAAGCTGGAGCTTTGCAGATTTATCAGGAAGTACTGCAGGCTGGATGTGTACCCCAATTTACTTCAGTGTGCCCCTGCCTCTTTCCTCGATGACTTGACACTGCATCTTAACTACATGCTTGGTACTGGCAAGTTCCCTGTAAGCTATGGTAACATCTTAATTACCCCAGTACCCAAAAATGCCAAGAAAAAGAGTAATGATCTGTCCAACTACCGACCAATAGCATCTATTCCCCTTTTCGTGAAACTCATGGAGAGCTTGGTGAATAAACAACTTAGTGAGCACTTGGACAAGTTTAATATTCTGCATACCTCGCAGTCGGGATTTTGACCGCTCCACAGTATTGAGACCGTACTTGTCACTCTCCTATCCAACTTCAAGAGGGAAATAGCTGTAGGGAAGAGCATTTTGCTCCTGCAGTTTGACATGTCAAGTGCCTTCGACACGGTGCGCCATGGCATCCTGCTGTAGTTCCTAGACTACTTTGGTGCCAGTGGAAATGTACTAGTCTGGCTGAGAGGCTTTCTAACATCAAGAACCTACCAAGTAAACACCAACTCTATCTTATCATCTCTCTGGAAAGCAGGCTGTGGAGTGCCACAGGGTTCCCCACTATCACCAACCCTCTTCAACATGATGCTGATTCCTTTGGCAGCGGCTCTCTCCAAACTGGGACTCAACCCATTTATCTATGCTGATGACATCACTATCTTCATCCCTTTTGCGAAAGACCTAAACGAAATAACCAATAAGATCCGGCAAGGCTTTCACACCATGCTCGACTGGGCCCACTCATTTCGATTCAAATTGAACGCAGAGAAAACACACTGCTTGATTCTCTCTTCTCCCTACAACAAACTCAGACCTCCTACATTAATTACTCCTGAGCTCGTCCTGCCAATCTCGGAGTCCTTAAAAATCTTGGGAGTCATAGTTGACAGATCCTTGACACTGGAGCAGCAAGTGAACTCTACAGTCAAGCAAATGTTCTTCTCTCTCTGGAAGCTTAAGCGTATCCAGCCTTATTTCCCTAGAGAAGTATTCCGCAATCTAGTCCAGTCTCTAGTTATAAGCCGTCTCGATTATTGCAACAGTATTTACGGGGGATGTACAAGTAAGCGCGAAACAAAATTGCAAATGGCTCAGAACACCGCAGCCTGACTCATCTTCGGTAAATCGAGATTTGAAAGTTCAAGCCCACTGCGAGAGAGGTTACACTGGCTTCCTGTGAAGGACTGCATCGCTTTCAAGATCTGCGCATTGGTACACAAAATCATCTATAGAGAAGCCCCTGCTTACATGGACACTCTAATTAACTTGCCGTCCAGGAACTCCCACAAGTCAGCTCATTTGTACCTCAATCTCCACTACCCAGCTTTTAGTGGCCTTAAATATAAGATCTTCTGTCTATGCTTGTTCTTTCTCTTATCTCTGCACTCAACTATGGAATGGGCTGCCTCAGGTGGTCAAATTCACTCCTGATCATCCAACCTTCAAGAAGCGACTCAAGACCTTCCTTTTTAGTAGAGCATATGCCATGTGCCCACCTGGCGCCACATACTGTATTTTGAATTAATGTTTGCTTAATAGACCACTGTATGCCACATTGAGCCTGCCTCTGGGTGGGAATATTGTGGGATATAAATGCCATAAATAAATTTTTTTAAAACTGAGATTTTTTAATCTGATTCTCCATTGTTAATTGAGAATCCAAGATGACTCTAGTACTTTAGATAACAGCTCGTCCTCTACCTGAACTAAATATAAACATTAAAGTTTGCAAAAAAGCGGGTGTGGATTACAGAAACATACAAATGAAAGCACAGAAAAAATCCACTAAAAACGGAAAATAACTAGTTACAAAAATGGAAGGAAAAGCCTCAAAGAGGTCAAAAATCGCAAGCGATCTAATGAGCTGAAAAGAGCAAAGTGGTGTCTCATTCTTTCATCATCGGCATAAAAACCTTCCATACAAAAGTGTACCCAAAACAAAACTTATCAAAGTATTTTTTAGAAAAAATGTGAATCAAAAAACACTTATCTTTGAAAAGATCCAAATCATAATGTGTCCACAATAAACAATTGAAGCTGAGCTCGAAGCTGGCTGCTTCTGTGCTGATAATCCACTCGCCCCCGGGCCAACGACCAGCATTTTGCTATGCTTCTTCAGGGTCCACAGCGATGGGATATTTTAGGCACAGCATTAGCTATGCACGCTCTTCTCAGAGGAACAGCGTGGATAGCTAATGGTGTGCCTAAAATATCCTGTTGCCGTGGACCCTGAAGAAGCATAGCGAAATGTTGGCCATCGTTGGCCCAGGGTCGGGCGGATTATCAGCAGAGGAGCGGCCAGGCTTTGAGCTGGGCTTCAGTTGTTTATTGTGGACACATTATGATTTGGATCTTTTTAAAGATAAGTGTTTTTTTATTCACATTTTTTCTAAAAAATACTTTGATGATCAGTTTTGTTTTGAGTAGTCTTTGGTATGGAAGGCTTTTATGCCGATGATGAAAGAGTGAGAGACCACTGTGCGCCCCTCAGCTTGTTAGATCACTTGCGAATTTTGAGCTCTTTGAGGCTTTTCCTTCTATTTTTGTAACTGATTGTTTTCTGTTTTTTAGTGGATTTTTTTCTGCGATTTAATTTCTAAATAAACATTATACAGGATTTATAGTTCTAGCAATTGCAGCATGGCAGACAACGCAGTCATCAGATTAAATTTGTCAACAGTCCAACACGTATGTTACAGCACATCTTCCCCTTAGCTACACATCGCTGTCTTTTTTTTTTTTTTTTTTTTTTTTTTTTTTTAATTTTTTTGGACCTGTCCTTTTCAGAAGCTGAAAGAAATTTGTGGGTCCTTTAGACTTCCAGTAAGGAGATGAAACAGGCATGAAAGCCTCACTAATGCTAACTGCAGAAGAACGAGCTAATGTTTGGTGCCCCCAGACCTTGTGTTAAAGCCCCAGTACTAGAAAACTGTGCATTCAGCTCAGCCTTTGGGTCTTGTGTTCACATATCTTCATCTTTGCTTAATAGCTAATACTTCATTATCATGAGATTTAAATAAGCTGTGTATCAATGTGTACATGAGTCCTTGTGCACAGTTGGCTCTTGTACAAAACTCCATTTAAACCTAGAGGGGTCAATATTCAGCTGGCGACACTCAGTATTTTGCTGACTACTGCTGGTTATGTGTGATATTTAGATGAGTGGTTAACCCCAAACAAGCGATTATCATCCTGACTGCCTTGGAGATTCATCTTCTCTGTTAACAAGGCGGCAGCTAGTAGCAAATCTCATCTAGGGTCTGGCTGGTGTGAGTTAGGAATTGTAGTTCAGGTCCTGGCTTTTAAAACCACTGTAACAGCCACTGGTTGTGGTGCCCTTGCAAGTAAATCAAAAGTCTGAGTGGATACAGGGAGTGTAATATAATTGTAATATGTGTCTTATGCCCCACTAACTCTGACTAAAATAGAGATTTGGAGTGGGTAACAAAAATATAATAGTCCGTTCCCCTCTCTCTCCTTCCCCTCATTCCCTTTCCTCCTTTCCTGAAATGTGACAGTTAGATGGAAACGAGAGTAAACCAGTAAGATACTCTGGGCTAGTTCAATCAAACATCTTAAAAACCAAACAGGCTAATTTAACTTTCACGGACCTCTTCAGTAATTTCTTGAGGATAGCTGAGGCATGCTTTCTTTATAATTTTGTGTGTCAGAAAATTTGCACTGCTACTGCTTGTACTTGATGTCAAGTGTTCCCTGGCTGTCCATCCAGGGTGGTGGTTTGTCACATCTGAGACATATATAACTTATATTTGAGAGCATCTGCCCATTCACATGTGCTAACTCTGCGTATGATTAGTTCACCCTTGCTCGTACTGTACTTTGGTGGAATAATATATGTGTGTGAGGGAAGCTGTCACTGCTCCCTGTGCTATATGTGTGTGTGTGAGGGAAGCTTGCACTGTTGCTGCAGCCTTTGCTGTGGTCATTCTGTTCGTACATAGTAGTCTTGTGTCCTGTGTTTTGTTCTTGTGTCTGGGTTACTTATAGCAATGTCTCAGGATATGCAACCATTAGTCAAACTAGATAGTTGCCTAGGGCATTGCTTTTTGGAGTGGCAAGCGGCAACTGCCATCAAAACAAAAGAATACACTCTGAAAGTCAGAGAACCATCAGTATGTGCTTTTACCCACAAGGAGGGTAGGTAATTGTCATATAACCCATTTACCTGGGTAAATAACTTCTGGAAATTGCCCCCAATATGTTCGTGCTCACAAAACCAAGTTTAATATTTAAAAGTGTGATGTATGTTTTTCCATTTTTTCAGGATTGTTCTAGGATAGGTAGTGGGATAATCACAATTGTAGAGTTTAATCATGACAATTTTTTTGGAGGGGGGTTTAAGGGCATGAAAGCTAATTGGGGGGAGAGGGTACAAGGCTGAAAGCAGCGGCTCTGAGAATATAGATTGTGTTCATGTTTAATCTGACCTCAGTTGCATGGTTTGACAGAGAGATCCTCTGGGTGTTTCTGCTCAGTCCCAGTCATCTCTGATCTGCTGCTATGGGGAAGAAGAAGAAGGTCGGCAAAAGCAGGAAGGACAAATTCTACCATTTGGCCAAAGAAACAGGTAAGTGAAGTCTTTATTTTGTGCTGTATGAGGCTAGAGTGATGGGGGAGAGGAACATCATCTACCCAACATCTGTGGGTGTCACCCCTAAGTTCCTTGTAGTCTGTCTCTGTCTCCTCAAACAGTGATAGTAGTCTTCAGCCATTGGTTGGTATTTACTTAGAGCAAAATCCATGGGTATGGAGTTTAGTTATAAACTCTTTGGAAGGAGATTTTAGAACGTTATAATGATGAGGGCATGGGTTGCTGGTTGGTAGAGTATGGTGGGGGGGGGGGGGGGGGGTTGACTAGAGGGGAGTTGACAGGGTGACAATATGTTTTTAGTTGTTTCCAATAGGCGATTTATGTCAGAGTGGGCTTTAAGAGCCCAAGTCCTCTTTGGCTTGGTAAGCTTCGGAAGTGCTAAGGTTCATACCTGCTGTCTTGCCATCTTATAATGACTTGGGAGTCTCTATTATAGGAAGGGAAGGTGATTTAGTTAGGGGGATGGGGGAAGGATTTAGGTTATTTACCTTACCCAATTATTTGGGTTTTTTTTTTTCCCAAATTCAGTATTGCTGAATAATTATAGGGAAGGGAAATGGGACTTGATATACTGCCTTTCTGAGGTTTTTGCAACTACATTCAAAGTGGTTTACATATATTCAGGTACTTATTTTGTGCCAGGGGCAATGGAGGGTTAAGTGGCTTGCCCAGAGTCACAAGGAGCTGCCTGAAGTGGGTTGTCAGTCCGGTGGTCTAACCACTAGGCTGCTCCTCCACTCATGACTTCCTTAATGTCAGTATCAGAAATATCTACCAGTCCTAGAGTGTGAGCAGCTCTGCAGTTCTCTTCCCTTTTTCTGTGCAGTGTATCCCCCCGACCCCCTTTAAACTGGTGAGTTATAGTAAGGCAGTAATTTGTAAGCAAAGTTGTCAGAGGCCTGTATACAGTGACTCCTTCCTTCTTTAAAACATGCGATTTGAATATTTTTCTACTAGCAGTTTCTTCCTGCTCCTGCCCAACTTGTTTAGCCTGGTCATTGTAGTACAGTTTATAGCTAAGGTGGCAGAGGGTCATTGACTGCAGCTCCCTCTAAGGCCCTGCAGTTGTAGTCCCTAAATTTGACCACTAGATGTTGCTGTTGCATGCTTATTGGACTCTCTCCCTGCAGGGGCTGAGAAGGCTGCCTCTTGAGCATCCCTGACACACGGAATGGAAAATCTGACCTAGGAATGGTACCCAAGTCTTTCATTTGGCTATATTGTCAATGAGACTTCAGTCTGGCTTATTTTACTTTATAAAACTAAATTGTTTCAAAGTACTGTAAACAGTTCTGGGCAATCTGGAACTCCTTCTGTGACTGTCCATTCTATGTGTGAGTGTCTCTCATTCTCTGTGCATCTATGTCATTTTCTTGCTAGGTTATCGGTCTCGTTCATCCTTTAAGTTGATTCAGTTGAACCGGAAGTTCCAGTTCTTGCAGAAAGCACGGGCTCTGGTGGACCTCTGTGCTGCACCTGGTGGCTGGTTAGTACATGAAAAGTGGCAAGCTTCTTTGCAAGAGGGTTCTCAAACTGGAGGGGGTTGTGGAATATGTCCTTGAAGAGTGAACCACTCCTGTGGGTCATACAGGAGGCCTGTGTGTTCAGTAGAATTCTTGAGACTGCCGCTCTCTGTGGCCGTGCTTTTTGAACAGAAAGTTTGCACTGTGAGTCCTGCACGGCATGGAGAGAGGTGGGAAAGGGAATGAAAAGCTGTGAGGTGTGTGAAAATATAAAAAGAAAAGAGGGTGAAAAAGGAGACAAAGGAGAGAGTGGGGGTGAATATATATGTGGTCTGGAAGGAATATTAGGAGGTGAGGGCAAAAAGAGAGAGAGAGAAGATAATGCAGATGCAAGATAGGGAGAGGCTCATTGAGTGAGCTGGGAATAGAGAAAATATAGGGTGGACAAAACAGGAGGTTGATGAGAGAGAAGCGAGAAGATAACAGAAATACACAGAAGGGGTAATAAAGTTTCATAGAGACCCTAAAAAGTCATGAGACAAGCAGCAGAGACACCAAGGAAATGTTCTGACTGCAAAAGCAGAAAATGTTTTGGAATAAGTGACTCAGTAGCGAAGGAGGAGTGTAGTCAACAGGATACTTTCAAGAAAACACAAGGGAGACCAAAACGTAATGCCATTTGGTTACAGCCCTTATTTACAATTTTGCATGACACTTTTTGGTGTATGCTTTGGCCTTTTTTGTTGTACAAGGACCCATACTATCTATATTTGATTGTATGCCTTTGCACAGGCTGTTTTGTATATTTTGAATGATTGTTTTGTTTTCTTTTTTTCTAGTTAAAATAATAATTAAAAAAAAGACAGCCAGTATCCCCAGAAATGGCCGTTATAAAAATTGAACTTGTTTTTTTTGGTGCACCATTCCTGGAAATACTGCAATACCAGGTTGATGCGTGGAGTGAATGAAGCAAATGTACATATGTGTGTCAACAAGATAGAATAAATAAACTGTAGACTTATTATACCGCCTTTAATGATTGACAGGCCAAGGTGGTGTACAGGCTAAAATTAAGGAAGAAGGAAAGAATGCAAAATCATGAACAGAATACAGACCATTCAAATAAAAAACATACACCCACTTTGTTGGGCAGGGAAAAAGCCGAGGCTGAGAATGGCACTATTGATAGGTCATTGGAGGCAGGGTGGTCTGGGACTGCCAGATTTGAAGTTATATAACCAAGCTTGTATGCTTCGGCATGTGGGAGATTGGATTGAGGGGACAACTGTTTACACACCATTATATTTAGAACAGGAACATTTTGCGCCTTATCATCTTTATTTTCTGTTGCACTGCAAAAAAAGTCAGTTGCCTGAGGGTATAAAGGGGAGTGTGCTCTTGAATTCATTGAGAGAGGGGTGGAAGGTTTTAGTGAGGCGGTTAGGTGGGGACCCTGAGGTGTCGGATCAGTTGCCTATTAGAGGGAATGGAAGGTTTAGATCAGGATGGGATAATGTTTGGTTTAAGAAATGGGAGCAAAAAGGGATATATCTTCTGGAGCATGTAATGGGAGCCACAGGGGAGTTGGAACCGTTAGGAACTTGGGAGGAAGAGTCTTCTGAGGGGTGGGGTGCACAGTTTGCCTACGCACAGCTAACACACTACGTAAGGACCTTGGACAGGAATAAGTTGCAATTCAAGCTAGGAGTAGAGCTCAGGTCATTCTTTTCAAAGATTTCTGATAGTGGGTTGTCCATCTCTGGGTTAGTGCAGGCCCTTGTTCAGCTATGCCCTGCTAGAGGGTTTGAGGGGATCAAGGCAAAATGGGAGGAGGATTCCGGGGTGGGGCTAGGTACTTGGGAAGTTTTGCAATCTTTAAAAGGAGTTTATACTTTAACATCTGATATGCGGTTGAGGGAATGTGGGGCTCGGGTGATCCTACGGGCATATATGACTAAGGCGATGTTAGCACATGTGGAAGGGGGCCAAGATTCGCAGTGTTCCAAATGTGGTCATCCTAGACATACATACTATCATGCATTTTGGGCTTGCCAGAAAGTGAGGAGATTTTGGAACCAGGTGGTGCGTTTTTTGGAACGCCTGGTGGACAGATCTCTTCAAGGTTCAATGGAACAATTACTGTTGGATGTGCCTGGAGCATTTCGCAGTTTAAAGGGGCCTGGGCGACTGCTTTGTAGGAAATTATGCTTGGTGGCTCGGAAAACAATTTTACAATACTGGGTGGGGACGGAGACTCCCGCTTTGGGGCATTGGAGGAATCAGATACACCAATTGATGGCATGGGAAGCTCGAGATGCGAAAGGCACTCTAAGACGCAAGAAACAGTTTTTGACAATTTGGGACCCTTATTTGCAAATAATGAGCCCAAGAGGTAGGAGTTTCATTATTAACAATTTGTAAAATTCCTGGGGTAAAGTCCATAAGAGATGAAGGAGGTTAAGTTGCTTACACTCGAGACAATTGTAAGATGGTTTGGGAAGGGAGGGTGGGGAGGGAGAGAGGGGAATTGCTGTTTAGTAAGTCAAGTTATGGGTGGTTAAGGAGTGGGGGGAACAGGGGGAGGGAACAAAGTTTTGTGGAAACACTGTATTTTGGTTCACTGCTGGAGTTCCATGTCCTTTCTGGGGTAGATGGAGGGCATGCAACTTGTTCAATAATAGTGGAAGAGACTGGAGTTTTCAGATGGAGGGGCAGTTACGTGTGTATTAGAACGGTCTGATTAATATTATGTTAAAAGGGAGTCTTGGGGATTCAGTTAACACAGGTTTACAATTAAACGGAGGGGAGGGTGGGGGGAGGGGGGTTGTTTGGGGATAAAAAGTAGAAAATGTTTTGACGTATGTGGACGGATTGATAGTTCTCTGTTGTATTAGGAAGGTTATTCGTTGACGTGTATCGATGCTTTATATAATACGTCAATAAAAAGATTTAAACACATAAAAAACATACACCCACTTTAAAGAAAACAACTAAAACAGTGTAACCTAAAGGTCTGTAAAGCCATATGGATATTTAACAAAACAAAAAAAGACCTACTTCAGTGTGTGCCTAATCAACATGTCACTGGATGCCTTCTTAAATAAAAATGAGCATGTGTGCTTTAATGCAGACTACACGTAGGCTTTGAATTTAGCTCATGTCTTGTTCAGTAGTAGCTCAAGGTGCATTATGTTCAAGTACAGGAGGTAGTTTCCTGTCCTCTGAGGGCTTGCAGTCTAAGGGGTCAAAGCTCAAAGCCGGGCAATAAAGCCCACAACGCAACAGCACACAAGGCAATGAAAATGCAAAAGAATAGCTAAGAGATGCCCGAAGCTAATTATATTTAAATTTTTTGTGTAGTTAAAATCATGCTATGAAACCGAAAGCATGAGGAGGAACGTTCCTGGCACGTGCGCTTAAGGGTTTTGCGGTAAGCAAGGCTCTTGCATACATGTCCAGATAAAAGTGGAAGGACAAGCACATATTGGCACTTGTCTTCTGTGCTTTTTAAGTATGAGCCTTTCAAAAATAGTTTGCAATTTAAATTTTCGAAATGCTCATATTGAAGCGCAGATCAACGGGTGCAGATAAGTGCCTTAGCTTTTGGTTTTGCTTGGACTTGCGCATATGTTTGTTTCTCACTTCAGTTTTTAAAAGTTGCATGGGGGCTTCCTTTGGCTTGTAAAAAAGGACAAAACTGGCAGTCGAATCTGAAACATTGATGAGAAATCCTCTCCTCAAAACCCTTAATGCTGCCCCTTAACTGGCATTAATTTTTCAGGCCATCGTATCATTCTGTGCATTGCAGGGCTACCATCTGGGCATTATGAAGGAGTACTTATTCACTTCATTTACATCCATTTCAATAAATTTCAGTACAGTTTGTGGCCATTTTCAGCACTGAGGTTACCACTCATGCTCGAGCCCTCTATATTCATTTGGTGCATATTAATATTCACGCACATCTGGCGCTTACTGCTTTTTACCACTGGTATTATTTTTTAGTATTGGCTCCTAAGTTTTTTACCTGAGGCAGTAGACGGTTAAGTGATGTGCCCAAGATCACAAGGAGCCACAGTGGGATTTGAACTCTGGCTTTCGGTCCACTGCTCCAACCATTAGGCTACTCCCAGGGGGTAGTGCGTTCCAAGGTATGTGCTTATTTTTAAAATACCTGCAGAGAGCACATGCAGAATGCTGACCTGCCTCGCAGCTGCTGTAACTTTGTTACTGGAGATTATTGCTTTATAAAGGCTCATACACACTTAATCACCCTCTACATCAGGGGTCCTCAAGGTCCACAACCCAGCCTGGTTTTCAGGATTTCCAGAATAAATATGTATGAGATCTGTTTGCATACTGTGGAAGCAGTGAATACAAATAGATCTTATTCATTGTGGAAATCCTGAAAACCAGGCTGGGTTGTGGATCTTGAGGACTGGATTTGAGGGCCTCTTCTGTACATTTTAAAATCCTCTTTCGAGGTTAGGGGTAAGAAGCATCAGTGGAGGGAGGGGATTTCAGAAACTTAGGGTCTATAAATAAAAAGTATTCACTCATTCCCTATATGCGATCTCCACAGATCCCTCATTATAGCTATTGACTCATAAACACCTGGAGAAATGATCTAAGCCTCCTTATAAGCAATGAGTAGTGTTGAAAAGGTAGAATCCTGACACTAGAGAGCAAAAGGTCATTAAGAGGCATATTTTCAAAGCACTTAGCCTTCCAAAGTTCCATAGGTTTCTATGGAACTTTGGAAGGCTAAGTGCTTTGAAAATGAGCCCCTTAAACACCTATCAGTCAGGAAGACAAGAGCTGGAAACATCCAAATAGGGCTGGACCATGGAGGAATCTTCTCAGGCGCGTGGGATAAACATAAAGGAATCCTGTTCAGAAGGAATGGATCCTCAGGAGCTTAGCCGAGATTGGGTGGCAGAGCCGGTGGTGGGAGGCGGGGCTGGTGTTTGGGAGGCGGGGATAATGCTGGGCAGACTTATATGGTCTGTACCAGAGCTGGTGGTGGGAGGCAGGGCTGGTTGTTGGGAGGCGGGGATAGTGCTGTGCAGACTTATATGGTCTGTGCCCTGAAGAGGACAGGTACAAATCAAGGTAGGGTATACACAAAAAGTAGCACATATGAGTTTATCTTGTTGGGCAGACTGGATGGACCGTGCAGGTCTTTTTCTGCCGTCATCTACTATATGTTACTGAAGGTTGCAGTCAGTGTGATCAAATAGCTGGGAAAGCTAAGAGTGTGTCCATACCGAGACTGAGAAAGTTAAGACTTCAGAGAATTTAAATGAGAGCTTAAAACTCTACTCTTTACGCAAGTCTTTAGTTGGGGTGAAGACTGATTTCTAAGTTGTCATGTGAGCTGTTTGGGGTAATGTGTAATATTCCAGTTTTCTTTACGGTGTGTATTATGTTTTTATAATTTTTATGAATGTTTTAATTGGAATCCACTAAGAACTTTGGATTAAGTGGACTACAAGTTTTTAAAATAAATACATTAATAAATAAATGTGCATAAGTGGAGGCCTTACTGTGAGGAATAAAGATGTGGGAATAGTTCTGTGTAGGTCATGGGTATGAGACCACATCTACGGTATTGTGTTCAGTTCTTTCTGGAGACGTTGAGAGGGTGGAAGTGATTTTAGTGGAGTGCTACCAAAATGATCCACAGCTTGCAAGGTTCAAAATTTGTTTAAAGTCTAGTAAACAGATGGGAAACAGGAGGGGGGCTTTGATAAAGTAAGTAATTGGAAAATGTAAGGCTTGGTTATTTGAACAGATTTTTAAATGATTATGAATTGTAATATATCCTGTTTCAGTGATGTATGTTAGAGCTTTATAGCTGTGAAAAGGAGTGGGTGCTGTAGAGGAAAGGAAGAACATTAAAAATGGCAGGATATGAAGCTGCAAGGAGATAGGCTCAAAAGCAATAGGAGGAAATAACTTCTTCACTGTAGTTGGTGGATGTTGGGAATTACAGAAACAGAACTGTGATCAGACTGAAGGAAGAAAATGATTGGAAATTGAGTAGTGTCTAAGGTGACACATCGGCGGGGGCAGTTGGGCAGACTGGGAAGGCAAAGATCTTACTGCACAGCTGCGTTTTTGGAGGAATGTATCCAGAATACTATAGCTAAACTTTTAATTGCAAGAACCTTAGTAACGGAACCATCCTGTGAACATCAGATCTCACTAGTACATCATCTTATTTGTAACGTTTTTTGTTTGTTTGTTTTTAGGTTGCAAGTTGCATCTAAGTTTATGCCTGTTTCCAGTCTAATTATTGGTAAGTTATAATAATTCTTTAATAGAGGGAAAAATCCGAGACGCCAGGCCACCTGATGACTAAAATGCACAAAAGAAAAGAAAGGAAGGATAAGAAGCAAAAAATCAAATGTGAAAAATGAAAAAAAAAAAAAAATCCAAACAAAATAGTAGTAGCAATGATTTAAAAAGAAGAGAGTGGAAAAGCTAGAAAAAATGAAGATATTTTCCTTGGCACCTAACAATGTTCTCCTTTCCTTGATGTCTCGCTAACAATTGAAAAGGAGAGCAGCTTTTAAACTAGTTTGGGGGGTGGGAGATTGGGTGAACTGGCAGTTGCTCAGAAATATATGGCCTGGAAGAGGATATCTACAAAATTTGCCATTATAAAAGAATGATTACTGAAATCTGCTTTACAGTGGACTTGCGTGTGATTTTTATAAAGCAACTCCAAAATTTACGAAATCCCAGTCAGATTGTTAGACAACTTGCAGATGTTTACATAAGGACATAAGAGTAGCCATACTGGGTCAGACCAGTGGTCCATGTAGCCCAGTATCCTGTTTTCCAAACAGTGGCCAAGCCAGGTCACAAGTTCCTGGCAGAAACCCAAATCGTGGCAACACTCCATACTACAAATCCCAGAGCAAGCAGTTGTGAGTTTGATTTGGATGATGTATCTTCTCTGTTGGTCACTCCAACACCGGCTTTTGTTATCATTCAAGATTAATTTTAAAATTCTCATACTTGCACACACAGCCCTGAACTCCAGGGTTCCGGAATGCTTAGAGAATTTCTTGATTTATACACAAATTCATTTTCTTCTTTCCCAACTTGAACATCGGTTTTTCCCTCATATATGCCATTTAAAAATTACTTGCAAACTTCCTCTTTTTATTTAGTCCCATTCCTATGGAACCCGTTAACTATCTTAAGGGAGGAAATTTCCCTTGCAAAATTTAAAACTGCATTAAAGATGTATGTGCTTGACTCTCTAAATATAGAATTAAAAAAAAAAAGAAAATCAAAGGCGTGCTCCAAAAATAACAAACATATGATGCACAGTGGTTTCTTCAGTACATCACCAATACAGTATTTTCCTCCTTTCCCTCCCCCCCAGACCCTCTCTTTTGCACCTCTTGTTTCCCTTCTGTTAGTCATATCCTACTCAAGACTGAATACATGCTCTCTCTACTCCTTCCCACACCATGTAAGAAATAACCATATTTTTTTCAAAAATGTCTATTTTTTTGTTGAAATCTTTTATTAACATTTTCAAAATTATAACTTGTAAACAACATAAAACAGCCTTCAACAATTTAAAAGAACATTTCCTCTCATTAAACAGTAAAATCTACCTATCCAATATCTCCCATTTGCAGTTTTTAATGGTGCCCGATGAACATTTCTGGAGGAGTGGCCTAGTGGTTAGGGTGGTGGACTTTGGTCCTGGGGAACTGAGGAACTGAGTTCGATTCCCGGCACAGGCAGCTCCTTGTGACTCTGGGCAAGTCACTTAACCCTCCATTGCCTGCCGCATTGAGCCTGCCATGAGTGGGAAAGCGCGGGGTACAAATGTAATAAAAAAAAAATAAAACATTTCTGTTCTGAAATCCTCTCATAATTCCTAAATAAACTAACCCAATTCCACCATGAATGTACATTTTTCCAGTATTTTCAAAAGGATGTTCCTGTCAGAATTGGGAAGTCCTGCTCTTAACGTCCAAAAAAAAGTCAATCTCACAGCCATTTTCGTACAGGAAATACTTTGGGGTTTCCTATTCAAAAAAAAATACACGAGGATGTCCAAAATGAACAGGCTTTTTACAAAGTGAAATGTCCAAATTATGAATGCCAAAAATGCAAGGACCAGGACGTCTGTCTAGCAGCATTTTTACAGGAATGACCATAAAGATGTCCTTGCAAAGCAGAAGGGCAGCTTAGTGTTCAGTGCAATGGATTGTCAATCAAGGCATCCAGATTCATGTCCCCCTATAACTTTTAAATGCTGAGCCCTACAGGAACAGGGAGATACAGGGGCTCATTTTCAAAGTACTTAGACTTACAAAGTTCCATAGGTTATTATGGAACTTT
Source organism: Microcaecilia unicolor (assembly GCF_901765095.1). Classification (NCBI taxonomy): domain Eukaryota; kingdom Metazoa; phylum Chordata; class Amphibia; order Gymnophiona; family Siphonopidae; genus Microcaecilia; species Microcaecilia unicolor. The sequence continues at coordinate 652,530,277 of NC_044031.1, read as the reverse complement.
GTAAGCGTAAGTACTTTGAAAATATACCTCACCGTGTACACCACTTCAATAGCCTTCAGGCTTTCAGATGATATTTAGGTACAGTAGGTATATGTCCGTTTCCGGAGGTTTCACAATTTGTTTCAACAATTTTTATTGATGATCCAACCCAACTTAATTCACCTCTTCAAACAAGCCTACCCAAACAACCCAACTTAATTCTCGAACCTAATCCACACCACTAGTACTACCCTACTCCAGTCCTCTCCCCCACGTCTCTTCCTATTGTCCTACTCTCTATAACTGGGTTATCTCTGTGATACTTCTTACCGTAGTTTGTATTATCTCTGTGATACTTTGTACTATACCTTGTAAGCCGCACTGAACCTGCTATCGAACGGGAAAGAGCGGGGTATAAATGCTATAAATAAATTGTAAACATAGCCAGCAGGCTCCATATATAACGAAATGAATATCAAAACACACTTTAGAACAAGGTGATAAATTCCATCATCAAATGTATTCCCCCCTCCCTGCCCAAACCTTTCGACCCCCCCCCCTCCCGGATTTTAACTTCCCCCCTTTCCCTAATCCTAAGTGCTGAAACTCCCACTTCTATCCCAACCCCCCATCCCCTGTGTGCACCGTCTAATCACCATCCATCCTAGTTGCCCTAAGTGCCCCAGTGAAATCTATTTAAGACCTGGCTACATGCCATTGGAGAAATCTTATTCAGATAGGCCCCCCACACCACAAGGAACCTCTGCTGCCTCTTAGGGGGTTGATGTGCTCCTTGGGACTCCCACAGCATGAGCTTGGAGGATTCACAATTTAAAGGGAAAAAAACCCCCAACTGAAGTGGGAATTGAACCTGGGTCCCTTGGTTTGCAGTTCACTGTACCGACCACAAGGCTGCTCCTCAGATGTGCTTTGCTCAAAATGCCCATAATACCTTATGCTGTCCGTAGAGCCTGGTAATTCCTTTCTGGTTTCACTTTCAGGGGAGAGGCAGGGGGACAACAACCACTGGGGGATTCATGAGGGTGTCATGCCTTAATCCCTTCAGTGTTCAGCTGCTCAATCAGAGCACCTTTTTGTACCCTGGACTTGACTGAAACAAGTCTAAATAAAAAATGGTTTTTTTTAGATTTGGACGTTTCTTCCTGTTTGATTATCACTGTTGGACGTCCTAATTTTGGACCTCCTGTAGTCCAGCTCAGAACACACGCACAACAGAAACTTGCTATTTGAATGAATTGTAGTGTAGGATGTCCAAATCCTGCCATTCCAAAGTTGCATTTTGGACATTTTTGACAGATGGACTTTTTTTGTTGTTGCCATTTTAAGACATTCATATGCTTTGAAAATGAGCTCTTATAAGATTAATGGCCACAGAAACCAAAAAAATAAAAAAGGGAATGGGAGTTGATCTACTACTTTTCTGTGGAGGGTTAAGTGACCCACCCAGAGTCATAAGGAGCTGCAGTGGAAATCGAACCCAGTTCCCCAGGATCAAAGTCTGCTACACTAATCACTGCTCCTCCATGCAACTAAAAGTCATCTGTTGACCTTAGGCATAGCTATCTTTTGATATTGCTGTTTAGTCAGTTTTAGATACACAGTACATCTTCCATAACTGAGCAAGCCTTTGATGAAATATTCAGTGTTTAGTTGCTCAAGGGCTTTATATCAAAGTTTTCCTTAGCCTCAGCAGCAGATGAATCCAGGAACTGGTGGGTTGTATCCGCCTACCAGCAGGTGGCGATAGAGAACACTGAAAGAAGCAGTGATACTGGACATCCAGCTCCCTCTTTACTTCTATATCTCTTATCTCCAGCAGGTGGTGGACGGATTCCTTCCAGCTCCTGGGTTCATCTTGGGGTGCTCCTGGGCATTTGTGCCAGTTGAGATTGGGGGGGGGGGGGGGGGGTCTGGCTGATGGTGCCAACCTTGAGGGCATACTTGCTTTGCAGTTCCCTGCTCTACCCCTTTCCCCCTGCTCTCTGTGAGCTCCCTGGTCTGTTGTCTTTGCTGCTGCTGCTGCAGTAAAAAAAGAAAACCCCTCACAACGTTGCAGAATCTAACTGGAAAAAAAAAAAGAAGACATAATCAGGAGTTGTTTCTCTGCTAGCGTCTGCCTGGCTGTGGGGAGTGGGAGTGCTGTGGAGACTCCCTTTGCACGCTTTGAAACCGGCATGGCGGCCGAAGTTGTGAAGCGATGTTCCCGCTGCGGCTCTTGCCGTTCCGCAGCTGGTTTGTGTGTGTCTTGCTGCTCTGACGCGGCCTCAGGCGCTGAAGGCAGCTTTTACACTGGGGGAGGTTTCTCGCGCTTCAGAGAGCGCCATGCGCCTCGTGGTTGCTGCATCTGATGCGGCTGTGGAGTCAGCGCCATTTTCCTCCTCTGAGGCGTCCCGTCCCTCTGGTTCTGGAACGGGTGTTTCTGGTGCGGGGGCGGGTGTTGCCTGTTTTACCATAGGTCCTGTAGCTAATTCTATCTTGGATGCTTCTGGCACTTCTATGGCAGGCATGGATTTTTCTCCTGATTTTATTTTGTTATTACATCAAGTTTATTTAATGAAGAGAGGATTTTCTTTTGTTCCTCCCCCCTCTTCTCCTTCTGCTGTGGAGATCAGGGAGTCTTTGCCTTCCCAGGGTGATCTTGGATCCTCTTCCTTTGTAGATTCTGCTAAGTGCAGAAAATTAGCACCCTTGCCTAACGAGGGGTCTTTGAGATTGCTTTCTCCTACTCCCTCTCTTTTGGCAGGATCAGGGGAGTCAAAGTGTGCTAAGCTTGATGATTTAGAGGAGGGTGAGCCTCTGACAGCTGAGCAGGATGACCCCACAGCTGTCCGGAGTTTTCATCGAGATCAGCTTCCGGCTTTGATTTCTGAAGCCTTAGCTGCGGTTAATATTGCTGATCCAGAGGGAACAGGCTTAGGGAGTGTGCTTGGTCTCCTTTTAAAGCATCGATTTCTCAGAAATTAGCCTTTCTTCAGAATGGTCTGCACAAGGGGTTGTCTTATAACTCTCTCAGGGTTCTGGTTGCTGTGCTAGTCTGCTTCCATGGTTGAGTGACGGGCTCTTCTCTAGCGGCTCATTCGGATGTGGTGCGCTTTCTTAAAGGTTCCCTTCATCTTCGACCTCCATTGCGGCGTCCATGTCCTTCTTGGAAGCTGAATTTGGGCCTTAGTGCGTTTGCAGGATGCGCCTTTTGAACCCTTGCGTTTAGCAACTGATAAAGATCTTACTCTGAAGACTGTGTTTTTGATGGCTATTACCTCGGCGTGCAGAGATTTTGAAATTCAGGCCTTATCGTGTCAGGAGGTGTTCCTTCAGTTTTCGGAATCTGGTGTTACTCTTCGGACGGTTCCGGTTATTTTTTGCCCAAGGTCGTGTCTGCATTTCATTTGACTCAGCCACTTTTTCTTCCTTCCTTCAGGAAGTCGGATTTTCCGGATAACTTTTCACTTCTTCGTCTTTTGGATGTTTGTTGGGCTCTTCTTCGCTACCTTCAGGTCACTAATGAGTTTAATTTTTCTGACCACCTTTTTGTACTGTTTGGTTCCAGGCGCAGGTATGCGGCGTCCAAGGCGACCATTGGTTGATGGCTCAAATAAGCCATTTCTTTGGCTTACTTACTGAAGGGAGTTTCTCCTCCAGAAGATTTGCATGCTCATTCGACTTGGGCGCAGGCTACTTCCTGGGCCGAAACGGGTAGTCTTCCTTTGGAGGAGATCTGTCGGGTGGCTACTTGGGCTTCTCGACATTCTTTTGTCAAACACTATAGGTTTGATGTAGCAGCACGGGGTGATGCTCACTTTGGGGCGACTGTTCTCTCTTGGGGAGTGGCAGCTTCCCACCCTATTTAGGGGACTGCTTTTTTACATCCCACCAGTTCCTGGATTCATCTGCTGCTGGGGCTAAGGAAGGTAAAATTATGTCTTACCTGATAATTTTCTTTTAGTCGCAGCAGATTAATCCAGGATCCCTGCCCTGTTGTTTGCGACACATTCTTTTGTCTTTGCATTCAGCTGATGATGTACCAATTAAAAAGAAAAAGAAGAGAACAGCACAAGTGTAGATTTTGATAAGAAAATGTGAATCTTGACACAGCTCTTTGCTAATGGTTCACTTTGGAGTTGTTTGTTTAGTGTATTTTGAGACCTATTTTATCTATTGTTGGATTCTGCTGTTGCAGCTTTGTTGTGAGGAGGTTTTTTTCTTGTTTGCTATGTTTTATTCTCCTCTGTTTGGGGATGCGACATATACTGAAGTAAGAGGGAGCTGGATGTCCAGTATCACTGCTTCTTTCAGTGTTCTCTATCTCCACCTACTGGTAGGCGGATACAACCCACCAGTTCCTGGATTAATCTGCTGCGACTAAAGGAATGAAAATTATCAGGTAAGACATAATTTTACCTTAATAAACCTGAACAAGGTCTCTAAATGGCAAAAATATCGAAACCAAGTTTAGAGCTTTTTAAAGCAGGTATGGCTGGGGAGTAACCTGAGCAGTGTGGCACATTGCTGGGCAGACTGGATAGCCACACTGGTTTTTGTGCCATTGTTTACTGTGTTATGTCATTATCCCAATTGCAGAGGACTTAAATACAAGTCTGTACATACATCCAGTTTCTCATACACCTGCACACAACTATGGAATGAATTACCGATTGCCATAAAAACAACACACGACCTGACAACCTTCCAAAAATTATTAAAGACCTACTTATTCATAAAGGCGTACAATAAAGATTCCCCATAACGATCTGACTTCCTAATTATTCCAGTCACAACTATTGAGGAACCCTATCTGTTCATCCTAATTACATCCTCATGACTGAATATTATATCTTGTCCTGATATCATTATGTTATGTTATGTTATGTTGATCTTTCAATCCAATATGATTTACTTATGCACTCTTATTTGTAATAATTGTAAAATTATTATTCCGTTAATATGATTGCTTTGATATTCTATGTACCCAGCTGTATCTATATTTTGAAATTCTTATCCTATAATGTGTACATGTTGCTATAACATTTTGTAAGCCACATTGAGCCTGCAAATAGGTGGGAAAATGTGGGATACAAGTGCAGCAAATAAATAAATGTGTTATCCTGCGAGATTGGAAGGACTCGAGATAATGGAAGGGAAATTGTCAGGGAAAACGTGCACACAAGGTCCTGAGACAATATGGAATTGAACAACCCCTGTAAACTCTCTTGGTCCTTACAATGGTTTGTTTGTTCGTAGGAGTAGATTTGGTGCCAATTAAACCAATTCCTAATGTGATAACACTGCAGGAGGACATCACCACAGAGAAGTGTCACCAGGTAAGAGGTGGGGGGGTATCATCAGAATGGATGTGAGTCTTCAGCGCTGCGGGATCTTCTCGTCATGCTGCCCTCTTTCACAACCTTGAAGCAAATTAGCCCAGATTTGTGGGAACACAGTTTACTACCAGAGAACCCTCTGACTGACTTTCTGTTTTCCCATTACAGGCACTGCGGAAGGAACTGCAGACATGGAAGGTGGATGTGGTACTGAATGATGGGGCTCCTAATTTGGGGGCAAGCTGGGTGCATGACGCCTACTCACAGGGTGAAGCTGCTTCTCTCGTTTCCTCAGTGATTTCTTTCTTTGTGTGTCTATCCCTCCATTTCTCCACCCTCCTTCCTGTTACTATCCTTGTGTTATGGCAGTGAACAACAGGAACTGTATTAACCATTTCTCCTCTTCCTTCCTGCCCACAGCTCACCTCACACTCATGGCACTGAAGCTCACTTGCGAGTTCCTCAACAAAGGTGGTTGGTTCATCACCAAAGTCTTTCGCTCTCGTGATTATCAGTCTCTCCTGTGGATCTTCCAGCAGTTTTTCCACAAAGTGCAGGCCACAAAACCACAAGCATCAAGGAATGAGTCTGCGGAGATCTTTATTGTCTGTCAGGGTGAGTCTCACAAATAGGCGTGGTAATACTGAGCACAGTCACAATTTGAAAGGATTAGAGTACTAAATGTTTTGTGTTTAGTGGGTTCTGTTGGAATCAGTCTTGTATGGTTATAATGTTTTGATTTTGGATGATTACATCCCCATATCCAAATACATCCAGTGACATGCTCTCACACACTGGGGATAACATTCCTTAGTACAACTATTTATTACCAGAAAATGGTATTCACTTAAGTGACCTGAGATTATGTCTTCCTTTGTCTTCTGTCTGACTTGTGATCAACAGATCAGATTCTTATACGCAGCTGTGGAGATCTACAGGTGTGCCTGCAGGGTTCAGGGATCAGAAGTTCTCATCACATTCAGGGTTAGCATGTGAGATCCTTTGTCCCAGGGAACATCTGGAGAATTATTCCTTTTGTTGTAACTGCTGGCTCTTATTTTAAATTTAGTAAAAAGCAGTTTGGGCTAACAAAAAATATCTTCCATGCACTGTGGCTGAATAAAATATAGGTTTTAATTTTATTCTGTAATTCTATTGATAGCTGCCCAGGACCACCCTTGCTCAGAAATCACTCGGAGTGGGATTAGATTGGTTCATATTGTGTGTGATTTCCTCAAATCCCAGGCTGCATGGACTGATCACATCCAGAGTATATGGGTGCAGTGTCCAAGGGCAAATGACTTAATAAACAAGAATATCTTGCCCCAGGTCCACAAATATCTTTGAAGGCTGACTAGATCTTTAACGCTTTATAAAATTAAGGCTGACTAGATCTTTAACGCATTATAAAATTAAAGTTTTTATGTTTAAATATATTTTATTGAAGAGACAACTTCCATTTTGCAAACTAACACATGGAAAAAAGAAAAATAACTACGCTCTCCAAGAACATTTTACATTTTCTTCCCCCCCTTCCTCCCCCCTCCCCCCCTTAAGGTTTCAACAGTTGTATTGATGGTAATTCAGAAAGAACATTTCCAAGTAACAGATGGAAATAAAATACACAGCTCAAATTTGTGTGCAACTCTAACAGAATAATACAATCTACCATCAAACATTTCTCCCAACGTTCTCCTCCCCCCTCCCAAAAGTCTCTCTTACAACACTCAACTCATTGTATTGAAAACCATTTATGACCATCTAGAATAAAAACTATATTGCAATGCTGCGTCAAAAAGCATACATAGTGGAACCTTCAATTATCACTGCAGTATTTAGAAATTACTGCTCTAGCGGAGTGCCTGAACTCTGATGACACCCTAATTAAGTAACCGACTAATAACCCCCCCCCCCCCCACGACCCTGTCCAATCCCTAACTATTAATGAATATTCCCATTCCCTGTGTCCTAACCCTCCCTAACTATTCACCTTACCATCAAAAGGCCAAAACATTAAAAAAAAAAACAACACATCTTCCCTTTCAGAGCTTGTTAAATATTAAACTGCGAGCTTTATGTGACAAGGATTGTATATAGGGTTCCCACACCGCCAAAAATGCTTTCCTCCTTTTGGGGGAAGACCCAACTCCCCTGCGTTCCTCCAATGCCAATGTAATTTGTTCCTCCAATGCCAGAAATCTGGTGGAGACTCACTCGTCCAAGCGCCCATTACGACCTTCTTCCCGACCAGACTTGCCTTACGAATAAGCTGCTGGGTCCCCTTACCATGAAGTCGAAATACTTCATATTTATCCAATAATACCCCCTGTGGTGAGAATGGAATCCGAAGATTCACCAAAGACTCTAGATAGAGAAATATCTGCCTCCAAAATGCCTGAATCTTATGACATGTCCAAAGGGAATGCAATAGCGTAACCTCCTCCTGCTCACAAATCACACAAAGCGGATCCACAACCCCCCCAAATTTGAACAATTGACTTTTTTATACGCCCTGTACGTTATACGATATTGACACTCCCGAAGGCCTGCATTTACCGACAGCTGGGGAATACGTGCTATCAGTTTGGGAAAATCTAACTGCAAATTTGGTTGTCCCAAATCTACTCCCCATCTTTGGCGAATAGCCTCCGTATCTCTCTTTCCCTCCTGCACCCCTATAGCTTTCTGCAGGCCCGATACCGACAACCTATCTCCGGGGATCATCCCAAAGAAGGCCCTAATTCTACGCCCATGTCCACTTTCCAGCTTACTTTGGTTCAGGGAGCGTACGTAGTGAGCCAATTGATGATATGCAAATAAGTGATTCATACAAATACCAACTCCTAAGGCTCCTAATGATAAGATCTTCCCCCTTGTATCCAGAACATGCTCAAGCCTCGTGATCCCCAGATCCGCCCATCTGTGAAATATTTTATTTTCAGATCCTGGGGCAAATTGTGGGTTGTCCTGCAGTGGCAGTAGGTCTGATACATCTGCCTCCAAGCCCCATATCCTATTCAAGTCCCTCCAGACCTCCCGTAAGGGGCCCAACAGTACGCTATTGCGTATTGTGTATCGGAATTGCTCTCCTCTCACAATGCAATAAGTAATGTGGATGGAACGGTTTAAAAAACTCATATTCCATACCCCGTGGTGTATAATCCTGTCTCCCCATTAGCCAGTCCCCCAAATGGCGCAGCAGACAAGCTTGGTTATATCTGTGGATATTGGGAAGTCCCATACCTCCCTCCCTCCATGAGCCCATAAGTAAATTCAATGGAAGTTTCGGTTTAGTATCTCTCCACACAAACCTCCTCAGATAGCGATAAAGCTGACCTGAGTCTTTACGCCGAAGCCTAAAATTAAAGTTTTTATTTTTCTTTGGGTAAACTTTGATTTATCCACAGAAAATGGCTTTTATAAAACTACCTTATGATATATAAGCATAAAAGTATGTTTATTGTCAAGAAGGTCATGTGTAAGCATTCTTGGGCCATAATGTAGTCCAAGGTCACAAACTACACTCAGTTTATGAAATAACATGTGTACTTCATTTGCATACTTTTACACCTACTCGAGTGTGCATGTGCATTTAGCCTTAACTTCTGCAGGTTTTCCTTGGCTGTTTTATAAAAATACTTAGGGTTCCTTTTACAAAGCCACGCTAGTGATTCCGGTGCAACAAATGAGACTAAGACCATTCAATTCCTGTGAGCTTTGTCGCATTTGCTGTGCTGGAAGATTTGTAAAAGAGGCACTTACATGTTTAGGCACCCACTGGGGACCCTGTAACAAACTTAGCTTTTACAACCACAATTATTCTTGTCTCTCCAGGGTACCTGGCACCAGACAAATTTGACAGTAAATTTTTTGACCCTAAATTTGCATTCAAGGAGGTGGAAGTTCAGGCCAAGACTGTAAAGGAGCTGGTGACCAGCAAAAAGCCAAAGGTGAGTGTGTGGGGCCCTTGAGTGCAGGGTCCTAGGGTCCCTCAGTAAGTGTGTGGGCTTTATGTTCAGAGTTTCAGTTGCAAATTTGTGTACTGAGATATCAGCAGGGATGCATGTCTACCTGTCTGGGAATCAGTGAAGGGGGTGTATGTGGGGATGTGTAGCTGTTTGTGTGGCCAGGATAACAAGGGACTGCAGCAGGAATTGATGTAAAATGATACATCCTCTCTCTCTCAGTCCTCTCGCTGAATAATAAACAACTTTTTGCTAAACTTAATAGTAATTCTGTGATAGTACTTTGTAATCTTTGGTTGGGTTTCTGCCAGGTACTTATGACCTGGTTTGGCCATTGTTTGGAAAACAGAATACTGGGCTAGATGGATCATTGGTCTGACCCAGTTTGGCTACTCTTATGTTTTTATGTACACTTTTTTTTTTCCTCTCCTTTTTTCTCTTTCCCCGGCTTAGGCTGAAGGATACACAGAAGGCGACCTAACCCTCTATCACCGGTTTACACTTACAGAGTTCCTGAAAGCTCAGAACCCGGTCGATTTCCTTTCCAAGGCGAGCGAGGTGAGTCAGTAGGCCAAGACCAACAGGAGGAGGAGGACAACTGAAAATGGAATGTAGAAAAAGAAGCACTGTGAGGAGTCATGAATGGAGCATAAGTTAAGATCTAGGGCAGCTGTGAGCACAGGATGAGGGCTTTGCAGTAAGGAGACCAATATCAGGCACACTGTCTAGTCTAGCCCCCTTGCTCATGGTAAGACAGTAAAAGTTCTGGTTTGGATACTGCCTGGTGCCCACCATCTTCTCCCCTCTCCCTTGAACCTCTAATGATGAAGACGGATGAAAGGGAAGTACTGAGACACCATATGGTGTAATGGGGTAGGGGAGGAAAACGGGAACTTTACAGGGCTGGCTTGATGGAGGAGAAGAGCAGGGGCTACTGCATAAAATGCTTGGGTATGGCTTGGTCCCCCTGTTCCCCAAAGCATAGGTAACTTGGAACTTGGCTACATAATGTCATTTTTTTTTTTTTGTAATTACTTTTGGTATTGTTGACATTTTTCTAATGGGGTGATGGCGGGATCTTTTTGCCAGATCACGTTGGACAGTCCAGAGCTGGAGCAACACTCTACGACAACAGAAGACATTCGAGAGTGCTGCAAGGATATCAAAGTGCTTGGACGCAAGGAGCTGAGGTGTGGGAAATGGGAAGGGAGGGATCTCTGACGGTGTATGTGATGCTTATGAGTCAGGGCATTGTGTGATATCCATTTCACCATTTTTGCTGTTTCAGGTCACTCCTAAATTGGAGGTCAAAGCTGCGCAGATATCTGGTGAAGAAACTGAAAAATGAGGCAAGAGAACTGGATGCAGATATTAGGTAAGATGAGGTGCTCTGAGACTTTGAGGGCTCTAATCACAGCTCTGCCACTGACTTTTAGCTCCCTATATCTGCAGCATGCTCGATATAATCATGGGCCTCCATCTTCCTGTAATACTCTGGGGCAAGGAGTGCGAAATCCAGCCTTCACTACAAAATGGTCAAGAATTTCTTGGCTTGGGGGTTCATTCTGTTTTGCTTCAATTTGATATTTCTGGAGCATTTGACACAGTTGATCATGATGTATTGGTTGAGTGAATTTGGGTTATCTGGAGCTGTTTATAAATGGATAGAAGGTTTACTAAGAATAGATTTTACTGCGTCAAAAAGAATACTTTCTCATTTTTGTGGAGATTGGACTTTGGTGTCCCACAGAGTTCACCACTGTCTCCAGTCTTGTTTAATGTATTTATGAGCTCATTGGGTTCAATTTTGGAGGCATCAGATTACTGTGGTTTTTTATATTCAGATGACATATTTGTTTTAATTCCAGTAACATTAGATTTTCCAAACTTACAGACTTCTATTTCTGATTATATAGGCTTGACTCAATCTTGGCCTACTCAGCATTTCTTAAAACGTAATGCAGCTAAGACGAAATTGTTATATTTTTGCAATGACGCTACTTTGGTCCCTTGTAGTGTGACTATGGCCTCAGGAATACAGTTAGTTTGAAAAATCCCCTAGGGTTTTGGGTATTATTCTGGATACTAAGATAAACTATTTGAGTGAGAAGTTATTTTTTAAATTGTGACAATTAAGGGCAATAAGATCTCTGTTTTTTTATTGAACATATTTGTATGTTGGTTCAGGCTATTGTACTACCTCAACTGGATTATTGTAGTACTTTATATGTTGGATTAAGTTCAAGATTAGTTAAACGGTTGCACTTACTACAAAATACTGCAGCCAAAATGATCTGTGGCTGTTCTCATTATGATCACGTGACACCTTTGCTTAGACGTTTACATTGGTTACCAGTCTCTGCATGGATAGTTTTTAAGACTTCTTGTATTGTATTTATCATACTACAGGTGAATTGTTCCTCCCTTCTTCCACAGTTAATAGCTTATCCAGCTCTTCAAATGAATTCCCATTTTCATCCTACTTTACCGTTAGAATTTCCATCTGTTAAAAAAGTTCGCTGTAAGAGATTTCATGATGGCTCTTTATTTTCCAAGCTAGTAAATTGTGGAATTCTATACCTGTAAAAATGTGGGTGATTTTTGGCTATTTACAATTCCAGAAAGGATTGAAGACCTATCTTTATATTTAGTATTTGAATGAATAACTTTGTAGGGCCGCCTTGTTTTTAATTGAGGGTTTTTGAACTTCTGTAACCTGCTTAGACTCTGCATTGATATTAGTGGGATATGAAATACCTTGAATAGAATAGATTTATTTATCGCCTTCTTGAAGGAATTCATTCAAGGTGGTGTATAGCAAGAATAAGTCAAACATAAGCACTAGATAATTACAGCAGTAAAAATATTCAAATAACAATACAAAGTATGGCATAGTATATTGCTTACAATATCAACACAATTATGTAAAACATTTTAATAGACGGTGTAGGGTATTAAAAATGGAACATATAGGTAGGCAAAAGAGTAAGAGAAGTTAGAAAATAAGGGGACTAATTTAAAGAAAGTTGCACATGATGTCAGAGAGGTGATTAAATATTCTCATCTAGGATAAGAGTGGATAAACATGTCCTGCTTTAGTATGTGCAGCCCATGCCACTCCTTGTGTGTTTGAGACTTGCAAGTTAATTACTTCTTCCATTAAAGGCTTGGTTGAAGAGCCATGCTTTCAGCTGCTTCCTGAAGTAGAGATAGTCTTATGTTAAATGGAGCCTTCCAGGGAGTGCATTCCAGATTGTGAGGGCTACTCTGGAGAAGGCTCGCTTGTGAGTATCAAATCATGTAATATCCTTTGGAGAGGGTGTGGTTAGATATACTCCTTGGGAGGAGGACCTTAGTGTCCTTGAAGGTGTGTAGAGGGTGATCTGTTCTTCAGGTACTTGGGTCCATTTCCTTTAAGGGCCTTGAAGATAGTAGATGATGGCAGAAAAAGACCTGCATGGTCCATCCAGTCTGCCCAACAAGATAAACTCATATGTGTATACCTTACCTTGATTTGTACCTGTCTTTTTTAGGGCACAGACTGTACAAGTCTGCCCAGCAGTATTTCCCGCCTCCCAACCACCAGTCCCGCCTCCCATCACCAGCTCTGGCACAGATCATATAAGTCTGCCCTCCACTATCCTCGCCTCCCAACCACCAGCCTCTCTTCCCCCACCTGCTCCGCCACCCAAGATCAGACATAGAGTTTTAAATTTAACCTTGTATTGGTAGCCAGTGAAATTTTTGCAACAATGGTGTGATGTGGTCACTTCACTTGTAACCTTCTATTAGTCTTGCAGCATTCTGAATCAGTTACAAAGGGTCTGCACCATCTCCAGTCAGACCAGTGTAGAGTGCATTACAGTAGTTCAGTCTTGTTGTTATTATGGCATGCACAGCTGGGACAGAGGCAGTTTAGTTGTTGCAAATGATAGAAGCAGCTCTTGAAGGCTGCTTGGATTTGGGAAATGAGAGTGTATTGAATCTAACCGTATTCCAAGGTTCCAAAAGAAGAGGTTTATTGATAAAGTACCACAACTGAACAGACCCATGTAGGTTTATAGAATTAGGGAGATAGTGGTTGAATATTGCTAGTGCCACTATACAAGAGATTTTGATGTCAAGTATGTCTTGTGTTAGGGACCCAGGGATAGGCTGTGTGCTAGTCAGCTACATAGCATCTTAACTACTTGCTGACCTAGGCTAAAAGGAGGAGGAGAGCCTGCATAGTTCAGAGCACAAGTGTATTTGAAGTGATGTTTGTTTAGAGATGGGAGAAGTTCCTCAGGACTAATTCGGCATTTCCTATGGGTTTGATTTTGACACTGAAAGGGGCCCCACACTGAGCTGTGGATGCAATGGAGACCTGGCTTTATTTTGCTTTGACTACAGGTCCCTAATTTACCAGCTGAGGTCAGTGGGTGTTCCTCTGGTTCACTACATCAGCTTCTGTCCCGCTTGTCAGATGGCAGGCGGAGACGCAAGGAATCTGCCTCGAACTCCCCTTCTCTACAGATCGAATTTTGAACTTGCTAATTCATATGTGTTGCTTGTTGTTTCAGATTTCCAGTGCAATGCTGTTCCATGTTTGCTTTTCATTGCGGTATTTTTTAGGTTGAAGGTGGTTGCCATTTATTGGTTTAGTCCAGATTCCACCTGGTTTTCCTGATGTTTGGATGATGCATGCTGCTGTTTATTGTTGTATACTTTATAGAGGATTAGAGTTTTTGCTGTTTTAACATATCAATGCTGGGAACCTGATGATCACTATGTCATGTTTATCTCATCATTGTTGTGAGGGGAGGTAGGGAAGAGGGGGAAATTTTGTATTGTGGCTCATATATAGAGGGTGTTTGGTCAAACAGCTTGTGGATAGTTAATTTCTGGGATGTCACATGATTAACTCACATATACATGAGTGCTTCAGGAAACGCATTTTAATAAAAAGGGGGAAACACTCCTTCGCCTTAAACACTTTACACAAATTTATTACAGCTCTATACGGGGAGGGGCCAAGAAATGTGGAGTATCTATTTTGCTTCATGATTCCCTAAAATTTGGGGTGCAAGATGTAGTTCGCGATGGGGTTGGGAGATTGCTGCTGGTATGGGGGACCCTGCTGGAGATGCCTATGACTTTGGTAAATGTATATGCTCCTTCAGAGTCTTAGAACCCTTTTTGGCAGAGGGTATGTGGCATATTGCAGAAAAAGGTTCATGGGAGGGTATTCAGTACTTAAACATAGAAATATGTAGGCCGTTAAAGACCATATGGCCTATCCAGTTTGCCCATCCATGCCCCATCTATTCTCCCTATCACTCTCTTAGCGATCTTATGTACTTGGCCAAGCTCTCCTGAATTCAGGTATTGTTTTCATCTCCACTTCCACCAGGAGCCAATTCTTTAAATTCACCACCCTTTTCGTGAAGAAGTATTTCCTCAGGTTACTCTGAGTCTATCCCCTTTCACCTTCATCTTAACGCCCTCTCATTCCATAGCTTCCTTTCATTTGAAAGAAGATCGCCTCAAGTGCATTTATTCAGCAAAGTATATCTCCCTGCTACTGACTGACTGACTATGCACAGGAGACTGGAGAAATAGGAGACCCCCAATGGGCAGTTGCAGGTGACTTGTCAGGACAAAAATCTGCCTTGGGAGTCATAAAATTACACATCTGAGAGGACCCCGCCTAAATATCTGCCTGCTGTAATTTGGAAGGGGGGAGGGGTGAGAGAGAGATGGGATCAGCTGAGAAAGTAGATGGGGTGTGAATTGTGGGAAAGGAGGCTTGGCTGGGTTTGGGGTGCTCTTTTGCTATATGAGAGACTGAAAAAGAAGCAGCACTTGGGATGTGAGAGTGAGAAGTAATTCTTCACTGGTGAGGTGGGGGATGTTGATATATGTAAAAGGGCTTGCAGAATTTGGTAGGGAGAAAGGTGAGAGGTCAGGTAAGAACAGGGTAATCTAAAAAAGGGAAGGGGAGATGGTGGTAGAGCAGGACTAGAGTTGGGACAGACATCTTTCTCCTCTACCCACCAGCCTGGACTCTGCCTATCCTCATCCTCTATTCTATTTTAATCTCCACCACCTCAGATCCTAGAACCTACCCTTCTCTTCCCGTCCTGTCCTTGAGATCAGTTTCCTTTGCCAATACCCGAGAGCCTTTTTCCCACCTTAAAGAAAAAAGAGAGACAAACGCAAGATGAGACTTGCATCGTTTTTTAAATATATTAAATAAAAAAGGGGGGGGGGGATAAAAGTTATAAAAAATTTGATGGCTGTACGTAATGCTGTATTTTTGAAATGTTGCTACACTGAGCTGTGTAAAATTGCATTGACGCCGCTATGTTAAGGTGGATTTGTATTTTTTTTTACTTATCAATAAAAACCGTTGAAACATAAATATATTAAATAATGTACATTTCAGGAAATATGTAGCTCAATTACTACAGGCTCTACTTGTCACTTACGGTAAACAGAACCTTTGCAGGACATAACAGTACCTCAGGCCACTTGGGGCGGTCCCCTTACCAATGACCCGGCCTACCTGCCAACTGAGAGCAGCTATGTAAGTGTCTGTTAGTGGCAGCAGCAGCGGGATGCCACAGTCTGGCACTCATCTTGGCCATTTGTTAGGACGGCCCTGATCACAGAAAATGAGGAGCTCTGTAATTATTCATTGTTTTCATTTCTTACAGTTTAAGCTCTGGTGAGGAAGAAGATGTGGCAGAAGGGCAACAGCAAAAAGGGTCACAGACCCTTGGCACAGAGCCCCAAGAGGAGGAGAAGGAGGAGCAGGAGCTGGAGCACAAACTGACAGAACTGAAGGCTGAGGAGCTGGCAGAGCTGAAGAGGTGACATTTTGAAAAGTGTTCGTGGAAAATGCAAACTTCTAAAGTACTAGAAGAGAGCAGCATTCTGGCTCACTTTTGCTGCTGCTGCCCTGGGGCTCCTGTGTCACTGCTGCTGCTTAGTGTGGCTCCCCTAGGGCTGCAGTCTTGCTGCTTCTACCGCTTAGCAGGGCTCACCTAGGACTGCCATCCCGCTGATGCTTCTGCTGCTTAGTAGGGCAGGGCTTTCTTGGGACTGCTGTCTTGCTGCTGCCGCTTTGTAGGGCAGGGTTGTCCTGGGACTGCCATCTCACCATTTGTGGTCTCTTCCCCATTTGTGATCTCTTTCTATATTAGGAAGAAGAAGAAGATCCTAAAGGAAAATAGACGTCGTCGTGAGCGCATTGAGTTGAAGATGGACCTTCCAGGTGTGTCCATCGCAGAGGAGGGTGATACAGGCATGTTTTCCTTAAAGAGCATCAGCAAAACCAAGGTCAGTGGCTAGGATTCCCAGTAACCTTCATGAAGCGCAATGGCACAGTTATGTGTGTGTGGGGAGTCTCATTACTGGAATAGCAGGGGGTGCTCTGGGTCAGCATTGAGATGCATTGGAAGAGCTGTAACAGTAGGGTGTTTTTTTTTTTTTTTTGCCTTCAGCTGCTAAATGAGATAACAAGGGGTGATATGAGCTCTGCCGATGCAGTCTTAGAAGAGCAGCTGCAGGGCGGGGAAATGTACCTTTCTGATGAGGAACCCTCAGAGGATGAGGTCTCTCTTGCCAGTGACCTGGATGAGGAAGATCTGGAGGAGATTCGAGCACGCGAAGAGAAACTGGAGAAGGAAAAGATGGCTTCCCAAAAAAAGTAAGACCGGGACGTAGCAAAAAACCAGGAAGGAGTACTTCCATTATTGGGGTAGGGGATATTTTGAGTGGTGGTAGAATGTAAGAACCTGTATGGGTGGTGGTGTCATCCTTCATTTCTCTTTGCTGCTTGTGGTTATTTGACCTTGTGCTTTAATGGTGAAATTATGATTGTTTCTGTCTTGGAGATGAAACAAACAGCTTCTTTGGATATTAGTTCTGAACACTTTTGTGTAGCTGTTTGTCCATTCAGAGCTGTGCTGGCCAATGGCCGGCAAATTGGGTTTTTCAATTGCCCTGTCTGACTGAACTCTCTTTGGCAGAGTGACTTTCTCTGCGGATGCTGCACCCAGTGATGAGGATGAAAACCCACTGGTTGTACCTCTGGAAGAAAAGTCAGTGAGGCAGGAACGGGAGACCAGCCTGTGGTTTGGGAAGGTGAGGGTTAAAACATCTTTCGTGATCTACAGCTGTGGCTTTTGCCCTGATGTGCACTTAACTTCATGTCTACGTTATTTTCAGGATATTTTTGCTGGGATAGGGGAAGATGCAGATGAGGAACTTGAGATTAAACAATCCAAGACACTGCACAGAAAAAGAGGAGGTGCTATATCAGGTATGGGGGTCTTTCTATTGGAAGGTAGGAGCAGGCAGATAGACAAGAGAGAGCTCAAGGAATGAAGGAACCATGTCAAAGAATGGGCAGAGCATATTTAAGTGGAGGGTGTGGAAATGGATAAGGAACAAGCTATTCAAGGAGAACAGTTGCAGAGGGATAGTGTAGAAATTGAAGAGGGGGAAGGGGGAGAGAGGTTGCTGGAATATTCTTCCCTAATATACAATGTTTATCTCTCAGAGGATGGCAGGAGGAGCCCTCAGGGGGCAGAAAAAATTACCCCTTCTGAAAAGAAAGGAAGAAAACTCCAGGCGCAGCACCTGGAGGATGAGGAGCTGGCCAAGCAGAAAGCAGCAGATGAAAGGGTTAAAGACCAGCCAGCTGTGATTGGAAGGGATGGGATCCCTACTGCGGAGCCCGACTCCAGCTCTGAGAGTGACAGCAGCGAGGAGGAAAGGTGAAGGCCTTATGGCGTGAAAAGGTCCCATATACTTGTGCTAGCAAGTATATGTGGGTATGAATGTAACTGTACATGTGTGCATGTATGAGACAATGAGTGTAGACCATTGTGTGTTTATATCAAGGATGCATATGGATGAGGTTATATGTTTGTGTATCTGCCTGGATACTTAAAAAAACAAAACACAGTTTGTGTCTCTTGTCCCACGAGATATTTTAAAATGACACATCCTATATAATAAAACACACCTCCAACATTCTGAAGCTGACTGCATGGTTGAGGCATTCCTGCTCTCTGTATCCATCTCCTGAATTGACGTCACGTACTTCTGGGTTCGTCACAAGCAGAAGTGACCAACCACACGAGGTTTCTTGGCTTCAGAATGTTGGAGGTGCATTCTATTAAATAGGATTATTCAGTTCCTTGAAGCACAGCCAGAGCTCAGCGTCCTGCACAGTAACGCTCAGACACCAGAGAGAGGGGGGGGGGGGGGGACCTGACACCAGAGAGAGAGAGGGAGGGGGGGGGACCTGACACCAGAGAGAGGGGGGGGGGGCCTGACACCAGAGAGGGGGGGGGAGGTATCTCTGTCACACACACATTCTCTCTCTCACAGTCAATGTCTTTCTGTCTCTCACTCTCACACACTGTCTCTCACACACTCTATGTCTCACACTGTATCACATTCACTCTCTATGTGTCACACAGTCACTCACACACTCTTGGTCTCATACACTCAGTCTCTGTGTCTCACGTATACTCTCTCACACACGCTATCTGTGTGAAACACACTCTCTCTCTCACACTGTGTCTCACGCACTTGCACACACTCTCTCACACCCAGACTCTCTCTCTCTCTCTCACACATACACACACTCGCACATTCACTCTCTCTCTCACACTCAGTCACTCTCACATACACTCTCTCAAACATACACACTCCGAGGAAAACCTTTCTAGCGCCCGTTTCATTTGTGTCAGAAACGGGCCTGTTTTACTAGTAAGTAATATTTCACGCCCTACCCTCTTTTTGCTCATATCTCATTGCTCTCTCTTGCTTGTCCCCTGCACCCTGGTGTTCAGCTCTGCTTAGGACAGTGTCATGGCTTATCTTGCATAATACTGAATCTATTTGTTTCCATATTGACTATATCATCAGATTTGTATTGCCTACAGCTTAAATCAGTTGAGTCTTTTCCTGCTTGTGTTGATTTGTGTGATCTTGAAATGCTGTAATTGTTAGTGCTCCTAGAGAGTTCCAGAATAAGCATCCTGTTGAATATTGACCATGGATAGTGCCTTGTTTGAGAAGTAATAAGTCTCATAGCTGAGTTAGAACAGATCATGTGTCAGTAAATGTGAGGCTGAGAGGGATGTCTGGTGTTTGTTTCTTTGATTCTGAATTAAAGCAATAGCTCTTCCCTGGTTTGATGCCAACTCCTTCTGCTGCACTCAGGGAGATCCAAGCGATGAAGAAAAAGATGGTGAAGAAACGCCCACTGGAGGAAGATGAGAGCGAAGGCTTTGAGGTCGTTCCTATTGAGCACACAGGTTAGCAGATGGAGTTCAGTGTCTTCATGGCAGTCTTGCAGCTCCAATGACTCAACCACATAATTCCCAAATTACTCTTTTCCATGTGCTTCTCATTATTCATTTTGACTTATATGCAGAGATTCTGGGGTGAATTCTTGTGCAATTATTACTGCTTTAATTGCTTTTACTTTCTGTAGTGAAAAAGGCCCGAATTCTGGACCCTGAAGGACTAGCTCTGGGAACCGTGATTGCTACTTCGAAGAAGGCAACTAGAGATCTGATGGATGGATCCTTTAACAGGTACATCATGAGGAGGTAGTGAGATGCCAGCTTTTCTCAGTTCACCTTTGTTGTCATCTCTGTTTGGAGTGGACAGGATTACCAGATGATTCCATGTCACCTAAAACAGGTGACCCAGTCCTGGGCCTATCCCATTGCATGCATAGAAATGGAGTTTGGGTATCCCTATTTATTTATTGCATTTGTATCCCACATTTTCCCACCGTATGGCAGGTTCAATGTGGCTTATATATTGCTAAAAAGGCGGTTACAAAATTTAAGTAGGGTTAAATTTGAGTAGGGTTAAATGGTCAGTATTCTCAATGGAGTAACAAAGAGAGGGAACCAAGTACAAAAAGACTAAACAAAAAAGAAGAGCACAAAGGGCCTTTAAAAACAGGAGGGAACACAGTTTTTTCATTAAAATAATCCTTTAATGGTAAACTTTGATTGAAGAGAGACCCGACACGAGCCGTGTTCCGGTGCTGCCGCACCTGCGTCAGGGGTCACACCAATGACAAAGGAGGCTTCAATAGACTAATTCTTTCCGAAATTTTGTATAATATATTCCTCCAGCTCTTCCTCTTTGAAACTACAAAATTCGGAAAGAATTAGTCTATTGAAGCCTCCTTTGTCATTGGTGTGACCCCTGAAGCACCGAAACACGGCCCGTGTCGGGTCTCTCTTCAATCAAAGTTTACCATTAAAGGATTATTTTAATGAAAAAACTGTGTTCCCTCCTGTTTTTAAAGGTCCTTTGTGCTCTTCTTTTTTGTTCAGTATTCTCAATGGAAACAGGTAGATAGTGGGGTTCCCCAGGGGTTTGTGCTTTTTAACATATTTATAAATGATCTAGAGATGGGAGTAACTAGTGAAGTAATTAAATTTGCTGACGACACAAAGTTACTCAAAGTTGCTAAATTGCAAGAGGATTGTGAAAAATTACAAGAGGACCTTACGAGACTGGGAGACTGGGCGTCTAAATGGCAGATGACATTTAATGTGAACAAGTGCAAAGTGATGCATGTGGGAAAGAGGAACCCGAACTATAGCTACCTAATGCAAGGTTCCATGTTGGAGTTACCAACCAAGAAAGGGATCTCGACATTGAAACCCTTTGCTCAGTGTGCTGCGGCGGCTAAGAAAGCAAATAGAATGTTAGTTATTATTAGGAAAGGAATGGAAAACAAAATGAGGATGTTATAATGCCTTTGTTTCGGTCCATGCTGCGACCGCACCTCGAATATTGTGTTCAATTCTGGTCGCCGCATCTCAAAAAAGATATGGTGGAATTAGAGAAGGGCAATGAAAATGATAAAGGGGATGGGATGACCTTCCTATGAGGAAAGGCTGAAGCAGCTAGGGCTCTTCAGCTTGGAGAAAAGACGGCTAAGGGTAGATATGATAGAGGTCTATAAAATTATGAGTGGAGTGGAACGGGTAGACGTGAATTGTTTGTTTACTCTATCCAAAAATACTAGGACTAGGGGGCATTTGATGTAGCTGCAAAGTAGTAAATTTAATACGAACCGGAGAAAATATTTCTTCACTCAACGAGTAATTAAACTCTGGAATTCATTGCCAGAGAATGTGGTAAAGGCGGTTAGCTTAGTGGAGTTTAAAAAAGGTCTGGACGGCTTCCTAAAGGAAAAGTCCATATAGCATTATTAAATTGAGTTGGGAAAATCCACTGCTTATTTCTGGGATAAGCAGCATAAAATGTCTCTCCCTGCAATGCAGTACATAAAAGCCAGGCCCTGCTTAGCCTAAGATAACCCTGGAGTCAGGAGCATTCTGAGCTGGGATTGTGTCGTGTCTTGCCCCCTAGTGCCCCTGCCTCGCCCACTGCATCATGGCCAAACAGGGGAGACTATGGGTGGAGAGTGATTTTTGCGCCTTTCCTGTCTTGTGCCCTGTTCAGCTACACCACTCGTAGAGGCCCCAGGATTACACTGTCCGGAGATATCTGATGTCTAGTAATAGATGGCAATCGTGACTCACTGAAAGCAATTAGTTCTGCTATATGATCATTTCCCCTCATATCTATAAAAACAATTCTTTTTTTTTTTTGTATTTAAATAAATTGTACAATTTATATAACAGCACATACTGTATATTGATGTGTTTGCATCGGATTAAATCATACATGCAAAGAAAACAAAAAATGGAAAAAATCTGTATTTCTTCTATTGTGGTTTTGGTTCCATTAGAAAATGGACGAGGACAAAGAAAAGCTGCAAGATCTTTAAAAATTATGGGAAAAAAAACCCTTTTCAGTTACTGTTAACTCTGCTTGTGAATTCAATTTGGGTTAAAGCAAAATAAGAGAATGTGGATCATTTTCTTTCAAAATGACTCCAAAATGGAAGTACGTAAGTAACATAGTAACATATTAGATGACGGCAGAAAAAGACCTGCATAGTCCATCCAATCTGCCCAAGACAAACTCATATGTGTATACCTTACCTTGAATTTGTACCTGTCCTTTTCAGGGCACAGACCATATAAGTCTGCCCAGCAGTATTTCCCGCCTCCCAACCACCAGTCCCGCCCTCCCATCACCAGCTCTGGTACAGACCGTATAAGTCTGCCCTCCCCTATCCTCGCCTCCCAACTACCAACCCCTCTTCCCCCCACCTGCTCCGCCACCCAATTTCAGCTAAGCTTCTGAGGATCCATTCCTTCTGCACAGGATTCCTCTATGCTTGTCCCACGCATGTTTGAACTCCGTTACCGTTTGCATCTCCACCACCTCCCACGGGATGGCATTCCAAGCGTCCACCACCCTCTCCGTGAAAAAATACTTCCTGACATCTTTCCTGAGTCTGCCCCCCTTCAATCTCATTTCATGTCCTCTCGTTCTACCGCCTTCCCATCTCCAGAAAAGATTTGTTTGCGGATTAATACCTTTCAAATATTTGAACGTCTGTATCATATCACCCCTGTTCCTCCTTTCCTCCAGGGTGTACATGTTCAGGTCAGCAAGCCTCTCTTCATACGTCTTGGAACGCAAATCCCATACCATCCTCGTAGCTTTTCTTTGCACCGCTTCCATTTTTTTAACATCCTTCGCAAGATACGGCCTCCAAAACTGAACACAATATTCCAGGTGGGGCCTCACCAACGTCTTATACAGGGGCATTAAAACCTCCTTTCTTCTGCTGGTCACTCCTCTCTCTATACAGCCTAGCAATCTTCTAGCTACGGCCATAAGTACATAAATGTTGCCATACAGGGACAGACCAAAGGTCCATAGAGCTCAGCATCCTGTTTCCAACAGTGGCCAATCCAGGTTACAACTATCTGGCAAGATCCCAAAACAGAACTACATTTTATGCTGCTTAACCTAGAAATAAGCAATGGATTTTCCCCAAGTCTTCTATCTTAATAATCTTTTAGTAAATTATTCAAACCTTTTTTTTAAACCCCGCTAAGCTAACTGCTTTTACCACATTATCTGGCAATGGATTCTAGAATTTAATTACTCGTTGAGTGAATAAGATCCGATTTGTTTTAAATTAACTTCATTGCTTGTCCCCTAGTCTTAGTATTTTTGGAAAGAGTAAACAAGCGATTCACGTCTACCTGTTCCACTCCACTCAATATTTTACAGACCTCTATCATATCTCCCTTCAGCCGTCTTTTCTCCAAGCTGAAGAGCCCTAGCCACTTTAGCCTTTCCTCATAGGGAAGTCATTCCATCTCTTTTATCATTTTCGTCACCCTTCTCTGTACCTTTTCTAATTCCACTATATCTTTTTTGAGATATGGTAACCAGAATTGCATACAGTTTTCGAGGTGCGGTTGCACCATGGAGTGATACAAAGGCATTATAACATCCTCATTTTTGTTTTCTATTCTTTTCCTAAATATACCTAACATTCCATTTGCTTTCTTAGCCGCCGCTGCACACTGAGCAGAGGGTTTCAACGTATCATCAACGATGACACCTAGATCCCTTTCCTGGTCGGTGACACCTAATGTGGAACCTTGTATCACGTAGCTATAGTTTGGGTTCCTCTTTCTCACATGTATCACTTTGCACTTGCTAACAGGCCTAGTTACCTAATCACTGAATTCACAATATGATCCTTCGATGTGAGGGTTCTGAAAAAGTCCGCTTCCGTAGGAGACCAGATGCCCAACCCAAACGTTCAGCAGCCAGCAAAGATGTTGAAGGAAGCATTGGGACCCACCCAGGACATCTCGCATGAAGAATTAAAATGGCTTCTGATGCTGGTTTCCAGTGCATGTAAATTTCTTTCATGCGTATTCATTGTAGATACCCTAAAAAAAACTGACGGGGACTAGAGTCAGAGATTGAACTTCTTTTTTTTTTTTTTCTGGAGAAATGCAGGAAACTTCTTAACAGTAATGCTAGCATATATCCTGGTGTTTCCAGAGTTTCCTAGGCTAAACGGAAAAAATTTAAAAAATTTTGTCAGGCAGTTAGAAAAAGTGATGAAAACGTTTCTTTTTTTTTTAATTCTCAAGATACACCTGGCCATCCCCAGCTCTGTAGCTCCTATAAGCCGATTTCACTCCTTAATGTGGATTATAAAATCTTTACAAAAATATTAGCCCGTAGGTTACAAGAACAAATGCCGCACATAATACACGCAGATCAGGCGGGATTTATAGCTGGACGTCAAACATTCGATAATATTAGATGTCTAATACATGTCCTCCAACAAGTGAGGGATGATCAGACGCCAGCAGTCCTGCTTTCAATTGATGCTGAGAAAGCGTTTGATCGCGTGGACTGGACATTTTTATTTGCGGTATTACAGGGAGATACTTAGCCTGGCTCCAACTCCTATACAAAGGCCCTTTAGCCACATTAAAAATTAACGGAGCATATACTAAAACGTTTAACCTAGGGCGAGGGACCCGACAGGGATGTGCGGTATCTCCGCTCCTTTTTGCCTTATATATAGAACCATTGGCCTGCCTGGTGAGGAAAGATAAGGAGGTTAGAGGGATAGTGAGAGGATGGAGAGAACATAAACTTATGCTTTTTGCTGATGATATTTTATTGACGTTAGCACAACCTGAAATTTCAGTAAAGAGGGTAATAGAACATATGACACACTATGGACAGTTATCCGGGTTTAAACCAAATCTAGCTAAATCTGTATTTCTTAATCTTACAGTAGCACCAGGAGATCTGCCGGGTCTTCGTGCAGCTTTCCCATTTGTTTGGGCGCAAAAATCCATTAGGTATCTAGGCATACAGATAACACCAAAGGTGGAGGACCTTTTTCTTGCTAATTTCCCTGGTAAGACAGAGGAGTTATTTAAAGAACTTGATGGCTGGGAAGGCATTAATATTTCTTGGAAGGGCCGTATACACGCTGTTAAGATGATGCTGCTTCCCAAATTACTATATCTCTTTCTGGCGCTACCTCTCCCAATCCCGGCCTCCTTCTTTGTTAAGCTGAATCGCAAAATCTTTGCGTATATCTGGAGGAAGCGCCCACCGAGAGTGCGACGAGCGATGATGTACCAACCCTATGAACGAGGAGGCATGGGAGTTCCCAATTTTTTTCTTTATTATCAAGCAGCCCAACTAAGAGTATTGGCGGAGTGGACCACCGGGGCCTCAAAGAAATGGTTGCATTGGGAGAGGGCATGGCTACATAGGCGTGAGATTGAAGATATTCTATGGATACCAGGGGGAGAACTAGCACATATCATAAAACAGATGCCTCTAGCTTTGAAACACCCGCTTATGACATGGTATCAGATTAGAAAACAAATGTTCCCGGAGAGGAACTACTATAGACAATCAGCGATCAGATGGGCGAAGGTATTCCCAATGGGAGGGTCAGAAAAGGTATTCGACACATGGGCTAAAGCGGGATTGCGTACATTGGGACAGGTTTAGAAGGAGGGAGAGTGGGTTAGCTTTGCAAATCTGCAAGAGGAGTATGGACTGGAGGAAAGGGATCTGGCCTACTACTGCAGCCTTCGGAACTTTGTTAAGAGGCGAGCACAAGAAGAATTAGAGGTAACTGAAACAGCCCTAGAATTAGCAATATGCAGGGGGGGCGGAAAGGGTAGTATCACTCGTATCTATCTAGCCCTATTGAGCTGTACAGATCCTCAGGTATTCTACCATGCGAGATGGGGAAAAGGCGCTGCAATACTCTTATCCTAAGGAGGTGTGGGTGAGGAATTATAAATACTTGCTCAGATCTTCTTTAGCACAATCAGTAAATGAAAATGAGTTCAAAATGTTGTATTGGTGGTACTACACCCCCGTTAAACTACAAAAAATATATCCGGGTCTGACGGGACAATGCTGGCGGGAGTGTGGTCAAAGGGGCACATTCCTTCATGGTGGGAATGCCCGAAAGCAAAAGTATACTGGGCGAAAGTGGTGGAATTGGTCAATAAAGTAATCCAAAAGCCCTACCCAAATAGGGCAGAACAATGCCTACTCCACTTCCGGCCGATATCAATCCCTAGCTGGCAACATAGACTAGCAACCCAATACTTTGCAGCGGCCAAAATCGCATTAGCCAGGGCATGGAAGCAAGTGGAAATGCCAACGTTGCAGGTGGTGACGCAGAAAGTAGATTTCCTTTACCAAATGTCAAAGCTAACGGCATTACGAAGAGGGACTATGATGACCTTCACGAAAATATGGACACTATATGAACAATTACAAGAGCAAGATCAAACACCACGGGTCTAGGGGGAGGGAATATACAAGGTGGGGAAATGGGGGGATTAACTATGTAATAGCTATATGATACTGTTTAGATGTCAATGTATCTTGAATGGTTAACAATAAAAAATTACTAAAAAAAAAAAAAAGATACACCTGGCCAGTTTGTGTTTCAGGATATCCACAATTAAGAGATGAAATCTGGATCTGCATTCAGTGGAGGCAGTTCATGCAGATTTCTCTCATACATATTTGTTGTAAATATCCTGAAAACCTGACTGGCTGGCTGTCTCCTGAGGATTGGGTTGCAAACCCCTGCTGTAGTGTAGATATAAAACAGCTTGTAAATAAAAAGTGTATATTTTATTTGAAAGAATCAACTGTCTTTTCTATCAGAATGGGAAATCAAGCCAAGAATCTTTCTTCCTCCATTGTTGTTCCTGCTCAGTAAACTTTCTGTATCTGTTAACCAGTACGTTTTTCAGATTTTTGGTTTGCATTTCTATATATTTCTTTATATTTGATTTTTTGCCTTACATTTGATATTTCTTATATCACATTCTCCTTTTTCCTAGGGGCAACATTTGTATAGATCTCTCCCTTTTTTTGTCAGAAATGTGTTCCTGTCTCGACTGATTCTGTTGCTTTAATTCAGGATCATGGTGAGATTACTTTCTGTCAAAGTTGACGATGGATGTCACCTCATCTTTCCCTTAAAGGTACACCTTTAATGAAGAGGATGAGGAGCTGCCAGAATGGTTTATGGAAGAAGAAAAGAAGCACAGAATGAAGCAGCTTCCCGTTGACCGCAAGATGGTGGAAGAGTACCGGCAGCGCTGGCGGGAACTTAATGCTCGGCCTATTAAGAAGGTGGCGGAAGCCAAGGCCAGAAAGAAGAGGCGGGTAAGAACATTCCTTGTAGCATTTTTTTTTTTGCTAGTAACTGGTTTATGCTTCTGGGTTGTCAAATTTTAAACTAGGACTACTTATCTTTACAAGAACAGGTTGTTTTAGATCTGTCATGTGATCTTCATCCTGCACTCTAATTTGATCTGGCACGCTTTAATTAGCAAGAATGCCAAGGCCCCCCACACAAGAAACCCATTGTCTTCCCATGTGGTGTTCTCAAGGGCCACAAGGTGACATCGGGCCAGGGAAATTCACTCATTGTTACTTTGGCAAATCATACTTCCTTAGTCATACTCAAAAGTGATATAGCGGTGAACGTGAGAGTACGGAGCCAATAATATTGCAAGTGACTTCTCCTCCTGCCCTTTCCAAAGGATAGATGATGTGTAAGCAGTGCTGCCTTGTAAACTTGATTCACATTTATGCCTTCACATTAGTGCTGCTCAGGGATAGAGGGGAGAGTAAGGCAGCCATTCTGGGCGACATTAACCCCCCCCCCCCCCCCCCCCATCCATTTCCCACAGATGCTGAAGAAACTGGAGCAGGCCAAGAAGAAAGCTGAGGCTGTGGTGAACACTGTGGATGTCTCAGAGCGGGAGAAAGTGGCCCAGCTACGCAGGTGAGATCAATACCAGCAATTTACTTCTGCTGCAGTACAGATGTGCATTTGGATTGATAGTGTACCTTAAAAAAATTGAGTGTGCACAAAATCGATGTAATGCCCTTTAACCTATGAATTATTGCACATTAAGTCAATGGGGTATATATATATATATATATATATATACAGTTAATTAAAACAAATGTGTGAAATGAATTGAAAAAAGCCTGATGTTTGGGTGGTGGTGGGGGACCCATTCAAAACAAAACATTTTGCCCTTTCCACATCTCTGTGGTGCAACGATCATTTCCCATTGATTGCTAATACCACTTCCTGAATTTCTGTTGAGGTGGTATTAAAAATAATGAAACAGTCTAAAAACTTGACGCTAACACCTCGCCTCCCTGTTCCACTCATTTCCTGTGTCTTTCCCCTTCTCAAACATTTCCTCTCCCCCTATACCTTATGCTGTCTCTCCTGCTTCTGTTTCAGCCTCCTACCTACCACTTTGCGTTCCCTCCTCCCCCTTCACCGTCTGCTACCCTGTCCCTGCTGTCATCTCTCAGGTCACCCCTGCCATCAGTCCTACAGATGACTTAGTAAACGTGCAGGAAAGTAAATAAACTTAGGGTATCCTTAAGGCATGAAGTAAAATTCTAGAAGTATTTTTTTCAGTCAGTACATAATTAAATAACAGAATTTGCATTATTTAGCCAAATGGTCCCCTGTGGTTCTACACCTTCCGCTTGTGGGAATGAGTTTCAGAGAATGGACTTTCCTATTTGGGTGTTGATGGGCGTTTCCAAGTGACCCATAATGGCCACTGTCCGAGACAGGATGCTGGGATTGATGGACCATTGACTGGGCTGGCCTATCCATTAGAATTAAGCAGCTGCCTAGGTTAGCAGCTTTTGAGTGCGGCAAACAGCAGTCACAGTCACAAGAAAACATTAAGTCCTGACAGTAAGAAAAGCTCACAGAACAATCAGCATTTACTTTTATCTGCAGAGAGGGTGGGCATCTTTTAGATAGTTTATAGTTTATTAGACATTTGCTATACCATCTAGGCTAACTAGCAGGCCTTGGTGGTTTGCAATAATCAAACGGTAAAAGGAAAGGAACTGCAACAAGTTGATAGAAAAGATAAGCAAGCAAGAAACATGCACTTTTACTGAGGAAAGTGATTTTTAAAAATTAGCCTAATTGTTTGTTTGTGTGTGTGTGTATATACAGGGTATATATATGCAAAACAAAGTAGACTATTTAAAAGTATGATATCCAGATAAGCACTTTTACAGGATTGTTCTGGGAGGGATATTGTTCAGTAAAACACTCTTGCTGAATTTCAATTATCTGAATCTCATGGGGATCTACCAGCATGAAAGTCGTTGGGGTGCATTCTGTAGGTTAGCTTAGGCCATTGGTTCTCAGTCCAGTCCTTGAGACATACCTAGCCAGTCAGGTTTTCAGGATATCCACAATGAAAATCTTTGAGACAAATTTGTGTACAGAGGAGGAACTGCATGCAGATTAATCTTATGCATATTCATTGTGGATATCCTGAAAATCTGACTGGCTAGATGTCTCGAAGACTGGACTGAGAACCACTGACCTAGAGTTAGGGCCGGTGTTAAACATGTTGGAGCCCAAGGCAGATTATTTGGAAGGGAGCCCCTAAGCCCACCACAAACTGCACCTCCTTCAGTTTGACAGGCTTAGGGGCCCAGGGCAGTTGCCTTGTTTTCACCTCCCTAATACTGGCCCTCTCTAGGGTACCTAATACCCTGGTATGGGCCTGACCATTGATCTTGCATGAATTTTATGTAAGTGCTGTGCTGGGTAATGTAGGAGCACTGATTGCTGTGGAGGATTTGACCAGTGTATGAGGGGAGGAGCCTAAAACTCCCCTGCAGATTGAATTCACCTCATACTTCAGCATTTAGAAGGTCATTCTCCTGGAAGATAACGGTTGAAGGAGGAAGATAATTTTCATGTTTTCCTTTTTTTTCAGCATCTATAAAAAGGCAGGGCTTGGGAAAGAGAAGAGAGAAATCACCTATGTCGTGGCGAAAAAGGGAGCTGGACGCAAAGTACGTCGACCTGCTGGAGTGAAGGGCCACTTTAAGGTGGTGGACGGTCGTATGAAGAAAGACAATCGGGCCCTGAGGCGGAAGGAGCATGGCAAAAAGCGCAAGCCTAAGAAAAAATGAAAACACACTGAGACTTTTTTCTGCCTGGCCAGGAATACTAAAACATTAGGAATGCTTTCCTAAGTGTGTCTTTTCCTTTTTTTCTCAAAAGGACAGTGTATGCATATATGATACGACTGAGCTAAGGGAATTGTCCCCTGATCAGTTACAGACCATGTATTGTTGGTCAGGAAACCATTATTTGTATTTCTATTCTAAGCTTCCTTTAGAGAAGAGATTTTATTAAAGAAAATCTACATGTTTAAGTTTTGAACCTTGTTTCCTTTAGTTCTGTGTCCGTTCCACTTGATGATTTGATTTGAACCATGTTGGTCATGTCAGTTTATATGAGTTCTATAGTAATTATTTGTACTTCACAGTAAAACCTGAGTGGAATGAAAACTCTCCCCAAAATTTACTTCTCTTAAAACGGAGAAAGTAAGTAACACCAAAAGACCTTTATATAAAGTGCCTTACAAAAGTCTTCACACCCTCGTACATGTTTCATGTTCTGTTATCTGAAACGGTGCTTTTCATTAATGTGAATTTTCAAGTGTTAAAAAAACGGGGTCATATGTCACCAGATGACTACCAAAACAAATTATCTCATATTCTGAAATAGTTTAATACATTCATTATGTTTCTTAAACTAGTAGTATTGTTTAACACAGAAGTAAATCCATGTTCAAGTAATTATTATCTGAGATACTCCCATTTCACCCAGCCCCTTCTCTGCCTTAACAGGTCCTCTTAACCCACCTCCAACCCATCTCTCAGTCTTCACCTTCCGTCCATCTCCTCTGTCTCCCTGCCACTTGCAGCCAATCATCTGTCTCACAGTTCTGAGCTTTCCTATCCAGATGTTTAACAAACACCAAGGCATTACTCACCAGCTGTGAGCAGCAGAATTAGACTTAAAAAATCACATGATCTGCTGCTTCCTGCTGTCCACCTTTCACACAACACCCTCACTGATCTCTAGTTTTTTCCACCTGATAACTTCCCTTCCAGTGCTTGGTCTGAGTCTCCCCTCTGGATCCTGCCTGCTGTTTCTTGTCCTTTACTGCTCCAGCTTCTTTTTTCCATTAACTTGCACTGTGTCCTTTGTCGGGTCCTTGGTCTCTTAAGTCTTCTTTTTACCAGTAGATCCTGAGTGGACCAGGCAGCAGCAGTTGTGAGTCTGAGATGTTTTCTGCTTTGTGGTGTCATCTCTAACCTCACTCCATTCCTCAGAACTTGTGCTATGGAGGGCAGCTGTTTATTTCCAATCCCCAGGGTCGCCAGGCACAGAGTTGTGCTTTGCTTGTCTGTCTAGAAGGTTTTCTCAACCGGCTCTAGGCTGCAGTTGTGAAGGTAAATGCAGGTTCTGTACAGTTTCCTAGCAATGAGTGTTCTGTATTATGATGTCATCAGCTGCATCCATCTGTGCTGAGGCAGTAAATTCTGAAGGGTCATTTCACAGAGCGATGAGAGTTATCACTGCACTTTTCCTCCCTAGTTAAACAGTAGTTTCTGTGCAGATGATTTGCAGGAGATAGAAGTTTAGGAGTAACCTGCACTGCCCTAACTGCAGCCTCTAGTATTCCATGAGAGGGAGGCAGTTGTATTTCCTTCAACCACTACCTTTCACAACTGCTGTGGATAAGACCCCAGTTGAGCCCTTGATAACTGCCAAAGCAACCGTCAACTAATCTCTTGTCTCAGAATTCTGAGCTTCATAGGCATCACTATGAGGTGGCAAGTGCCACCCCCCAAAAATGTCTTCTTACCCCTATGCCACCGCAGTTTAAGACATCGGAACATGCTCAGGGTATCCTAATGCCTGCCAGATCAGATCATGTACAAACATTCCTTCTGCTACCCTCCCAAGCCTGATTTATTGTTAGCATCCTCCCTGACCCTACAGGGCTGTCTGTTCTGTCAGTTGCACACATGTGTATTCTGCACTAGGAGCTCTGTGCCTGAGGCGTGTGCATAACTCTGAGAGAACAGACAGGCTTGTAGGGTTGGAGAGGGTGAGGGAACATGCTGACGATAAATGGGGCTTGGGAGGATAGTAGAATGAATGTTTGCACATGATGGAATCTGGCAGGTATTAGGATACCCCGGGCCTGGTCCGATGTCTTAAACTGTGGTGGCAAGCCATTTTTTGGGGTGGCATTTGCCACTACATAGTGATGACTATGAAGCTTTGAATTCTGAGACAAGAAATGGCTGAAAGTTGCAGTTTTCAAGGGCTGAAATAAGGTCTTATCCACAACAGTTTTGAAAGCACTGCAATAGTGGTTGAAAGAAACACGACTGCTTCTGGTAGCACAAACCTGACCAAAAGATAAGAGGAGCCAAACACCAAGTCTATGCCTCTGTCCCCACAGTTCCTCTTGTTTCTACTGGTGCTTCAAACAAGTTGAAAATTCCTGCACGCTGATCTCACAAAATCAGTTTACAGAACTTGAGGTGCTGGAGTTTTCAACTGGCCTTCAGTACAGACAGAAGCAAGAGTTCTCCAGAGACCAGCAATGCTCTCTAATTTAAAAAAAAAAAAAAGAAAGACCTAAAATCAGCCACGAGCTGCCTCTTACATGTAGCAGCCCAGCTTCCTCAGACCACGCGGGACCCGCATGGCTGCCTCGGCTCAAGCCCTGATAACTCCACATGAATCTCCCTCCTCCCAGGGCCTAGTACCAGTACCACTGGGGGAGGTGAGCCAGAGCAGGAGTCTTCAGGATCACACCTCCGCCCTCCCAGATTCAGCTTTCATTTGAGCAACGGCAGGCTCCAGCAAAAGGGGGAGGCATGGCTGACTGACCTTTGCTCCTCCCCCACTCCTCTTATATTGGCAGTTGGGTCCGTGGGGCTTCAGAAGGTACACAGCAGTGCTGCTCTGATGCTGCCTTCTTACACAGCTCCAGTGTCACACAGCAGCACAGGCGGCAGCAGCCACAGGTCTGATCATGCAGCCCCGGGGGAGAGGTGCTGCCACCAAAGGTAAGATCCCTAAGAAATCTCACCGTAAGAGCCTGAAAACAGCTCCTGGCTCTCTTAAATAGGCCTCAACAGCTGCAAGCAAACACCTGCTTTCTCTCTCTCTTGAAGCTTTACCGTGAAAAAATTTACCCTTCAGCTTGCTTGTCCCTTCTAACCCCATAGCCCTCATCCCTACCACAAGTGCAGGATCAAGCTGCCTCTTTCTTCACTCTGCTACTGAAATTCATTCAGGATAGTGCAGTTGTTTCACCAGCTTCTCACATGTGTAGTGCCCTAGCCTCTGCTCCACAGCCCATCCCCTCGAGAAAGCTCAGTGCTTCAACCATTAGCATTCCCCACTTTCATACAGGACAGCTTTGTGCCTCGGTCATCAGTGCCCTCTACTGCACTACAGGACTATACGGCTTCACCACACCTGACAAAGTATGCACTGCACCTCTACCCATCTTCAGGATTCTCCTCCCCACTCCGGATCCAGCTATGCACCCTCCCACTATCACCAAGAATCCTATTGGAACCCATCTTCATCTACCTGTTCTTCACCAGAATGTGCCCTGTCAGACTGTTCTGAGCCACAGGATGCCATCTCAGACCATGGCAATGGAATACAACCTCAATCACAACTGCCAACACCCTCACCTCAGGACACTCCTAAACCCATCCAGGAGCAAATTGAGGAGTATTATTCCTATACCCAGTTCTTTCTGAAAATCTCTAAGCTCTTGGAAGTTAACGTCACTGCAGAACCAGTAAACAAAAAAAGACTCCATTGCTATCCTCAAATCCTGTACAGCTGCTATCTAACAGACTATCGCCTTACCAGTGCATCAGGTGCTTCAGGACCTGTAACTGGCCAACTGGCAATCTCCTTTCTCAGCACCTTCTGTCTCTAGACAGCTTGAAATCAAGAATAAGGTCCAAAAGGTGTTGGGGCACAACTTGCTGTAACTTCCTTACCACTCAGAACAGTCTTGGCAACAAAGTTCATGACCTTCAAGCCCTGATGTTGGAGGCAGACTTAGACGACGTTGCAATCACAGAGACATGGCTCAATGGTTCCCATGAATGGGATGCAAACATACCAGGCTATAATCTATTTAGGAGGGATAGAGAGGGTCGTAGAGGTGGAGGAGTAGCTCTATATGTGAGAAATGATATCACAGCAACCGAAATGACAGGGACCTGGGGTAAGGAAGAAGCAATATGGATCACCTTAAAAAGAGATGATAGAACCTCTGTCCACGTGGGTGTTGTCTACAGACCTCCAACACAATTGGAAGAATTAGATAAAGACCTGATCGCAGATATTCAAAAGTTGGGAAAGAAGAGAGAGGTGCTGTTGCTGTGAGATTTCAATCTGCCGGATGTAGATTGGAAGGTTCCGTCTGCAGAATCGGAAAGAAGTAGAGAGATTGTGGATGCTTTCCAAAGTGCTCTGCTCAGACAAATGGTCATGGAACCCAGGAGGGAGGGAGTGACGCTGGATTTGGTGCTCACAAATGTGGATAGCGTGTCAAATGTCCGAGTGGGTGCCCACCTGGGCGGCAGTGACCATCAAACGGTTTGGTTTGATATGACGGCTGAAGAGGAGGGTGGCCACTCAAAACTCAAAGTCCTGGATTTCAAGCATGCTGACTTTAGTAAAATGGGGGAATACCTAAGGAAGGAGCTGATGGGCTGGGAGGACGTACGAGAAGAGGAAGGACAGTAGTCCAGGCTGAAAGAAGCTATAAATAGGGCCACAAACCTTTATGTAAGGAAAGTAAATAAAAGCAAGACAAAAAGGAAACCGCTATGGTTCTCCAAGCAAGTGGCTGAGAAAATAAAGGCTAAAGAGTTGGTGTTCCAGAAATATAGAAAAACTCAAGACGAGGAACACGGGGAGGAATACCGGAGAAAACTGAAAGAAGCCAAGAGAGAGATACGTCTAGCGAAAGCGGAAGAACAAATGGCTAGAAAGGTAAGGAGGGGTAACAAAAATTTCTTCAGGTATATTAGTGAAAGGAGAATGACTAAAAAGGGAATTGTGAGACTAAAAGATACTGCAAACCGCTATGTAGATAATGATGAAGAAAAGGCAAATTTGCTAAATAGATACTTTTGTTCTGTTTTTACTGAAGAAAATCCGGGAGAAGGACAACGATGGACAGGCAAAAGTTCATTTGAGAATGGAGTGGATATAGCATCGTTCACGGAAGAGAGTGTGTATCAACAACTAGAAAAACTAAAGGTGGACAAAGCCATGGGACCGGATGGGATCCACTCCAGGATATTGAGGGAGCTCAGAGAGGTTCTGGCGGGTCCTCTTAAAGATGTGTTTAATAAATCCTTAGAAATGGGAGAGGTTCCGAGGGACTGGAGGATGGCAGAGGTGGTGATAGGGAAGAAGCTGGAAACTACAGGCCGGTAAGCCTCACTTTGATTATTGGAAAAGTAATGGAAGCGATGCTGAAGGAAAGGATAGTGAATTTCCTGGAAGAAAATGAGTTGCAAGATCCGAGACAACATGGTTTTACCAAAGGGAAATCGTGCCAAACGAATCTCATTGAATTCTTTGATTGGGTGACCGGAGAATTGAACCGTGGATGTGCTATAGATGTAATCTACTTAGATTTCAGCAAGGCTTTTGACACGGTTCCCCACAGGAGGCTCTTAAATAAACTGGATGGGCTGAACATAGAACCCAAAGTGGTGAACTGGATTATGAACTGGTTGACGGACAGGCGCCAGAGGGTGGTGGTGAATGGAGTTCGCTCGGAGGAGGGACAGGTGAGTAGTGGAGTGCCTCAGGGATCGGTGCTGGGGCAGATTCTGTTCAATATATTTGTGAGTGACATTGCCGAAGGGTTAGAAGGTAAAGTTTGCCTATTTGCGGATTATACTAAGATTTGTAACACAGTGGACACCCCGGAGGGAGTGGAAAACATGAAAAAGGATCTGAAAAAGCTAGAAGAATGGTCTAAGGTTTGGCAATTAAAATTCAATGGGAAGAAATGCAAAGTGATGCACTTAGGGAGTAGAAATCCAAGAGAGGCGTATGTGTTAGGCGGTGAGAGTCTGCTAGGTACGGATGGGGAGAGGGATCTTGGGGTGATAGTATCTGAGGATCTGAAGGCGATGAAACAGTGTGACAAGGTGGTGGCCGTAGCTAGAAGGTTACTAGGCTGTATAGAGAGAGGTGTGACCAGCAGAAGAAAAGAGGTGTTGATGCCCCTGTACAAGTCGTTGGTGAGGCCCCACCTGGAGTATTGTGTTCAGTTTTGGAGGCTGTATCTTGCTAAGGATGTAAAAAGAATTGAAGCGGTGCAAAGAAAAGCTACGAGGACGGTATGGGATTTGCATTACAAGACGTATGAGGAGAGACTTGCGGACCTGAACATGTATACCTGGAGGAAAGGAGAAACAGGGGTGATATGATACAGACGTTCAAATATTTGAAAGGTATTAATCCGTAAACCAACCTTTTCCGGAGATGGGAAGGCGGTAGAACGAGAGAGCATGAAATGAGATTGAAGGGGGGCAGACTCAAGAAGAATGTCAGGAAGTATTTTTTCACGGAGAGGGTGGTGGATGCTTGGAATGCCCTCCCGCGGGAGGTAATGGAGATGAAAACGGTAACGGAATTCAAACATGCGTGGGATAAACATAAAGGAATCCTGTGCAGAAGGAAGGGATCCTCAGGAGCTTAGCCTAGAATGGGTGGCAGAGCTGGTGGTTGGGAGGCAGGACTAGTGCTGGGCAGACTTATACGGTCTGTGCCGGGGCTGGTGGTTGGGTGGCGGGGATAGTGCTGGACAGACTTATACGGTCTGTGCCAGAGCCGGTGGTGTGAGGCAGGGATAGTGCTGGGCAGACTTATACAGTCTGTGCCAGAGCTGGTGGTGGGGGGCGGGGACTGGTAGTTGGGAGGCGGGGATAGTGCTGGGCAGACTTATACGGTCTGTGCCAGAGCTGGTGGTGGGAGGCGGGACTGGTAGTTGGGAGGCGAGGATAGTACTGGGCAGACTTACACAGTCTGTCCCAGAGCTGGTGGTGGGAGGCGGGGTTGGTGGTTGGGAGGCGGGGATAGGGCAGGCCAAACTTATGCGGTCTGTGCCCTGAAGAGGACAGTACAAATAAAAAAGTAGCACATAGGAATTTATCTTCTTGGGCAGACTGAATGGACCGTGCCGTCATCTACTATGTTACTATGTTATTCCATGGTTGCAGAACTGGCTATCAAGAAATTCAAAATTGCTCCAGTTTCCTCTGGCAAGGAACCTAGCTTACTCGACTCCATTGGATGCAAGATTTATCAAAGCGCCATGCTTTCCTTGAAAATTGCTTTCAACCAGCTCCAAATTTTATACAATCAACAATCACTCCTACAGTAATTGGAGGAAACTACTGCCACTGACCATGGTGAGACCATTGCTCACCTATTTTTGGCTGTTCAAGAAGCGATCTACATTTTCATCAAAACCAGCTATGATGCATATGATACCTCATTCAGAATAGCTGTGGTTGCTATCGCAGCATGCCAGTTAGCATGGCTCATTGCTTCAGATCTTCAAGAAGACCACCATGATTTCTTGCAGATTCACCCTGCTTGGGTGACAAAGTCTTTGGCAATAAAGTCAAAGACACCATATCTGAAATCAAGAACAGTTGTTCTACCATGTGTGAACTATCCAATCCATCTCAGGAGCAGACTTCCCAATACCAGAAGCTCACTCCATCCTCCTTGTGACATACCTTCACCAGCAGTTTTCAACGAATTTTATTCTAGGAAGTACTACATACCTTACAATCAGTCACCTTCTTGTCCAGCTAAACAGTCTGTCTTATGCCCAATGGCAGAGGGCCAGAGATTGTAAACCAGCAGTGACCTCTTAAGGCCCATCCTTGAAATCAAACCCTAGCTTTTGACACACTGCTGATCGAGGGGCGGCTCAGCCACTTCACAACAGCATGGAGAACTGTCACAATCAACAAGTGAATTCTGAGCATTATCTTCACAGGGTACTGCATGAACTTCCAAGAATATCCAGAATATCCACTTGACCTCTACATCCTTTCTCCAGAACACCACACCATTATCTGCCCATTCTGGCCTCGGAACTGGATGAGCTACTGCGGAACAATGCAGTAGAAGAGTTCTCTCTAGACCACTGTGACATGGGATTCTACTGCCAAGTTTTATCTTATTCCCAAAATGACAGGCAGACTCGGGCCCATTCTCAATCTTTGGCTCAACATTCTGCCCCTCCTCGAGAAAAATGGCTCACCTCCCTCAACTTCAAAGATGCTTACACCTACATCACCATTAACTCCCAGCATTGGAAATTCCTCAGATTTACCTTTTTTGAACTGTCTTACCAGTACAAGTTCCTGCCCTTCAGCCTCTACTTTGTTCCCAGGGTGTTTAGAAAGTGTCTTGCAGTAATAGCATTGCACTTACACCCTTATTTGGACAACTGGCTCCTGTTGACTCACTCACAGACTGACTTGAGAATTGCCCTTCGCAGTACACTGCATACTCTTCAAACGGGGTTTATCATCAACTTTGACAAATCTCACTTTCTGTCAGTGCAGTCCCTGACTTTCATTGGAGCCAGACTGGACACCATCTCAACAACTGCCTACCTTCATTGCAGCATGGTATACCTGCCTCTGTGCCCATGCCCAAGACTTCAGCATGCAATGTTCTCAAGCTGCTGGGCTACATGGTGTCCACAATTTTATTGGTACCACACATCAGACTTCTCATATGGCCACTTTGTGGGTACCTCAAACACCATTGGAACAAAAAAAAACCAAAA
Organism: Microcaecilia unicolor; assembly: GCF_901765095.1. Lineage (NCBI taxonomy): Eukaryota > Metazoa > Chordata > Amphibia > Gymnophiona > Siphonopidae > Microcaecilia > Microcaecilia unicolor. Next base: position 652,491,253 of record NC_044031.1, on the reverse strand, counting down.
AACAACACTGCCCCTCTCAACACTGGTTCCAATTCCTCAGAATCTTCATCAATCCCTCTGTTAATGGTGCACTTCCCCAGCCCTACAGGCAGGTTGCCCCTCCAGACCTCTACTGCTGCATCTCACCATCACCACTGATGCTTCTACACTGGGCTGGGGAGCCTCTCTAATTCATACCAGAATGCAGGGACTTTGGACCCAGCACAAATGATCTCTTCACATCAATCAGCTTGAACTCCGTGCAGTGTACTATGTCCTTCACACCTTCTTCCTCTGGATCCGACACAGATACAGCTGGCAATGTTCTACTTAAACAAGCAGGGTGGCTCAGGATCACTATGCCTTCGCCAGGAGGCCACTCAGATCTGGTATTTCACCATATCTCTTTATACCGTTCTTCAAGCTATGTACCTTTCAGGCCAACACAACCGGCTTGTGGATTCCCTTAGCTGAAACTTGGACCCTTATGAATGGTCCCTCAAACCCAACAACACATCTCAACTCTTCAGTAAGTTTGGACATCTTTGCATGGACCTGCTGCCACTTCAACCAATAGAAAATGTGCACTCTTCTGTTCCCTCTGTCCAGGAGGCACCAGCGTTGCCCGATCTGCCTTCATAATCTCTTGGAGCAAAGGTCTCCTGTATATGCTTTCCGCTTTTTTTTCTTTCTCTTCTGTCCTTTCCTAAGATATTGTAGTTCCTTTCTATCCTCTTGATGTATTTTCTTTGTGTACTTCTTTGGTTTTCCTGTTAAGAAAGGTGATAATCAAGCATTCTTTTAAACATTAATTGCGCTTTGTTGGCCACAGCAGAATGGGTTCCCCCGCCTTCTCTCCATGTGAAAGGATAGTCCAGTCCTTGTAGGGCTCAACCCAATGTTCATCATTTTACAGAATGGCTAATTCTTCCACCCCCAGTCTTTGTGGCCTCTCCCACACAGCATGGAAATTGGTACCTTGTTGACCACTTCCCAGTCTCCCAGGAAGTGAAATCTATCCTCTTGGCAGCCAGGAGGCCCAGCACACCGAAATTGTATCACTCCAAACTTTGTCAGTTATGTCATATTCGCCACTACTTTGACTGTAAACACTTTGCCATTCTGGTCCAGGTAGTTATTTTAGCCTATGTAGACTATTGTAATGTTCTCTATTTATCTCTTACAACTAAACTCCATTCTAAGCTCCAGATATTACAGAACACCACAACTAAACTCATCTATGGCCTCAAGAGATCTGATAGTGCTACGACTTCTCTTACTTCTCTCCATTGGTTACAAGTTCAGGCCTGAGTTTTGTTTAAACAGACCTGTGTAGTTTTCATAATGTATGTTGGCCTTGCCCCTGTTTATCTTTTTAATTTGCTTTCTTCCCCCCCCCCCCCCGTTTATTGTTTATTTCTGTCCTCCTTTTTTGGTGTTGTGTAGAAGAATTTTAGAGGATTCCTTTTGTTATCAAGCCACTAATTTTTGGTTATCCCTTTCTTCTGTTCTTTGCTCATCTTTCTCTTACTTTTCTTTTTGCAAGAATCTGAAGACTTATCTCTTTAAAAAATTTTGGCTAAGTGACTTTTATATTTTTCAGTGATCTTTTTTTTTTCCCTCTCTCTGTCTGTTACCCGCTTGGAACCACTATTAGTGGGAGTTGGCAGGGTACAAGAATCATATTACATTATATTACATGGTTCGCCTGTTGGACACGGAACAAGGAGTAGAACTCCTTCAGCTTCCCCACCCCGATGTTATCTATCGCCTTCATCTCGTTTGCCCCGGCCTCAAGAGTCATCTCTTTGCTATTGCTGCCTACCATGACCATGTGGATCAGAAACCTGTCTCCATGCATCCCTTGGTAGCCTGCTTCATGAAAGACCTCATCAACATGTGACCTTCCCTATGAGTTCCATCACCGTCCTGGGACTTCAACCTGGTTCTGGTCATGTTAATAAAGGAACCCTTAGCACCCATGGACCTGGCTCCATCTGGAAAGTGCTATTTTTTACAGCCATCACATCTGTAAGACATGTCAGTGAGCTTCAAGCCTTAGTTAACTACTCTCCATACCTACAATTCTTCCCCAACTTGAGTGGTGCTCCAAACTCATCCCAAGTTGCTCCCCAAGGTCGTCTTCGACTTCCTCATCAGTCAGTCCATCGTGCTCCCATCCTTCTTACCCAAACCCCACGACTTGCCAGCAGGAATGGTCCTACACTCACTGGACTGTCGTCGGGCTTGCCTGTTCTATCTCCAGCAAGCAGAATTGATCTGCAAATTTACTCAGTTTATCGTAATTTTTAACTCCAATAATCCAGGACTCCCAGCCTCCAAACAGACTTTGTCCTCCTGGATTTCCGATTGCATTAATTTATGCTACAGCCATGCAGGACAACAGCCACTTGCCTGCACAGGTGCTCACAGTCTCTGGGCCATGGCCTCCTCCATCATCTGGCTAATATTCCACTGCCAGACATCTGTAAAGTTGCCACATGGTTTTCCCCACACACATTTGCAAGGCACTGTTGAATCAACTGATCCACTTCTGAGGACATGGATTTGCAGTGACAAAGGGTGAAGATTTATGCAATCTTGATTTTATTTTGTTTCTTATTCACAATTACTTTATGAATCTTTCTATAGTTCTTTCATGTGGAAGATTTATTGTTCCGATCAGTGAAATAAGCTTCTGTTTAATGCATTTTGAATTGGTATATTTTAGACAGCAGAATGTGAAAATATATACAAGGATGTGAAGATTTTTGCAGGACACTAAGCAGTCTGTATATGAAGGCCCTTTGGTGTGAATAATTACTCACTGATGCATAGTAGAAATAACATATGGGAAGAATTTTCACTTTATTCACAGACTCGACACAGTACCGTGTTTTGGCCACAGACCTGCCTCAGGAGTCTTTAGAAAGACCCTTGTAGTTTTGATACATCGCTCTGTAGTCTGTTTGGAAACGGAATAGTGTGTGAACTGCTGGTCAGTTGTAAACAAAATAGCCACACACTGTTCCGTTTCCAAACAGACTACAGAGTGACGTATCAAAACTACAAGGGTCTTTCTAAAGACTCCTGAGGCAGGTCTGTGGCCGAAACACGGTACTGTGTGTCGAGTCTGTGAATAAAGTGGTACTTTGTACACCAGCATCCCGTTTCCCTGGAGTCATTGGTCCACTTCCCACTTTCCCTTATCTGTTGATTTCTCGTGGGAGTTAGTGTTCATCCACCTTGGTGGATCACCTCCTCCAAGAATTTTCACTTCATATGTATATATATATATATATATGTATATATATATATATGTATATATATATATATATATACACACACACACAGTGCACTCCATTTAAGTGCACGTCGGATAAGCGCATGCTCTGTTTAACTGCATGCCGTACTTCGGTCCCATTTTTGGCGCCATCAATTTCTATGGGAACAAACTTTGGTTTAGTGCACCACTGATAACTGCAAGATTCACTTATATGCATGGTTTAAGACCACTCCTCTGCAGGAAAGACTCCGCATAAGCGCACGCACGGAATACAGAAGCCAATTGGCACGTGACAAAGGGGCGGTAAATTTGAAATCTCGGTTAACTGCCATAGGCAGAATAAGCGAAAGAAAGTTGTTAGAGTGTACACTGGAGTCATCATTGTCGTCGTGCAACTGTAAGACTTTAACACTGGCTGAACGAATAGAAGTTCTTAAAAAATTAGAAAACAGTCATGCATCTATTGCTAAAGAATATGGGGTCAATCCCAGTCAAAGTTTACGTATCTTGAAGCAGAAAGCTCAGCTTCTGGAAGACTGGTAAAACAATACAAATCCACACAGGAAACGAAACGGGTGGGAAAATGGTGGAGGCTATTATTAAGAATAAAATTACAGAGCACATACAAAAGCATGGGCTACTGAGACAAAGTCAGCACAGATTTAGTGAAGGGAAGTCTTGCCTCACAAATCTACTGCATTTTTTCGAGGGGGTGAACAAACATGTGGACAAAGGGGAGCCGGTCGATATTGTATATCTAGATTTTCAGAAGGCGTTTGACAAAGTGCCTCATGAAAGACTCCAAAGGAAACTGGAGAGTCATGGGATCAGAGGCAGTGTATTATTATGGATTAAGAGCTGGTTAAAAGATAGGAAGCAGAGAGTAGGGTTGAATGGTCATTATTCTCGATGAAGAAGGGTAGTTAGTGGGGTCCCTCAGGGGTCTGTGCTGGGACCACCGCTTTTTAACATATTTATAAATGACCTTGAGATGGGAGTAACTAGTGACGTAATTAAATTCGCAGATGACACAAAGTTATCCAGGGTCGTCTCGTCGTGGGAGGAATGTGAAAGATTACAAGAGGACCTCGTGAGACTGGGGGATTGGGCGTTCACATGGCAGATGAAGTTCAACGTTGACAAGTGCAAAATGATGCACGTGGGAAGGAGGAACCCAAATTACGTCTATGTCATTGCAAGGTTCCGCTTTAGTTACAGACTGAGAAAGGGATCTGGGAGTCATCGTGGATAGGACATTGAAATCTTCCGCTCAATGTGCTGCTGCGGCGGCTAAGAAGGCGAACAGAATGTTGAGTATTATTAGAAAAGGGATGGAAAACAAGCATGAGGATGTTATAATGCCGTTATATTGCTCCATGGTGCGACCGCACCTGGAGTATTGTGTTCAGTTCTGGTCGCCTCATCTCAAAAAAGATATTAAGGAATTGGAGAAGGTGCAGAGAAGGGCGACGAAAATGATAAAAGGGATGGAACGACTACCTTATGAGGAGAGTTTAAGAAGGCTAGGACTCTTTAGCCTGGAGAAAAGGCGGCTGAGGGATGATATGATAGAGGTGTACAAAATAATGAGTGGGGTAGAGCGGACAGATGTGAAGCGTTTGTTTACGCTTTCTAACAATAATAGAACCAGGGGACACAAGATGAAATTAGAATGTGGTAGGTTTAAAACAAATTGGAGAAAGTTTTTCTTTACTCAGCGCATGGTTAGACTCTGGAACTCATTGCCGGAGAAGGTAGTGACGGCAGCTGGCCTTGCTGAGTTTAAAGGGGGTCTGGACAGATTCCTGAAGGAAAAGTCCATTGATGATTACTAAATTTTGGGGTTTTGCCAGGTTCTTGGGGCCTGGATTGGCCGCTGTCGGAGACGGAGTGCTGGGCTTGATGGACCTTTGGTCTTTTCCCAGCGTGGCAGTGCTTATGTACTTATGCTCTTCTTCGGTGGTTTTCTCAAGTCAGGAGCAGACAGTTTCCTGTCAGTGGTCCACTGCTTATGGAGAAAACTAATCAGCTAGCTGAAAGTCTTGGACTAACTGAATTCAAAGCCACTGTTGGAGGTTGGAAAGATGGAAGGAGAGGAACAACATAAAATTCAAGAAACAGTATGGTGAAAAACAAGACGCTGATGACTTTGGTGCTGAAAATTGGGTTGTTTCAGTTCTTCCGACCATCTTGAATGAGTTTGCACCTCGTGACATTTTCAATGCTGACGAAAACAGTCTCTACTGGCGAGCGATTCCTGATGGAACACTTGCATTCAAACAAGCTGAAACTACAGGAAGTAAAACGTTGAAGGACTGACTGACGATCCTCCTTTGCTGCAATATGGATGGGAGTGAGAAGTTGGAACCCCTCGTCATTGGAAAGAGCAAACAGCCCCATTGCTTCAAGAATGTGAAGCGATTTCCTGTGTCATACGAGGCTAACGCAAATTCATGGATGACTAGGGAAATTTGGAAGCAGTGGCTAAAGAAGTTAACTAGAATGCGGGCACAAAAGCGTCAGATTTTGTTGCTTTGTGATAATTGTGCTGCACACAGGGATGATGTCAGGCTGTCTAACGTCGAGGTGGTCTTCCTGCCACCAAACACTACCTCTCTGATCCAACCTGTGGATCAGGGCATAATAGCCAATTTCAAACAACATTATCGGGCTCTTGTGCTACATCATCTGATGAGCGTTATGGATGACCAGACTGGGAAGGATAAACGTGCTGTTGAACTGGCTTGTAATCTATTACTGTTGGATTCCCTGCGTATGTAGAAAGAAGTGTGGAATCATGTTACACAGGCAACCATTGTGAACTGCTACAAGTGGGCAAGCATTGTTAAGGATGTGGAGAAGGACGAAACAGATGCAGCTGTTGCAAACGCGTCAGATGAACAGGCTATTGACATCCCAGCCAGTGTTACTGAAGAGGAGTTTCATCACTACGTAGCTGTTGATTACAATCTACAAACAGCTGACGACAGCACTGATGTCGAGATATGTGCCTACATGCAGACAACGGCTGATGTTGAAACAGATGATGAAATGAGCAGCGAGGCACATGCTGACGAAATTCAACAACCTCCTGTCACTTTTGCAAGAGTGCTGGAGAGTCTCAACACCTTGCGGGCCTATCTGGAGGCCACTGGATGTCAGTGCTATGACAGTTTTTACCGTCTGGCAGATGTAGTCTATGGCACTCACAGACCCAATAGTGTACAGAGAACTATGACTGATTACTTCAAGTAAGCCTAACGTCAATTAACGGAGACTGTATAACGTCAGTTAATGGAGACTGTATACTGTATGCATAATAAACAGTACTGTACATATGTTTATCAGATGTCAAGTTTCTTTGGGTCACAACGGTTAAGTGCACACTCCATTTAACTGCATGTATTTCTTTGGTCCCAGACCCTTGCACTTAAGCGGATTGCATTGTATTACACACTTATCTATCACTACTTTTCTTCCATCCCCAAAAGATGAGCACTGATAATGCACTCTAGTACTCTAGTCATGGATTTGATATACCACCTTTGTGTGGTATAACCAAAGTGATTTACATTTCTTATATGCAGGTACTTTCTCTTTACCTAGTGGGTTTACACTCTAAGGGCTCTGCTTACTAAGCTGTGTTGTAGTTGCACTAAGTTTTTAGCGCATGCTAAAGATAGAGACTCCTGTTATATTCCTATGGGTGTCTCTAGTGTTGGCACATGCTAAAATGTTTGTGTGCCTACAGGTTGGCTTGGTAAACATGGCCTTAAGTTTTTTGTACCTAGGGCAATGGAGAGTTAAGTAACTTGACCAGGTTCAAAGAAGGGACAAGCATTATTTTCTGACACTTAGTGAAATTTGCACATACATGATAATTTCCTTTCCTCTAGTCCCGACTCTGCTCCACAAGATGGAGACAGAGACAAGCTCAGAGCTAACTGCACTCTTCTTAGATGCAGCCTTCAGCGCCTCAGTTTACCTCTATCAAAGCTAAGAACCCAGGTTAAAAACCAACCAAAGATAACTTATGAGGAGGCTCGTTTTCAAAGTACATAGACTTACAAAGTTATTTAGGTTACTATCAAGCTCATTTTCAAAGCACTTAGCCTCCCAAAGTTCCATAGAAACCTATGGAACTTAGCCTCCCAAAGTGCTTTGAAAATATGCCTCTATGTAACTTTGTAAGTTTATGTACTTTGAAAATGAGCACCTATGCATAGTAGATAGCTGATTAAAACCTGAACTGTCACACTCCTTATCAATTAATGATTAAACCAACAATGAATATAGTGTAAAAAATGATCCTAGTCTTTCTTTACCATTTTTAGATCAAAGACTGTAGAAGTCCATCTGGCACTGTCCTTACATTCCAACTACTGGAGTTGCCATCAAATCCCTCTCCAGCCCATCCACAGACCGTAGACCTTAGTTATTCACAGCTGGAGTTTAAGCGCCACTCAACACATCAACACACATGTTTTTTAATGTTAGGGATCCTTTGTGTACATCCCATGTCTTTTTGAATTCTATCACCATTTTTGTCTCCATCACCTCTCTTGGGAGGGAATTCCAGGCATCAACAACCCTCTTTGTAAAAAATAAAAATTCTGATGTTACTCCTAAGCCTACCACCCTGCAACCTTAGTTCACGTCATTTAGTTTTACCTTGTCCCATCTCTGGAAAATATGTGTTTGCATATTAATACCTTTAAAGTATTTCAATATCTGTATCATATCTTCCTTATTCCGTCTTTCCTCTAAGATGTACATAGTCAGGTCTTCCAGTCTCTTCTCTTATGTCTTTTGGGGCAAAACCCATATAATTTTTGTCACAGCAAATTGTTTTGCTTTGCGCTTTGAAACATCAACTCAGCCACACCTAATGCAGCCCAAAACCTCTCTCCTTGGTCAATAACCCAAAAATGAAATAATACCCTAAACTAAGAGTAGGATTAACCTCCAAATAACTTCGGAGTCGGCAATAATGCACTCATTCTACATTGTTCTTTTTATGAACACATCATTCTATCAACCCTTGATTGCTACAGCTGCCCTGAGTGGATTTTGTTGATTGGATAGATAACAGCGCAAGAACTGCTCTAAAATCGGGTTCGTTCTTTCTGTCTGACTCTTAGACAAGGGGTGGTATGGTAAGAAAAATGACCTGGGCTTTCTCAGTTCACAAGAGGTGATTTATGGGTAGAGTCGTGGAGATTTTCACTAAAGCCCCTTTCTTAGTTGCAGAGGCGCTCTCTCTCTCTCATCCAGATTACTGAAATCTGCTTCACCAGGCTTCCTGTTCTTTCGTCTGAGGGTCCCCAGGTGAACTCACCAAACTGGGGTGAAAGCCCTCCCAGAGATTCTTTATTTCTCTTTCTAGCTTAGGTATAATGGGGCTGTTTCATGATCAGTCTCTTATTTTGTTTTACTTTGTTAAATAAAACCACTGCAGTGGAGGAGGAGGGCCGTTCTGTCTGCAGCTGCATCAGGCAGTATTCCCAGTACCAATAAAATTCCATAAGGAATTGTCCTTGAAAGATCTCTAGCAGAAGAGTTGGTTGTGGCATCTGCAGGCCTTTCCTGCTGTTTAGTCACTGATTCTCAATTGTGGGTGCCAGAGCATATAGAGGAGGTTAAATGGCTGATCTTCCTGCCAATGGCTGGAGTTATTGAGCCTGTTTCCAATCTTTCCTGGATGTGATCATATGCCTCTCTACAGTTCTGCTCCACTAGGAATAACCCTGCTGTGACCGACTAGGTGCAGGGAGTCAGCTGAGGTTGCAAACTGCCAGTCTCTGTAGACCACATACCTTCTGCAATGGAAAGTCCAAGGTAGAGCTTAATCATTCAAGAAAATAAATTACTGCTGGGCTTCATCTTTTCAGTCTTTTCGTTATAACCATCCCCAGGGAGGGAGCTCTTTAGATTTCAGCCTCTATGTCCTGTGACTTTGACAGGGACATCAAGTCCTATAGCGTTCTGAAACTGTGCTGAAACTACCCTCCTCCCCCAGGACCAGCGTTGGGGTGGACTAACAGGGCAATTGCCCTGGGATCCCATGTCACTGGGGGGGGGGGGGGGGGGCAAACCTGCCTAAAGTTGAAAGAGGAACAACCTGCAATCAAGCTTTAGGGCCCCCCTCTCTAGTTGTCTGCTCTGAGCCCCCATCATGTCTAGCACCAGCCCTGTCCCCACCCCTGACTTCCCTAATTTCTTCACAGTTGAGGATCTCTGTGCTTACCTCATGTTTCATCATGTGACAAGGGGGTAAATACAGTCAAGGTGCTCAAGGAAAGACATAACAGACAAAAATACCTCTGCACCAATGCCTGAAAACCTCATCTAGAGGCTATATTTCTGAAACAATTTAAAGAGGGTGGGAGTGGACCAGAGAAAGGCTACCAAAATGGCACAGGCCTGCACCAAAAGCCCTATTGTTGTGAGTTAAGGTGTCTAAACCTAAACATGTATACACTAGAGTAGTGGAGAGAGATGGAATACATGAGATAAACATTTAAAAATCTCAAAAGTATAAATGTACAAGAAGCAAGCTTATCTTTTTGAAGAAAGAGTGCTCTAGAATAGTTCTTGGTATGAGACACCTATGAGGTAGGCTCTCGAACAATAGAAAATATTTCTTGATGCAAAGGGTGGTAGATATATAGAAAAAACTCTCCCAGTGGAAATGTCAAAGACAAAACCAGTAACAGAATTCAGTAAAGCTTGCAATAAGCACAGACCATCCCTTGTTGAAATAGGGAGAAAGGCAGAGATCATCTGGGGGTCTGTGGTATTGCACCAGGAGTGAAAATGGACAGCCTGGATAGGTTTTATGGTCCATATGTTATAAATTATGAGACAGGTGATAAGACACATGTGGTACCTTGACTTGGTTGATTGTTTTTCCCTGTGACGATGACAGTCTGGATCATTGGAAGGATCCACAGATGAGCAGGTTCTGCATGTGAAACCTTTCTGGGTTCATAAAGTATACTCAAGACAGACAGGATCAGTAGATAGATGATGAATGATAACTCATTGTATCTGTGCAGGAAAGGAGCAAATGAGATGGACTTTTTTAATAAAAACAATCTCACGCATGCACAAAGCCTGAGAGATGCTGAGTGTCTCACCTGTGTACAAGGATTAATCTCTCTCTGTCATCATGTTTAATAAGCTCAGGCTCAGTTATCGAGTGGCTGATATGAGGAAGTGTGAGAGGAGGGTGGCTTGGGGACACTGTGTGTTGGCAGCTGGAAAGATGGATGAGAGGAGCAGGCGAGGTGCAAACAGGAAAAGTTGGCAGGGGGTCACAAAGCCTGAGGGTTGCAAGAGTGTTTGCAGTGTCTCATTAGTGCATTCTGTCAGCAAAGTTTCTTCACTGTTTCTACGTGCTCTCTCTTTCCCTTCACTACTTTTTGTCATTGTTTTTTGTCTCTTTTCCTGGATCTCCTGTTTTCTTCCCCCCATTATCTAGCCTTTTCTTGCAAAAAAGAACTAATAGGACATTTAAAAAAATGTATAAAGTGATAGTTTTAAAATCACTAACATGATATGTTTTAGTTATATTTTTTCCTTTTAATTTCTGTGATATTAGTGTTTTGAAATCTGGAGATGTCTCCTGCTTATCTGCTTCCACCGTTAAGAATGAATTTAAATCAAGGGGATTGTTGTATTAACCCTCATTGGGGCCTGGGTAACTGTCATAGTGGTAACACATGCAATATGAAGTGGATGTTTAGCAGATCCCATGTAATTATCTGTGAATATACGTTAACCCCCTCATTCTGTAACAGATCACCTAAATGTTAGCACCATTTGTGCACTTAAATTAATAGCATGCTGCTTTCTATGCACTTAAGTGTACCGTTACACATTAAGTAGTAGTAGTAGTAGTAAATGGCAGCTGCATGCAAAGGATATTCTATAATTTGAGTGCACATATGACTTAGCATGCAAATGCAAGGGGGATTCACAGGGGAGGGCCATGGGTTTAATTTAAGCAGAGGCAGACTGTCAGGGATCTGGGCTCCTGGGCAATAAGGGTCATGCCCCCCCCCCCCCCCCCGGGCCCACATCCTCCATCCCCCCGGATCCAACATCTCTTTCCCCTCTCCAGATCCAACATCTTTCTCCCCCTTCCTTTCCAGATCTAACATCTTTCTCCCCCTCCCTTTTCCCCAGATCCAACATCTTTCTTCCCCTCCCTTCCCCCCAGATGCAACATCGCTCCCTCTCATTCTTTCTCCCTCCCCCAGGTGGAGCACCTCTGTCTCTGCCCCCTCCCTCTATAGCTCCACCATCTCTGCCTCCTAATCCACAACTGGGTTCCACATCTCTGCCTTCTGAAGCCATCATCTCCCCCTCTCTCCTCCATCTCCAGGTTCAGCTATCCCCCCCCCCCCCTCACACACATATTTACCTCAAAAGTTCCTTTCTTCATACAGGGCCCCAGCACAGGCTGTCCACCAATGATCAAAACCTTCTCTTGCGGAAGTAGGAAGTTACATCAGAAAAGGGCAGGCTGCAGCATAGAGAAGGTTCCGGTTGGCAGCAGATAGCCTATGCCGGTACCCTGTATGGAGAAAGGAACTTTTGAGATAAACTTGGGGGGGGGGGGGGGTAGAGAGAGATGGGGAGATGCTGGAGCGGGAGAGGGGCTGAGAGAGAGGGGGAGTGCCAGACCTGAGGATGGAAGTGAGAGAGATGTCGGTCATGTGGGGAGGAGGTACTGGACCTCCCCCTCCAACTGCTCTGGGCCCTTGGGCACTGTCCAGTTGCCCAAATGGTCAGTCACCCATGAAAAGTCAGAAAGTTGGCACCTAACGTTTGGCAACCTGTAACAGAATTGCCTCATAAGTGAGAAGGGCACATGCAGAAGGACATTTGCTATTAAAAGGTATGGCCTTTGGAAAAAATGTAATAAAACCGAGGAGAGAGAAAAAGGAAAGTAAAGAATAAGGCTAGATGGTTTGTAAGTTGTGATCTCTTTTATTGGACCAAAAAGAGTTGTCCAAATGGTGGTGATGTGTATGGACCTTCTTGAGCTCCTTCCAAAATCACCTGTGTGAAAGCTTCTTTGGGTATCTCATTTAAAGAAATGATCTGTATGGTCTTCCACTTTTGATGATTCTTTTGTCGGTTGTACAAAAGGTATCACAATCTAAAAAGACCCCAGTTTTTTTCTCCAGGAAAAGTAACAAATCCCGGAACTCTGCATCAGTGTTGCCACTCTAATTTTTAGGAAACACCTAGATCTTGCTTCCTTTTTATGAAACCACCTCAGTGCTTTCAAATCATTCCCCTCAGCCATAGGAGCCAACTTTTCAAAATGATTGGGGATGCTGGAATTTTTTTTTTTTTTTACAGGTGGTGCATTCTCCCTCCCCCTCCCTCTGAGTTCCAGGGTCCCCCCTCCCTCCCTCCCAGTTCCAGGGTCGTCATCCCTCCCTTCCTCCCTCCCTTCGAGTTCCAGGCCCCCCTCCCTCCAAATTTTAAAAGTCATCTATCTTACCTCGTTGGGGTTAGGGCAGCGGTAAAAAGCATGCAGGCTTGGCTCGGTGCTTAGTTCAGTTTTCTCTCTCAGCTCTGGCCCCGCCCTTGCGGAAACAAGAAATGAGGGAGGGACCAGAGCTGAGAGAGAGAGAAGGGAAAACTGAACTAAGCATGGAGCCATGCCTGCATGCTTTTTACCGCTGCTGCCGCCCTAACCCCGATGAGGTAAAATAGATGACTTTTAAAATTCGGAGGAAGGGGGCCTGGAACTCAAAACTCAAAGGGAGGAGGGAGGGAGGGAACGAACTTCTGGTGGGTGAACGAACTTCCGGTGGGTGAAATATTGGGGGTGCTCGAACACCCACAGCACCCACGGAATTGGCGCCTATGCCCTCAGCAGGGAGCTCTCCTTCATGTAATGGCTCCTTCAATAATGGCTCCTCTGAATAGACCGAGACCACATCAGATAAGGAGGAAGAAGCAGAGAGCGCAACAGGGTGAGAAACTGAAACACCTGGTAGCAACTTTGACTGTCCCTGCTTCAGTAAATAGGCCTGGAGTAAGAAAAATATAAACTCCGGAGAAAACAGATCCAGATGCAGCTGAATGCTGTTGGGCCCCGAGGCTGTAAAATGGTGGGTGTGCTCCACACATGATCAGAGGCTGTTCCTCACTGCCAGTCTGCCCTGACAAAATGGCACCCATTCTCACGCTCTCCTGCATCAAACTGCGCACCCGCCCTGCTGGAGAGCCTGAAGACCCTGGCATATTCGGATGCTGCACCAAATTCAAAGATGTGCTACCATCAACAGTTTCCTCTGCATCCCATGGGATTCCCAGCTTGCACGCACTGCAACACCCTGATGCTGGCCAGTGGGTCCCACTTTGGGAACATCGCTTTACTGTCTCCGTGGGAGTATCCATTTGCTCTTACAGTCACCAGTGCAGCACAGTGTCCCAAGCGGTGAGTCTGGTAATGTGGTGAATAAAGAACAGGTTGTCGAAGAGAGGCTATCTTATTACAGAAAAAGGTGGCCAAGTCCTCCACTGGAGGGGAGGGAACAGCAGCAGTTTGGAAATGACAACAAAATTTAGGACTATTAGAGTTTGTAATTGGAGTAGCGAAGTAACTGCCATTAGCTTCTCACCTCATAACAGTAAGTAGATTTAAAAAGTTGTAAAATTTGTAGTTTCTTGGAGCACCTGCACTGTCATTTGGCCTGGACAACCTGGCGCTTAAGCATAGCGAGACCTGAATGAAACCATACCCTAGATCATAGGGGTCAATTTAGGTGGGGCAATATTGCACAGTTTAGAGCTTAAGACATGGTCACAGTTCCGATTGTTCAAGAACAGGAAGCGAGATGAAGCTAGAGAAACGGTGAAAGATGTGGCAAAGAGGAGGATCAATTGAGTTTGAGAAGTAACTACTTGTAGGGAAGAAAGGGCGATTAGGCAATGACAAATGGAGAGCATAAAACCAGACCAAGGAATGGGTACAGAAGTGAAATTGATAAGCTGAGGTAGAATCGAATGAAAGGATGAGGTCTAACATATTAATTGAGGAGTGGGTAGGGAAAGCAATGTGTTGGGTCAAGGATAAGCCAGAGAAGAGTGAAACAAGTTTTTGCCTTATGCATTTTTCTCTGTTTCTACGTGGAATTACACAGAAACATAGAAAAATGAAGGCATTTAGACCATATGGCATATCCAGTCTGCACATCTATGCCATCTATTATTCCTTCATCTCTCTTTAAGTGATACTATGTACTTATCCCAAGCTTTTATGAATTCATAACTGAGGTCTGAGGAGATGAGCTTAGGTGCCTAAAAGGTTAATGGTGGGGGAAAATGAATGAAGATTTGCCTAGGGTGCTTCAGTGGTGTAGCCAGATGGGCAATTTTGGGTGGCCTGAGCCCAAGGTTGGTGGGTCCTGGCCCACCCAGGCCCACTCATGGCTACGCCACTGGGGTACCTAATACATTGCACTGGCCCTGCTTATGGAACCTGCAGCTTAAAACAAATAATGTCAGGAAGAATTTTTTCACAGAGAGGGTGGTAGATACTTGGAGTGCCCTCCCGCAGGAGGTGGTGGAAACAAAAACAGTAATGGAATTCAAAAATGCATGGGATAAGCACAAAGGAATCCTGTTTAGAAGGAATGGATCCACCAAAGCTTAGCAGAGATTGGGTGGCAACACCGATAATTGGGAACCAAAGCCAGTGCTGGGCAGATTTCTACGGTCTGTGCCCTGGTCGTGGCTGAATAGATTTGGATGGGCTGGAGTGTAGCTTCTCAGGGGCTTCAATGTTAACTTCAGAAATTTTAGAACAAGGACAGTGCTGGGCAGATTTCTATGATCTGTGCCCTGAAAATAGCAAGGACAAATCAAGGTCAGGTATACATATGATGTATCACATACCATGTGAAATGAGTTTACAGGTCTTTATCTGCCATCATCTACTATGTTTTATTTTAGCATATGTACTTATTGCCCAGTTAACTGAAATTCCTGTTTGGATCATTAGTTTCCCTGACCAGTCTTGCAGAAAGTCTGACCTGAGTGCTAATCCATTTCTTTCTGCCTTTAACCAATAATAGATAAGAGATTTATTTGTTTATTTATTACATTTGTACCCCGCTCTTTCCCACATACAGCAGGTCCAGTGTGGCTTACATAGTAAAAGAAAGCATCTTACATGGTAAAGAATACAGTAAAAACAAGTAGAGGAGTGTGGTAGCTGTGTTAGTCCACTCTTAAGGTTATCAATAGAAATCAAACAAAATAAAACATGGAAAAGAAAATAAGATGATACCTTTTTTATTGGACATAACTTAATACATTTCTTGATTAGCTTTTGAAGGTTGCCCTTCTTCGTCAGATCGGAAATAAGCAAATGTGCTAGCTGACAGTGTATATAAGTGAAAACATTCAAGCATTACTATGACAGTCTGACAGGGTGGGAGGATGGGGGTGGGTAGGAGGTATGCATGGGGACATCAAAGCATATCATTGATATTCTAACAGGATGGGTGTGGATAGGTGAGGGGTGGGGTGATCAACAGAGAAATACAGCTTTATGGTTTATAATGGGCTAGGAACCCCAGATCCTTGTTAAGTCCTCTTTGTTGGGTGTTAAAATATTCAATCATTCTGACTTCAAAGGTCTTACGTTCTTGTATGGTTTAAAAGTTGCCTTTCAGGATTCTCACTGTGAAGTCACTGGTACAGTGTCCTGGTACCAGTATTGTTCATGTGATGTCTATGTAAATTGAATCTTGTCTTAAGCATCTGGCCTGTTTCTCCAATATAGCATCCTTCGTTACATTTTTTACACTGAATGATATATACCACATTGGAAGATGAGCAAGTGAAAGGTTCCTTTATGTTGAATATCTTTCATTTGTGGATGACTGTGGGATCCTGTGAAATATTTTGGCATAGTTTGCAACTGGATAAATTACAGGGAAGTGTGTCCTTCTGTTCCTTTTCAGTCTGTGATGAAAGCTTACTTCTGATTAGCTTGTGTTTTAAGTTGGGTGGCTGTCAGAAGGCCAGTACTGGTGGGGATGGGAATATCTCTTTCAGTAATTCATCCTCCTGGAGTATAGGTTGTAGATCTCTTATGATTTTCCTCAGTGTTTCCAGCTCTGGATTGTATGTCACTACAAGGGGGATTCTGTCTGTGGCTTTTTTCACCTTGTACTGTAGCAGATTCTCCCTGGGTGTTTTGAGGGAGGAGGCAATATTCTTGGAGATTATTTTGGGGTTGTAGCTTTTCTGTTTGAAGGATGCAGTCAGGCTTTTAAGGTGTCTGTCTCTGTCCCCTGGGTCAGAGCAGATACGGTGGTATCTTGTGGCTTGGCTGTAAATGATGGATCTTTTTGTATGTGAAGGATGGAAACTGGAGTTGTGGAGGTAGCTGCATCTGTCTGTGGGTTTCTTGTATATAGATGTTTGTATACAGCCATCACTGATTGAGACCGTGGTGTCCAAAAAATGGACTTTTTCTGGGGAGTAGTCAATTTTGAATCTGATTGTAGGATGGTATGTATTGAAGGCAGAATAAAATTGTTTCAGAGTTTCTTCACCCTCCGTCCAAATCATAAAAATGTCATCGATGTACCGGTAGTATTTTAGAGGTTTGGTCTGGTGTGTATTCAGAAATGTCTCTTCCAGCTCAGCCATAAAAAGGTTGGCATATTGGGGTGCTGTCCTGGTGCCCATCGCAGTGCCCATTATTTGTAGATAGATATTGTTAAAGCGGAAGTAGTTGTGAGTTAAAATGAATTTGATTAATTTTGTAATAGTTTCTGGTGAGTATTGATGGTCCAGTGTGGATTTTTTTTAGGAGTCTTCCACATGCAGCTATGCATCCTTGTAATTTATCCAGTTGCAAATTATGCCAAAATATTTCACAGGACCCCACAGTCATCCACAAAAGAAAGATATTCAACATAAAGGAATCTTTCACTTGCTCATCTTCCAATGTGGTATATATCATTCAGTGTAAAAAATGTAACGAAGGATGCTATATTGGAGAAACAGGCCAGATGCTTAAGACAAGATTCAATTTACATAGACATCACATGAACAATACTGGTGCCAGTAGGGCTCCCACCCCTGTTGGTCAGCATTTTACAGGACCAGGACACTGTACCAGTGACTTCACAGTGAGAATCCTGAAAGGTAACTTTAATACCATACAAGAACGTAAGACCTTTGAAATCAGAATGATTGAATATTTTAACACCCAACAGAAAGGACTTAACAAGGATCTGGGGTTCCTAGCCCATTATAAACCATAAAGCTGTATTTCTCTGTTGATCACCCCACCCCTCACCTATCCACACCCATCCTGTTAGAATATCAATGATATGCTTTGATGTCCCCATGCATACCTCCTACCCATCCCCATCCTCCCACCCTGTCAGACTGTCATAGTAATGCTTGAATGTTTTCACTTATATACACTGTCAGCTAGCACATTTGCTTATTTCCGATCTGACGAAGAAGGGCAACCTTCGAAAGCTAATCAAGAAATGTATTAAGTTATGTCCAATAAAAAAGGTATCATCTTATTTTCTTTTCCATGTTTTATTTTGTTTGATTTCTAGTAAAAACAAGGGAATGTAGGAACAGTATTATAAATTGTGATGATCATAACTACTTACATTATGAAAGGCATTACAAAGGACATGTGAAAAGAACGTAATGAACTAGAATAGGGAAGGTAGACAAGGATATGATAGGTGAAAGGGAAGGAGAATGGGAGGGAAATGGTAAAAGATAGAGGGAAGAAGATGAGGGATTGAGTATAACATTGGGGTCAGAGTAAGCGTCGACGTCTTAGCAGGAGTATCATAGGTGATCTGGTGGAATTAAGCTGGTCCATTAGGGTAAACTTGCTTGAAAAAATGGGACTTTAACATTTTCCTGAAAGGTAAATAGTTATTAATAGCTCGGATGGGTCTTGGGAGAGCATTCCAAAGTTGACTACCCAGAAAGGAGAAACTGGATGACTTTTTCTGTCTTGTGAAGTGCATGTGTGTGTGTGTATAGTGAGTGCTGACTTTGTTTGATACTCATAAGTGTTTTGTGAAAATAGTAGGGCTGGCCCAGTGGTTCAGATGGTTAAGTGTTTGCCTTCTTTACTTTACCACGATTTTGGGTGGATCCATTAAAATTTAACTTTCTGTGTAGTTTTAAGAAAAGTTTGGTATGAAAGGTTTTTTTTAATGCCAATGAAGATATTTTGACCCAGTTTAAGCCCTTTTTACTCTGTCAATGTTTGTTGGGTGGAGGGGTGGGTGCAGAGGCTTTTTCCCCTTTCTTATATTTTTGTACTTCACAGGAACACAGTGTTGCAATAGTACTTTGCATATCATAGGAGAGAGGTTCTTAATTTTTGAGATATACATATTCATCCTCTTATTTGCTGAAGAATAAAATTACTGAACACTTAGACAAACCCTATTTAATGAGTCAGTGTCAACATGAATGGAAATCTCGCCTCACCAATTTGCTACATTTTTTTTGAAGGCATGAATGAACAAGTGGATAAAGGTGAGCCGGTTGATGCGGTGTTTCTAGATTTTCAGAAAGCTTTTGACAATGTCCTTCATGTGAGACTTCTGAGAAAATTAAAAAGTCATGGGATAGGAGGTAATGTTCTTTTGTGGATTGGGATCTGGTTAAAAGATAGAAGTTAGAGAGTAGGCAACTTAGAAGAGAGCATTTTCCCCTGGATTTTATAAAGGGCACCCAAATTTGAGCATGATCCCGAGACCAGGGGCGTAGCTACTATGGGGCCACGGGGGCCTGGGCACCCGTAGATTTGGCCCTGGACCCCCCTGCCGATGACCTTCTCAACCCCCCTCCTGCCGCCAACCCGCCGTTGTCATCTGCTACCTTTGCTGGCGGGGGACCCCAACCCCCGCCAGCCAAAGTCTTCTTCCTTCGTTTTGTTTCTGAGTCTGACGTCAGACTCGCAGAAACAGAACAAAGCCTTGCGCCGGAAGAAGAGGACCTCGGCTGGCGGGGTTGGGGTCCCCCGCCAGCAAAGGTAGGCTGCGGTAGGGGAGGGTTGGTAGCGGCAGGGGAGGTCGAGAGGGTCGGTGGTGGTGGTGGGGGTCAAAGTTGTTGTTGTTGGTGGTGGCGGCGGTTGGCAATGGTGGGGGGGGGGGGTCAGTGGTGCTTGGGGGGGCTAAAATGTGCCCCCTCATCTCGGGATCTGGAGCCTCCTCCTGCCGAAGTCTGGCTATGCCCCTGCTATGCACTATTCTATGAAGGGTACTCAACCCAAAGCACCCTTTATAGAATAGCACTGGGTGCTAATAAGAACATAAGAATAGCCATACTGGGTCAGACCAATGGCCCATCTAGCTCAGTATCCTGATTCCAACAGTGGCCAATCCAGGTCACAAGTACCTGGCAAAAACCCAATTAGTAGCACCATTCCATGCTACCAATCCCAGGATAAGCAGTAGCTTCCCCCATGTCCATCTGAATAACAGACTATGGACTTTCCTCCAGGAACTTCTTCAAACCATTTTTAAACCAAGATATGCTAACTGCTGTTACTACATCCGCCTGCAACAAGTTCTAGAGATTAATATTAATTGAGTGAAAAAAATTCTCCTATTTGTTTTTAAAGTATTTCCATGTAATTTCATTGAGTTCCCCTTAGTCTCTGCACTTTTTGAAAGAGTAAAAAATCAATTCACTTGTACTCATTCTATACCACTCAGGATTTTGTAGACATCAATCATATCTCCTCCTCAGCCACCTCTTTTCCAAGCTGTTGAGCACTATCCTCTTTAGCCTTTCCTCATATGAGAGGAGTTCCATCCCCTTTATCATTTTGGTCACTTTTCTTTGAACCTTTTCTAATTCCGCTATATCTTTTGGGCACCATTTACTGAATTTTGTCCTTTATGACTTAATAATATGAAGGGGATGGTGTGCATGGGTGAGAGTATGGGTTTTATGTGTGCAGGGGTTAGGGGAATGAGGTCCTCTTACCTCTTCCCTGCCTTCGAGAGGGGGTATGATAGAGATCTTTAAATACCTCTGTGGCACTAATGTACAGGAGGTGAGCCTTTTTCAAATGAAGGAAAACTCAGGAATGAGGGGGTCATACGATGAAGTTAAGAGGAAATAGGCTTAGGAGGAATCTAAGAAAATCTTTCCCGGAAAGGGTGGTGGATGCATGGAATGGCCTCCTGGCGGGGGTCATGGAAATGAGGCTGTATCAGAATTTAAGAAAGTGTGGGACAGGCATGTGGGATCCCTTAGGAAAGGAAGAGTTAGTGGTTACTGAGGATGGGAAGATTGGATGGGCCACTTGGCCCTTATCTGCTGTCATATTTCTCTGTTTCTGTGTTTCTGTTCTCACTGCCTCATCCTTTCTTTTCCCCATCTGCCTCCCTCTCTCATACCTCCCTGTCCTCAGCATCAGTCTTCACCAGCCCAGTGAGATCTGCTGGGCTGCTCCATTGTTAGTGTGTGGTGGATAAGCTCTGGTGCCTGTCTTTAACAGCCACCAGGAAAAACTTCACAGCACCAGGTCCCTACCCCTCGTAACTTCAGTCTGTGTGCGTGTGCCACCAGTTCCCATCTGTGATATTGCACTCAAACTAACTGAAAACAAACAAGCTTTTTTTTTTAGTTCATAAAATACTAAATTGATATTTCATGATTTTTTTTTTGTTTTATCTGCCTCACAGACATGCACAAGATTGATAAAAACTGTTTTGATTATGGGTCACCTCTAAAGGTGCATAAGAAAGGGACGGATGTGACCTGTTCTGGGTAAGGGTTATTTAGCTAGGGTCTTGCTCTTTTTTTCCCCCAAAACTTGAAGGGAAATGAAATGTCCTTTTTCTGCTCTTCTCTACTCAGAAGACAGAAGTTTTTGTCAACGTGCTTGAAAGTTTTTGGGGGGTGGGGATGGCCTTAACAGCAACGATGAATTGACTTGCTAGTAAGAGAAGTTCTCTCTGCAGAGTGCTTCCTGCCGCAGGCAGACTCTTTCCCCTCGGGACTGTGTAATATTGGCTTCATTATATTTCATCATTCACCCTCAGGAAATAGAAGTGCATGAAACATTTGAGGCCAAGGCACTCTTCTCTGTGACCCCTGTTCAGTCTCTCCCTCATTTTCTGGCAGAAGACAGGTAGAGTAAACTAAATGTAGAACAGCCAAGGAAAGTTGACTGAGTTCTAACCCTACCGCTACCTCTGAGCAGCTTGAATACCTTTATCTAATCTCCTTGGCCTCAGTTTGCCAAACGTTCTTGCCTCTTCCATACAGTGTGCAGGCCAATATGTGTAGTCATGCACCCCTGAGGTGGTTGTGTTCAGGGGTTGAGTTACATCTCATGTGTCCTTAGGCAGGACTTTTCCAAGAACTAGTTGCATCCTGTGTGACTTGTCCATTGATACACCCCAGCCTGCCTGCTTCACCAATGCTAGTAAGAGGAGGCAGTGGGCTGGGAGTAATTTTGATGTCCATATTTGCATTCTAAGCAGTCATACCACTAATTTATTTATTTATTTGTTACATTTGTACCCCACATTTTCCCACCTATTTGCAGGCTCAATGTGGCTTACATAGTACTGTAAAGGCTTTTGCCAGTCGGTTGATAACAAATACAAGGTTGTATTGTGGTCGAATGAGGTAGATGTGTGTCAGGCACCGTGAAGGTAGAAGGGAATGAAGATTGTATATTGTCCTGTACGATCATTAGTTGTGCTGTGTTGCTGGGTGTGGGGATTTATGTTGGATCAGTGGGGTAAGCCTTTTTGAAGAGGTTGGGTTTTAGTGATTTTCTGAAGTTTAGATGGTCATGGATTGTTTTTACAGCTTTTGGGAGTCCATTCCATAGTTGTGCGCTTACGTAGGAGAAGCTGGATGTGTAAGTTGTTTTGTATTTAAGTCCTTTGCATGTAAGTTTAGGTATGATCATGATGATCCGATTCTGTTTCTGGTTGGTAGATCTATGAAGTCTGTCATGTATCCTGGGACTACGCCGTAGATAATTTTGTGGACAAAGGTGCAGATTTTGAAGATAATATGTTCTTTGATTGGGAGCCAGTGCAGCTTTTCTCGGAGGGGTTTAGCACTTTCGAAGTGTGATTTACCAAATATCAGCCTGGCAGCTGTGTTTTGGGCGGTCTGGAGTTTCTTTGCGAGTTGTTCTTTACATCCCGCATAGATTGTATTGCAGTAATCTGCATGGCTTAGTACCATTGATTGTATTAGGTTTCGAAAGATTTCCCTCGGGAAGAAAGGTTTTATTCGTTTAAGTTTCCACATTGACTAGAACATTTTCTTTATTATGGAGTTTACTTGGCTCTCAAGGGTAAGGTTTCGGTCAATTGTGAGGCTGAGTATTTTTAGGCTGTCTGAAGTGTAGCCCTTGGTATGGTGCTTCCCTTAGGCAAAGGATCTTCAGTGCATTTTCCCCTCCCCAACCTTTGCAAGTGGGGGGGGGGGGGGGGGGGGGGTTCCAGGGCATCTTTAGGCATATGTCTACTATGTTTAAAGGATGATCCTTGTAAAGTGTGCTGAAGTCGTGTTAGAGTAAAAGGCATTTTACAAGTCCAAATGATCATTAGTTATCAAGTCAAAAGTAAGAAACCTGGTTTTCTTTTCAAATGAGTAGGTGGAGGGAGGGGAATGGAGCTTTTCTTAATAACAGTTCTTTTTTTGGTTATCACTATCTGGTTTTCTATTACAGCTGAGGGCTGACCAGCTCTGTAGCTCACATAGCAAATGATATGCACTGCTAGAGGAAGAGCCCAGTCTGATTCCTGAGTCAGGTCTTCACTCCCCAAATGATTGGGAATGCTGCAGAAATGGCACTCGCAGCCCTGTGGGAGGAAGAGGGTGTTATCATGATCATCACTTAAGGGTGACTCCTAGAGGTTGGATTCAAAGCCCATTATTGCAGGGTTCTGGAAGGAGCCTGGTGCATGGCCTTCAATGGCCAAATTAGGTATGCTTCACAGAGTACAAAAATAAGGGAAAAAAATCCACAAGTTAATGGTGCCAGATTCCAGCCATGGTCTGGATTAAGCTTGAGACCCAAAGGAGCAGGAGGAAATTGTTGGGTGAAAAAATGAAAAGAGCCGGGGTGGGGTCTGCTAATGACAGTTCTGCTTTGGCTGCCATTGAGGGGCATAACTGAACGAAAACGCCTATCTCCATGGGCGTTTATCTCCGAGAACGGGTCCGTGAAGGGGCGGACCGAACCGTATTTTGGGAAAAAATAGACGCCCATGTTTTATTCAACAATGTGTGAGCTGGGCGTTTTTGTTTTTCAGCGATAATGGAAAATGAAAGCACCCAGCTCAAAAACGAATAAATCCAAGACATTTATTCGTGGGAGGGGCCAGGATTCGTAGTGCACTGGTCCCCCTCACATGCCAGGACATCAACCGGGCACCCTAGGGGGCACTTTTACAAAACCAAAAAAACAGGTAAAAGAGCTCCCAGGTGCATAGCACCCTTCCCTTGTGTGTTGAGCCCCCAAATCCCCCTCAAAACCCACTGCCCACAAGTCTACACCATTACTATAGCCCTAAGGGGTGAAAGGGGGCACCTACATGTGGGTACAGTGGGTTTGGGGGGGGTTGGACGACTAATAAGCATTAAGCAGCACAATTGTAACAGGTAGGGGGGATGGGCCTGGGTCCACCTGCCTGAAGTCCACTGCACCCCCTAACAACTCCTCCAGTGACCTGCATACTGCTGCCAGGGAGCTGGGTATGACATTTGAGGGTGAAAATAAAAAGTTGTGAAACATCATTTTTTTGTGGTGGGAGGGGGTTAGTGACCACTGGGGGAGTCAGGGGAGGTCATCCCCGATTCCCTCCAGTGGTCATCTGGTCATTTAGGGCACTTTTTGGGGCCTTATTCGTGAAAAAACAGGGTCCAGGAAAAGTGTCCTAAATTCTAGCTAAAAACGCATACTTTTTTCCCATTATCGGTGAAATGCGCCCATCTTTGTTCGGCAGATAACCACGTCCCAGTTCCGCCTTCGCCACACCTCTGACACGCCCCCATCAACTTTGTCCGCATCCACGACGGAGTGCAGTCCAAAAATCGGCTTTCGATTGTACCGCTTTATTCGTTTTTGTGAGATAAACGTCCATCTCCCGATTTAGGTCGGAACTTGGGCGTTTTTCTCGTTCGATTATAAGCAGGATTGTCTTCTTTTCCTCTCTCTTTGTCATGTGAGTCACACTGTAGAGTTTGTTCACAATCATGCACAATTAGGGCAATTCTATAACTGCATACAATTAGTTGCGCATCCATACACGTGTAAGTGCTAGAAAATAGCATGTAACTGCAAAGGGCATATACATGCATAACTTACAGAATACTGTAAGTTACACACATTTTTTTGCTACATTTGTACCCCGCGCTTTTCCACTCATGGCAGGCTCAATGCGGCTTACATATTGTATACAGGTACTTATTTGTACCTGGGGCAATGGAGGGTTAAGTGACTTGCCCAGAGTCACAATGAGCTACTTGTGCCTGAAGTTGGAATCAAACTCAGTTCCTCAGTTCCCCAGGACCAAAGTCCACCACCCTAACCACTAGGCCACTCCTCCACTCACATGGGGGAAATTCTATATAACCTAAGGTAAAAACAGTAGTATTACCAATGTGGCAAAGGAAAAAGACTATAAAGCTCAATTAGAACATTCAACACTAATTGGTCCAATTTTAAACTTATATCCAAAACAAAATGCTTATTACTGAGTTCTTATAGTGCACAGCTATTTCAGGTCAAAGCTGTGCACTGTAAGAGGTCTGACAGCTTGTCTTGTGGGCTGTCTGATGCCTCTGTTCCTCTTTCTACTTTCTTTAAAACATTTTTTTAAAATCGTAAGATAATAATAATAGACAATAAGAATAAGTAAATAAGAACTTAGGGGCCCTTTTACTAAGCTGCGTAAGCGCCTATGTGCACCCAATGCACGCCAAAATGGAGTTACCGCCCAGTTACTGTGTGGCTCTTGCGGTAATTTCATTTTTGGCATGCGTCCAATATGCGCGGCTGAAAAAAATAATTTTTATTTTCGGACACACGTATTGGACGTGCGCTGAGTGGCATTTGATGTGCATAGGTCATTACCGCCCGGTTAGCATGTGAGACTTTACTGCTAGGTCAATGGCGGTAAGGTCACAGACTCAAAATGGACGCTCGGCAACTTTGATTTTGCTGCATATCCATTTTCGGCAAACATAAAAAGGCCTTTTTTTACAGGTGCGCTGAAAAATGGATCAGCGTGCACCCAAAACCCACGCCTACACTACCGCAAGCCATTTTTCAGCATACCTTAGTAAAAGGACCCCTCAATAATATACAGCTTTGTAGCATTTTTCATTGTCACATTGATAATACTCCTGTTTTTACCTTAGGACTAACTTTCAGGAATGGCCCTTTTTTCCCCCTTTTGAACATTTTGGAAATGGCGACTAAAGTTGTGCATGCAATTATGGCAGTGCGGCCAAATTGCCCATACAACTTTATTAAGCCAATCGGCACTGATTGGCCACTAACAAGCAATTAGCACTAATCAGAATTTACGCACACAACTCGCTTAAGCATATTCTATAAAGTGGTACGCATACATTCTACCACATGGATCTCAAAGGAGGCGTAGCCATGGGAAGGTCATAGGAGGGTCATGAGCGCTCCTAAAAATTACATGCACTGGTTTAAGAAGGCGTGAGGCAGACAAGTGGGATCTCTTAGAAAAATGAGGTGTGAGTGGTTATTGAGGAGGGGCAGACTAGATGGACCATATGGCCCTTCTCTGCCGTCATGTTTCTATGTCCAATCCACACCTAAGTTAGGCATGGCCACTTACACCAGGTTTTAGTTGGCATAAATGGCCGTGTCCAAATTTATCCGCGTCCAAATTTAGTCACGGGGAAGGGCGCTACATGTATTCTGTAAACTGAGCTTAACTTTAGGTGAAGTTTATATTTATTTAGATTTTGCTCACACCTTTTTCAGTAGTAGCTCAAGGTGAGTTACATTCAGGTACAGTGGATATTTCTCTGTCCCAGGAGGGCTCACAATCTAAGTTTGTACCTGAGGCAATGGAGGGTTAAGTGACTTGCCCAAGATCACAAGGAGCAGCAGTGGGATTTGAACCAGCCCCCTCTGGATTGCAAGACCGGTGCTCTAACCACTAGGCCATTCCTCCATATATAGAATTTCCCTCATGATACATAATGGTTAGGGGTGCCATTTATGCCTGACATTGACCTGGTATACGTGAGTGCACCTAACTTTCTACACACAACTGTGTATTCTATAATGGAATCTGTGCACACAGATATTGCAGAATTAGTGTGCATACTAATGGACGCTCAGTTATAGAACTGCCCCCCCTCAGTGGGCTTATTTCTGTCAGTCTGTCTCTGCTTTGTTCCCCTCTTGTCTTCGAGTCTGAAATGAATCCTAATATTTTAATTTTAGTAATAACGTTTGAAATTCTGTATTAGTTAAAGGTAAGAACTGCGGAGGTTTTGCAAGATCATCTGCATCCTCGTTGCTGAATACATCTCACACCAGTCCAATAAAAGTTGTCACATTCTGCAGAGAGTTCAGCTTGCTCTGGGACCAGAATGACTACTGGTGCCCTGCAGTACTGTCAATGGATTTTTAATATTTCTCATTTAGATGTTAATTTGACTCCTGTGCCTTTACAAGGGAGTTGGGGGGGGTGGGGGGAACCTCCAATGCTCTCTTCTCCACCCACCGCCTCCCTCACCCTCCAGGGGAAAGCACTCTGCTTCTGAACTGGAGGATTGAAGCCAAGTTCTGAGTTACTCTTGTTGGACTAAGGACAGGTCCAGCACTGCGTGAAGAGGCAGCGCGGCATCTTAAGGAGCTCCCAGGTGCTATGTCAGGTGAGTCACGCTTTCTTTTTTATCTTACATATATAGGTAAAGACTGGGCCATTAATATATAATTTTAGCACTTGGTTTACCTTGCTTAGCCCCCAGAAATCTAAAAACCCAAGTTACCATTGAATTTGTCTTTTCTATCTTGGTACTATTTTGAAACGTAGCCAGGTTTTGATGTCAGGGAGAGCAGACCTTTTGTAAAATAGGTGCTGGTTCAAGGCTGAGGAGCCAGACTGCATAGGTACCATTTCATTTAAAATCTATTTAGGGGAGCAGCTGCTCCCCTTGCACCCCACTTAGCTATACCTGTTTTAATATGTCTTTTAATTTCTTTTTCATATCACTGGCTTAGGAGGTTAATTATTTTAAAGCAGAGGTCCACTTTGTCGGGTTACAATTTCCAAGATTCTTTTAACATTACTGTAGTTTGGGTTGGTATTAAATGGATCTATCTTGCTGTTTCTACCTATCCAGTTGATATTCTGAAGTTTTATTCTGTATTAAACTGCTATCTAAGGATGATAAGAAGTAATGGATCCTACTTTCTGGGGTATGCATACAAATGGATCCATAAAAATACAAAATATCTCATGTCAGGGTCCCCTTGCACCCCTGACGTGCCCTAAAATTTGATGCAGATAGACACATGGCCACACACACCTACACATGCACCCTGAACTCATAACCCTAAATCCTTCGAAAAGTAGATTAAAGAGGACTGGACTGACTTATAACTTCTGATTCGATTAGCAACTTGAAAGTAAAAGATTTTTTTTGATACTGGTCCTGATCAATAATAAGTATACTGGGAGTCCAGGACTGCGTGCATGATAGAGCAGGGTTGTTACAGATTATGTTTATTAAAGCATTTACTATTCTGCTTTTGGCAAAGACATCAAAGCGGTTTGCAATGTAAAATTTAAAAGTTAGAAGAGAACGTCAAAATAAAAAGGGGAAAAACCCCACATAACATAATAGAAAGCCAAAGTTAAAAAATAAAGTAAGCACATAGTACAATAGATTATCACAAATAAGAAAACACGAATTCCAACACACATGAAAACAAAGAAATAAAAATCAAATTTCAGCATAAGTGCCAGGAGTGGCAATCTGATTTGTGCCGTCTCCCACAACACATAATCAATTTTCAAATACAGAACTACAGAATTATGTCTTCAGCAGTGCTCTGAATTTCATTAGAGAATTCTATGATCTAACAGGAAGATGATTCCACAGAGATGGTGCTAGATGTGATTGTATAGGAAATCCTAGCTAAAAATTACAAAGCGGGACAAGACGTCTGTTTGTTATAACCAATGTTTGTGTAAATGAAAGAGTTGTGTCAGGTGCCATTATATTTCTATACGTGCATCATTGCCAGGTAGTGTGTGTGTGTGTGGGGGGGGGGGGGGGGGGGGGGAGACTGCCATACTCCCTGCAGAACTACAGTGCTCACAGGTACTTTAACTCACAAGTTTGCATTAGTTTTCTTAAAGGGGCACATTGGTTACCACCAATGACACACAGAATCACTTATAAAATTCTCCTCCTTGTTTTCAAAATTAAAAATTCTGGATCCCCCCTCCTTTCCTGGCACATCTCCTGACCCCATATATCTCCTTTTGTACTCTTTGCTCATCTCAACAGCACCTATTGGTCATACTGAAACTGAACACTGAAAAAACACATTGCCTCATCCTCTCCTCTGCTTATAACAAATACAAACCCACAACCTTAAACACTCCAGGACATACCCTCCCTACCTCGGACAGTTTGAAAATACTCGGCGTCACACTTGATTGCAACCTAACCCTTGAGAGCCAAGTAAACTCTGTAACAAAGAAAATGTTCTACTCAATGTGGAAGCTCAAACGATTAAAACCTTTCTTCCCAAGAGCAACTTTTCAATACCTTATACAATCAATGGTCCTAAGCCATGCAGACTATTGCAATGGAATCTACGTGGGCTGCAAAGAACAACTCATAAAAAAACTCCAGACCGCACAAAATACAGCAGCCAGGCTGATATTCAGCAAAACATGCTTCAAAAGTGCCAAACCCCTTCAAGAAAAGTTACATTGGCTCCCAATCAAAGAACGGATCATCTTCAAAATATGCACCTTAGTCCACAAAATCATATATGGCGTAGTCCCAGGATACATGATAGACCTTATAGACTTACCAATAAGAAACAAAGTCAAATCGTCAAGATCTTACCTAAACCTGCATTACCCAAATTGCAAAGGACTGAAATACAAAACAACTTACGCAGCCGGCTTCTCCTACATTAGCGCACAACTATGGAATGGGATCCCAAAAGCTGTGAAAACAATCTACGACCACTTGAACTTCAGGAAATCACTAAAAACCAACCTCTTCAAAAAGGCCTACCCCAACAACCCACCTAACCCTCTTCACCTTCCAACACAGCATGACTATGATCGAACAGGACAACATGCAATCTTCATTCCGACCCTCCACTTATACCTCATAAAATCACTATACAACTTTGTATTTGTTAACCACCGACTGGGCAAACGCCTTTGATGGTACTATGTAAGCCACATTGAGCCTGCAAATAGGTGGGAAAATGTGGGGTACAAATGCAACAAATAAATAAATAAATAAATAAACAAATAAAAATACCTGCATTTTGGTACATTAGACATGACACTACACATCACTCCATCTTTTGTAGATCCCACTCTATGGAATGCCCTGCCCCTCTATCTTAGGTCACAGATCTCCTTAATAAAGTTTAAAGCAGATCTCAAAACATTCCTTTTAGAGGACACTTTTATACTCTCCTAGATCTGCCATGAAGATAGTGCCTGCAGGTCAGTTCAGAACTACTTTCCTTCTCCTCTACCTTTAGTTATCACCCCACCTTTCCTATTAGTCAATGTAGTTCCATTTCTCTCCCTCCTATACTGTCTTTCCTCTTGCTCATATCCTCTCTCTTCTCTTCATTTCCACTAATTTTAGAATTGTAAAATGCACAAATATATTGATTGCTGTGCAGGATAGCAAGCTTTTAATAAGCTTGGAAACATGGACATGGATCTTTCACTTTGAACATTACCTACAGACACTGTTACCTACTTTTCCTGTGGGTAATTTCTTCTAACTAAAATAACACATATTCTTTTGAAAACGCAGAAGTATGCAGGTTGCTGTACTCCCGTCCTAACTGAGACCCTGGGAACAGCTTAATGTGGTTAAGGTCTGTGCATGCTTGCACCCACATGCAGGGTGAGCAGTTTTCAAAGGGTCCATTTTCATGACTAGAAGACTGCTTTTACCTGTGGGAATGGCTGTGAAAAAACTCATCCTATTATTATAGATTTTGGTCTTTATATCTTTATAAAGATTTGTGTGCATACTGCTAAGGAGACTTGTTAGAATCTGGAGAAATGGAGTTGGAGTAAAACATGATATGAGTCAGTGTTGGGGTGCTGAGCTTAGTCAGGAGTGATAAGGGTCATTGTTGGGGTACCAAGGGTTAGAGTCAAGAGCGATATGGGTTAGTGTTGGAGTGTTATTCGGGAGTGATGGGTGCTGAGGGTAATACAGGGGTGATATGGGTTGGGAATTGGACTGATAAGGACCAGTTATGGGGTGCTGAGGGTTAGTCAGAAGTGATATGGGTCAGAATTGGGAGTGATATAGATCAGTGTTGGGTTGCTGATGGTTAGAGTCAAGAGCGATGTGGGTCAGTGTTGGGGGTGTTGAGGGTCATTCAGGGTTGATATGGGTCAGGATCGACAGTGATATGGATCAGTGTTGGGGTGCAGAGGATTAGTCAGATGTGATATGAGTTGGGGTCAGAAGCAATATGGGTCAAGACGGGGAGTCCTATAGGTCAGGGTTGGGGTGCTGAAGATTAGAATCAGGGGTGATATGGTTGAGGAATGGGAGTATTGTAGGTGAGGGTTGGAAGAGATACAGGTCTAGGTTGGGGTGCTGCAGTAGAGTCACTGTGGGTTTGTGTGATTTGAATTCTCAGTTTAACTTGGATGGTTTCCTCCCCCAGTGTTCACAGCAACCAGTTTGAGCATCCTGACGTCCTCAGCAGAGGGGTACCCCATAACCTCCAGCCCTGAGTGGGGGAACAGCATGGATGCCCCCTGCTCCTTTGCGCAACCTCAGGGCTATGGACAGTATGGAGTATCTTTTCTTATGTCAGATGGTGAAGAGAGAGGATTGCCATGCTCCAGGGGAGGCAGCGTGGGCTCTTGCACGCCACGAGACGTTCAGAAGAATGTACGGGTGTCTGGTGTCAGTGTGCAGCTTGAGATGAAGACCCTCTGGGAAGAGTTTAATCGCCTAGGGACGGAAATGATTGTCACTAAAGCAGGAAGGTAATGAGACCCATCCCACCCCTTCTTCTGTACTCCGATCAGCACCGCTCCTATCTCCATCTGTATTCTTTCCGCTCTTCTTTCTACCGTCTTTTCTTTCTTCTTTCCTCACTTTCGTTCTCTTTTTCCCCCTCTTACCCTATGTTTGTGTTCTCAGATCTAATCCTTGAGGTCCAGGTTTTATGGCAGCCATAAGACACAAAATCATAGAGCAGGCGTGTAAACATATGTCATGAATGTTTGGTGTGGATCTCCTGAAAACTAGGAAAAGGAGAAGAGTGGGAATAGAATCAGGCTCTTCAAAAACAGACCAAAGATGCTCAACGTAGATATTAAAATTTAATAAAGGATGACTCAACACGGTACCATGTTTTAGCATTGAAAGTGCCTTCTTCAGGAGTCTTGGTAAACGTGTCTAACAGTCCTTATGAGAATGTCTTACCAAGACTCCTGAAGAAGACACTTTCAGTGCTGAAACATGGCACCGTGTTGAGTCATCCTTTATTACATTTTAATATCTATGTTGAGCATCTTTGGTCTGTTTTTGAAGAGCATGATTCTGTTCCCACTCTTCTCCTTTTCCTATGACTTCTCATGGGACATTGTTGCTCTTTCCACTTCTGTGGTTTCTTTGTGTTTCTCCTGAAAACTAGACACATTTGGAGACTGGTGTGGTTAGCAGTAGAAACTCTGACTTTAAATCCACACAAGTTATTGAGTTCGGGCCACACAGAGTGGTTGCAGAATCTCTCCTACACCAAAGCACACATTTCTGCTTCCCATTAACCCAACTGGGTTCTGTCTCCACAGGAGGATGTTTCCCACATTCCAGGTGAAAATTTTTGGCATGGACCCCATGGCGGATTATGCTCTGCTGATGGACTTTGTACCTCTGGATGACAAGAGATACAGGTACTAGGGGCAGGGGCCTTATGTACAACCTTGACTAGTAAACCTCTAGGGGCAGTGACCAGGGAGCGTGGTTCAATCATAGGGAACATGATTTCACAAAGGAAAATCTTGACAATGTGTCCAGATTAATTTAATATGGGCATTTATTGTCCTCTTTACCAAAATGGAGATTTCAATGATTGAAATCAAGGTGGATTTCAATCATTAATAGGTCTTGGGCAAGGAACGAGGGCATAGGCATAGCTTGTCTGCTTTGTTAGGGGGATGGGCTAAGGGGTAATGCAGTCAGATTACTGGAGAGGGAATGAATTTTCTCCCTCCTCAAGGTTGCCATGAATTAGCTTTCCTTCCCCCAACAGTCACTTGCTCTATCACAAATACACACTCATCCATACACTCTATTAGTCTATCTAATCCCCTACTCTAGTCCTGATACCTCCAACCTCAACCCTCCCACCTTTTCAGTTATAGCTGCAGGAAGATACTGCAATAAAATGAATGACAGAGTAGCCCAATGGTTAGAGTAGCAAGCTGAGAACCAGGGAAGCCTCCGTCAGCTCCCACTGCCACTCCTTGTGATCTTGGGCAAGTCATTTAACCCTCCATTGCCTCGGGAACAAACATAGCTCACTAGGGACAAGAAAATGCCACCTGTACCTGAATGTAACTCACCTTGAGCTACTGAGAGAGTCAAATATTTCCAAATCTTTGTATGTCTTGATGTTCTATTTTCATTGGGGTCAGTGGCATTCCTAGCCTGTTTGCCACCCGGGGCAGGTTGCTGCATCGCCCACTCAGCGTGTCACCCCCAAAGCACATCACCCCCCCCCCCAGTGTGTCACCCCCTAAAACGCATCACTCCCCCCCGAAGCGCATCACCAGACCTTTCCTCCCAGCAAGGAGGTGTGCGGAGCAGGCGTACGTCTGTTCGCTCTGCCGTTCCCCTTCCTTGGAACAAGAAGTGTTAGAGGGGGCAGGGGACCGGCAAAGCTGACAGCCATGCGTCTGCTCCGTGCCCTCCCTTGCTGCCTGCACCCGGGGCGGACCGCCCCCATCGCCCTGCCCTTGGTATGCTACTGATTGGGGCTGATATTCAGACCATGGGAGGTTACCGGACTGTTTTCCGCTGTCAGCGCTGTCTAGATATTCAATGCCAGGCCATTTCCAGTGACCGGCATTGAATATCTGTGTGCATTTTGGCCAGTTTAAATTTAACCGACCAAGCCAATATTCAGCACTGGCCAGTTAAGTTTAAACCAGCCAAAGATATTCCAGCTATTTTGGTGACCTAATTTGGCTGCCAAACTTAGCTGGCGATGCGCTGAATACTGGCGGATAGTCAGTTATATTGCGAGATATAACCAGCTATCCGTTAAATGCAAACCAGCAATATTCAGTGGGAGATAACAGCTATCTCCCATTGAATATTGCCAGATAGCCAGTTATGTGCCATTTAACCGACCAGGAGCCATTCCTGGTTGGTTAAATGGTTTTAAAAATCAGCTGGATTGTTTTCTTTTACATTTTGTTCTTGATATCTTTTTACATATTTTCTCTTCCCTCTGATTTCAATTTTCTTTTTCTGTTTCCCATTTTCTTCTCTGGGCCCAGGAGAGGCTCCTGGCCCTTTAAATCACCTGTCCAGGGCTAACCGGGCATTTTCAGGGGCACTTAACCTGATAGTGCTGCTGAAAATGCCCAGTTAGCACTCAAGCCAAAACCAACTGTTTTGGGGGTGTCCCAGGGGCGGAGGTGGCACTTAGCTGGTTAAGATAACTGCATAAAAGGGACCTGCAGTCCTGTCCTTATGCGGTTCTTCATTGCTGGTTAAGTACCGAATATTGCACTTAACTGGCTATGTTTTAGCCCAGATATTCAATGCTGTTGTCCAGACATGGCCCGGCATTACATAAGTAATGCCACACTGGGAAAAGACCAAGGGTCCATCGAGCCCAGCATCCTGTCCATGACAGCGGCCAATCCAGGCCAAAGGCACCTGGCAAGCTTCCCAAACGTACAAACATTCTATACATGTTATTCTTGGAATTGTGGATTTTTCCCAAGTCCATTTAGTAGTGGTTTATGGACTTGTCCTTTAGGAAACCGTTTAACCCCTTTTTAAACTCTGCTAAGCTAACCGCCTTCACCACGTTCTCCAGCAACGAATTCCAGAGTTTAATTATGCGTTGGGTGAAGAAAGATTTTCTCTGATTTGTTTTAAATTTACTACACTGTAGTTTCATCGCATGCCACCTAGTCCTAGTATTTTTAGAAAGCGTGAACAGACGCTTCACATCCACCTGTTCCATTCCACTCATTATTTTATATACCTCTATCATGTCTCTCCTCAGCCGTCTCTTCTCCAAGCTGAAAAGCCCTAGCCTCCTTAGCCTTTCTTCATAGGGAAGTCATCCCATCCCCGCTATCATTTTAGTCGCCCTTCGCTGCACCTTTTCCAATTCTACTATATCTTTCTTGAGATGCGTCGACCAGAATTGAACACATTGAATTTCTGGGTTTAACGCCAGCGACAGTCAGCATATCGGGCCCTCCCTTTTTCCTCTAGATTTTTCCACCTGGTCATCTTTCTTTTGCTAATGTCAATCTTGGGTTCCATTTCTTTTGTGTTAGTTTTTATTCTACCTTCACCCTTCCACATTTTTCTCCCTTCTGTCCTGTTTTCTCATTCACATGCTCTCCTTCTCACACATATCATTTCCTCCTCAAACACTTACTTCTCTCCCCCTATCACATATTGCTGTCTTCCTGCTTCTGTCACACATCCCTCACCTCTTTCCTCACCTTTCTTCTACCCCCTTCCTTTTATCTCTTCTCCACATCATCCTTCTTCTCTCTCTAGTCCTACAGCTCCCCACTTAGCTCTCTTTCCCCCTTTTCAACTCATGTTTCTTCCTTCTTCACCCTCCCTCTCCTCTTATAGTCTCCAATCTCTTCCCTTCACCGTCCTCTCTTCTCTTCCTTTCCTTCTCCCTCTTCTCTTACATTCCCCTTTTCTCACTTTCCCTTCTCCACCATCTCCCTCCTCTTGACTTACCCTCTCCTATCAAACTGCTCTTTCCCATTTCTTCTTTCTGTTTTTCTCTTTGTTCTCCTCCATTTTTTGTATTGCTGTCTTCTCTCCCACCTTTCTGTATACACAGCAACATGGGTTGTGGGGTCTCTGAGCGTGGGCAGTACTGCTGGTTCCATGGCCGCCTCCTTTCCTATCTGCATGCTTCTTGTTCCAAAGTGGAAGCATGCGAGTTGAGGCAGGAGAGTTCATGGGGCCAACAACATTGCATGTGCTCGGAGTCCTTGTGGCTCATGCGGCTGTGCTCACCCGTTGGCTATAATCTCATTTCCACTTCATCTTCAGCCTGTCCTCCCAGCATTTGTGAGGTAGTCCCTTCCCTCTTCCAGTGATCCCCCAAACTCAGCCATGAAGGTAGAGTGTGCTAGTGGTGGTGGTGGTGGGGAGGGTATGGTAGATTTGGTCTATCTGTTTCTGCAGTATTAGACTTACTTGGCTTCAGGTTCTTTAAAGTCATAGTCCATCAGATGGTACAGTTGACCGGTGGGTGAAACATTCATGGTAGAGATGCCAAGGGTGAAACCATCCCAAAAAGTGAGATTTACTACGCCAAGGAGTGAGACTGAAGGTCAAAGAGTGAGATTTTTCAGACAGTACATCCAGGGTATAAATCTAGAATGATTTAAGTGTAGTATTGCTTTATAAATGAATCAAGGGAGCCAGGGGTGTAGGCACGGGTGGGCCCAGGCCCACCCATTTAAGCCCAAGGCCCACCCAGGAATGGTGCACCCCGAGTCGCTCTGAGGCCCCGCGTGGCATTCCTCCTTCCCTCCCTCGCCCGACCATCAGCCCTCCTCCGCTCCTCCTCCGTTCCCCCCCCCTCAGTTCCGTCCGCCCCCCCCCCACAAATGTTTAACCTGTCCTTTTTGTTTCAGTAGCAGTGAACGACGTGAAGACACTGCTTCAAGTTCTCCCTTTCCTCTTCACGCAGTGTCCGTTCCGCCTTTACGATGATGTATTTCCTGTTTCCACGAAGGCGGGACGAACACTGCGTGAAGAGGAAAGGGAGAACTTGAAGCTTGCGAGCGTTGCAGTGCCTTCACGTCGCTCGCTGCTACTGAAAGAAAAAGGTCAGGTTCGTGTGCGCGGGAGGTGGGGGGGATGGAGAGGACTCGGAGGGCTTTTGGGGAACTGAGGGAGGGCAGGGAGACTCGCTGGCCATGGGTGGGAGGGGAGGGGGGAACAGAGAGGACTCGGAGGGCTTTTGGGGAGCTGAGGGAGGGCAGGGAGACTCGCTGGCCATGGGTGGGAGGGGAGGGGGGAACGGAGAGGACTCGGAGAGCTTTTGGGGAGCTGAGGGAGGGCAGGGAGACTCGCTGGCCATGGGTGGGAGGGGAGGGGGGAACGGAGAGGACTCAGAGGGCTTTTGGGGAACTGAGGGAGGGCAGGGAGACTCGCTGGACATGGAGAGGAGGGCGGGGGGGGGGAGAGAACAGATCGCTGGAGGGAAGGGGACAGAGGAAATTGGACATCAAGACATGAATGGATGGATGGAGGGAAGAGAGGAAATTGCTGGACATGGATGAGGAGAGGGGAGGGGAGGGCAGGGGGAGAAAATATAAGGACACAGGAGGATGGTGGACATGGTGAGTGGAAAATATCAAATAGAAAGAAGACACTGCATAAAACAGAAGACACTGGGACCAATGCGAATAGAAAAACTAAATGATCAGACAACAAAGGTAGAAAACATTTTTTAATTCAGAATTTATTAATTGGAATATGTCAGCTTTTGGAAATGTGCATCTGTGATATTTTGCATGTAAGTTTCAGTTTTTCTAGTATTGCTGCATGCTGAGTCTGACTTCTTGAGGTAACTTTCCAGTTCAGAAATTTGCCTTCATATCTGTTGTGTCATGTGTTTTTCATGTGTGATCAAGGTGCAGTATTCTGCTAGCGTGTAGTATTTGCAGCCTTTTTTGTTTTGTTTTTTTTGTTTCACTAGGTTTTGTACTGGTGTTTTAGAGCCCGGTGTAATTATAGTGTTGCCTTTCCACGCATAAGGTTGTAGCTCGTCCTGTCCTTGGAATTAGTGCTGTTATGGTTTGGTAAGGTTATAAGTGTGTTTTTGCACAAGTTTGTGTATAGTGTTTTGCAGTGGAGAATTTGTGTATTGGCCTTACTGAGGTGGCACCAAAACATCAGAAAGGGTGTAGAGCCTAAATCATGACACACTACTTCTTGAAGGATCTATATATGGTCGTTAATAAAAGGAGCTCATTGTGAACATTATCCACTCTAAAAAGGTGTTTTGTGGCTCTACATGAGAATTGTGATATGATCCCTTGTTTCATATTGTTGACGGTCTGCATTTTCCATATCAGTATATTGGTGTATTAGGGTCTGCCCAGTGTAATATTTATGGTACAGTAAGGTTCTGAGTGTGTTTTTGCACAAATTTGTGCATAGTGTTTTGCAGTTGAGTGATTGTCGCTTTGATTGATGCTTTGAGCAACCACTTTATTCTTTGACATATGATACATATCTAATATCTAAAATTATTTGACATATGATACATATCTAATATCTAAATTTAATTAAAGGTATTAATTGTCAATGGGGTGGAGCTAGGGAGAGGTGCCAGACCGTATACTGGAGGCGGAGAAGGGAGAAAAGTGCTGGACCGATTGGTATTAATTGCCTTTGGAGAAAGTCTTCAGCTAACAAAGCTTGAGGATCCTCATTAGCTAAAGTATTTATATTTTGAGGTGGAGGTATGGCGGAGCAGAGATAATTTTGTGCCCACCCACTTTAGGCTCAGGCCCACCCAAAATTGGCTGTCTGGCTATGCCACTGAAGGGAGCATTAAATTATATTGACTTTTCTTTGGAGCCTCTGAAAGAATACAAAGTGGGGAGAAATTTTGATCAATTTTTTTTAGCTGAAAGGTGTCTTCCACTCAGTAATTAAAAGTATGTACATAAGTTTCACAGCACATGTACTTGCAGTAAAGGGCAAAGGGACAGGGCAAGGGGAAGCAGTAGGCAGGAAGGTGTGCTCAGATCTCTTCCTACTGGTTGGAGCACTTGGTTTACTTTTCTAAGGCTTGCCTCTCATGAAAGCAGTGATCGAGATCAGTCCACCCATACTAAGCTCTGATGAGTGAAAAATAGGGCTCAAAAAGTGTGAGAGTGAGAAAGCTTTCAAATGCGTGTAACACACTCCTAATGAGTGAGACGGTGTCTGCATTGGTATAGGGTTCATCAAGCCCCTATGGGCTAAAGGAGCAAGAAAGATACTGAATTGAAAAAGAACCAAGATAGAGCCTTGAGAGACCCTGCATAGAAGACCATGAAGTTGAGAACTAGTTGATGACATACAGCTTGTGGTCTCCAGTGTGGCCCTATTGAGCCCCACTGGATGCTGTTGCAGTTTGGCTCTAGCAAAATAAACTCAAGCTTAACTTTTCTAAATGCAAAGCGTCTTCTTTTTTTTTTTAAGGAAGTAACTTGCCATGAGATTATTGCCCGAGTAGAGGAACTTGTGAAACTTACAGTTCAGCTAATTCATATTAGAGCTATTCACTTGAAAGTTACCTTCCTTCATGATTTTATATATTAGTGCAGAGAGCTGATCGAAAAACATCCAAAAAGTGGCAGATGGACATTTTGTTTGCCAAAACATCCAAATCGCTATTTTCAAAACCCATTTTTAAGATGGTTGTCTATGTAGTTTGTATGCAGTGCATCCAAATCGCAAGGGGGTATGTTGGGGGCGGGATATGGCCATTCACAAAACTTGGATGTTTTTCTGCCATAATGGAAAAAAACAAAAACATCCAGAGCTAAAAGTTACAGTTTGGTCTAGACCTGTTTCAATCATGACTAAGTCATACAGAGGTGCCCTAGATGACCAAATGACTACTGGAGGTAATAAGGCATGACCCCCCCTTACTCCTCCAGTGGTCAATGACCCCCTCCTATTCCCCACCCCAAAGATGTGAAAGAAACAGTACATACCAGCCTTTATGACAACTTCAGATGTTATGGCCGATTTCTATTAGAGCAGCAAGCCAGGGTTGCCATATAAAAAAAAAAATTCCGACCCAAAACAGCCCAAAAACCGCACACACTCCACCCCCGACGTCATCACCCCCGCCCCTTCCGTCATCACCCCACCCCCGCCGTCATCACCCCCGCCCCACCGTCATCGCCCCGCCCAATACGTCGGCAAACCCCACCCAAAACGTCATAAAACCCCGCCTCTGTCACCATTAGCCCCACCCCCGCCGGCCGAAAAACCGCCCCAAAACCCGCCCCAAAAAAACAAAACCAGCCCAAAAAACCGCAACCCGCCGCGGGCAAAAGTTTCCCGCCACGGGTTGCAGAAAAACCGCCCATCTGGCAACCCTGCAGCAAGCAGGTTCCTAGAATAGCCTAGTGGTTGGTGCAGTTTCCTAGCAACAAGTGTTCTGTGTTGTGATGTGTTGTGTGATATATGATGTCATCAGCTGTATCCATTTGTGCTGAAGCAGTAAATTCTGAAAGGCCATTTCACAGGGGGTGGAGATTATTACTGAGCTTTTCATCCCCAGATAAACAGTGCTTTCTGTGCAGAAGTTGATTTCCAGATGTTTCTTGGTTGGTATCGCAGGAGATGAAGGTTTAGGAGTAACCCAAATTGCTCTAACTGCAGCTTCTAGTAGTCCATGAGAAGGAGGTAGTCTTGCTTCTTTCAACAACTACTGCAGTGTTTTCAAAACTGTTAGTAGATATGACCCCATTTGAGCCCTTCAAAACTACCAGAACAACCTTCAGCCATTCTTTCAGAATGTTTAAGAAATGGCAAAAGAATTACTCACCAGCTATAAGCTGCAGAATCCAACAAGGAAAGGTACATTTGTAATTACACCTCCCTGTGGTGTCCTGGGTTTTTGTCCCACTAGTGGAGCCCTGTTCTGATACCCTGCCCCAAGCCTTCTCCACCATAGTCTTACTCCACTGAGATGCATTATTGTACCAATAACTTGGGGGGGGGGGGGGGGGCAAGGCAGGAGCTCCAGAGGGACAGTTTTGCATCTTCTATGCAGATGTGCAGGGAGGCATAGGCTACAGGACAAGTTGGATCACAGGAGCCATTGCCATACCAAATTTTTGCCTTAATAGCATTAGCAACCAAGGATATGGAGGGCAGAAACAGAGCTTGGTTTGTTTTACCCTCTCACAGAAAACAATGTTCCACTGTCCTTACAGGAAGGGTTCCAATCTGCAAGCATTGTACAACATTTCCATGGGAAGGACATGGCCCACAGTCTCTACAGAGCACCTGCATAGGATGAGGGGCCCACACGGCATGACCTAATGAGGCTCCAGCATAGCCTATAAGCAAAGCACTGGCACGCAGGCATTTAAAGAGGGCTGGATCCTGCCTCCCTCGGCCTCCTATTGGTCCAATTGCACCAATAGAAGGGCAAACAGAGCAAGAGAAAACCGTCCAACCTGTGGCCATGGCGGTGAAAAACTGCCCAATTAGCTGTAGGGTTACCTTATGGCTCCAGAAAAAGGAGGACGGATTGAGCCAGCCGGGTTTTACTTCCATTGCAATGGAAGTAAAACCCGGCTGGCTCAATTACTTCCATTGAAAGCAATGGAAGTAAAACCCGGCTGGCTCAATCCGTCCTCCTTTTTCTGGAGCCATATGGTAACCCTAATTAGCTGCAACCCGTGACTTTCAAAAAATCTCATGGGGGGGGCATGGGAAACCGCCCAATTTTGCAGTACAACCGCAGAACTGGCAACTTTGACCCTGGCATGCACATCTTACAACCTTATTTCCTGCAGGAGAAGTCTAGATGTAAGCCACCTCCTGAGTGGTAGCCCTGGAAAGCTGCTGATTGGCTGATACTTTATTGCTCTTA
Organism: Microcaecilia unicolor; assembly: GCF_901765095.1. Taxonomy (NCBI): domain Eukaryota; kingdom Metazoa; phylum Chordata; class Amphibia; order Gymnophiona; family Siphonopidae; genus Microcaecilia; species Microcaecilia unicolor. Next base: position 652,449,824 of record NC_044031.1, on the reverse strand, counting down.
GGCCCAGCTGTTCTGTTAGTATTATTTATTCCTCACCCCTACCAGGTTATACACTCCAAAAGGTGGCTCTGTAAAAGTGATTTTGTACTTGCCTTAAAAATTTCAACAGGACCCACTAACGATCCCACGGATAATATTGATATTGTCGAGACCCTAGGGTTCAGCTTCACTCAGGAGCTGAGAGACCTCTAGTGGCTCTACTGAAATATTTTGACTTTGACTTGAAAATACCCCCACAGCTTCTGGAACAAGGGACTGGTTCTCCTGACTAGTGATTGACAAAGGTGGGAAGAGACACCTCTTGGAGGGAAACTGTACTGGTATAAAACCCAGCACAGTTTCAATTCCTTTGTATTTGTTCCTCCTTCCCTGGGTTTTGCACCACTGTTGTAAAGGGAAGAGGTTTTCTGGTTAACATAGCCACTGTACTTGATGAGTAAAGGAACAGGGAGCAGTACCAGAGCCACTTAAGCTGCTGCATTTGCACTAGGTCAGTGTTTCCCAGACCTGGTCCTGGAGGCTTCTCAGCCGGTCAGGTTTTCAGGATATTCATAATGAATATTCATGAGAGAGATTGGCATGCAGAAGTGCATGCAAATCTCTCTCATGAATATTCATTATGGATATCCTGAAAACCTGACTGGCTGAGGTGCCTCCAGGAGCAGACGACTGTGATCCACTATGTAACAGGAAGCCAAACAAAGGAGTAGTGTGACCAGCAAGGCAACTTCAGGAACAATAGGACCACGGAGTAATGGAAGAAAACACGTTATTTACAATGCCCGACATGGCACCGTGTATCCTGTTCAGCAGTGATCACGGATTTCCAGCGTTTTTCTCTGCACAGCACTAAGCTTCATTTTCAAGACAGCAAGTATTCAACAGACTCAAGTCCATTTATCCATATTAGGTACTTTCTCTACACAAAGGCCCCTGAGGCAGGCACTTGGCAGAAACACGGTGCCATGCCGGGCATTATAAATAAAGATTTTTCTTCCATTACTCTGTCGTCCTGTTGTTACTGAAGTTGCCTTGCTGGTCACACTACTCCTTTGCTTGGCTTCCTGAGGTGCAGCCAGGACCAGGTTGGGAACCACTGCACTAGGTGGTAAGTGGAATGGGGAACCAGCTCTTCACCACATCCTTCCAAGGAGAAGGAGGGAGACGTGCTGAAATATCAAGCCCAAGGAACAGGAGGGGGACTAAAGGAGAGTCCCTAGATATCTACAAGTATAAAGGAGCCCAGTAGCAGAATCCGATCTGTTGAAGGTACAGTTAAGGACATTGTGATTAGGCTCAACCAGCACTGAAGGAACTGAATGGATACTAACAGAGAAGCTTCCGTTTATGGAAGGGGCCTCTCCAGAGAGGCTAAGCTTTAAAAGGACTTGTTATCAGGAACATCTACTCAAGACTGTAAGTATTGGAAATAACTTTATTTTACCTGTGCCTGTAAATAGTTGCTAATGAGCATTTGTCTCTTTGCCTGAAGTATCCAAATTCAGTAAACCCTTTGGTTCAGAATTTACATTCTGGCCTAGAGTGACGTAATGAGTGAAAGAGGAATGTGGAGTGAGTGGATGTATTGTTCCAAGGCCTCTTAGTGAAAGCTGGTTCCAGCATTTGAGATAATGCAGACTATAAACATTTGTAAATAAATAAATACAAATCCACAATTCCAGGAATAACATGTATAGAATATTTGTACGTTTGGGAAGCTCACCAGGTGCCCTTGGCCTGGATTGGCCGCTGTCATGGACAGGATGCTGGGCTCGATGGACCCTTGGTCTTTTCCCAGTGTGGCATTACTTATGTGTTTATATAAAATATAATATTTTACTAAAAGTAATTTTCCCCAGCTACTCTAAATTGGAGTAGAGGTGTGGCCTAATGGTTAGGGTTACCATATGGCTCCAGAAAAAGGAGGACACATTAATCCAGTCCGGGTTTTGCTTCCATTGAAAGCAATGGAAGTAAAACCCAGACTGGTTTAATCTGTCCTCCTTTTTCTGGAGCCATATGGTAACCCTACTAATGGTTAGTGCAGCGGGTTGCCAGGTTCAATTAGCTCTGTGCGACCCTGGGCAAGTCACTTAGCCCTCCATTGCTCCAGGTACAATATATAACTTAGATTGTGAGCCCATTAGAGACAATGCAAAGTGCCTGTAATAGAAATTGTAAACCACATAGACCAGAGCTGCCAAGGGGGTCAGCCTTCCGAGCAGGAGATTTAGGGCCTGCCCATAGCTCTGCTCAACCTGCTCATAGCTCCGCCCAACCCACCCATAACTCCTCCCAGAACCGCCCACGGCTCTGCCTAGCCTGCCCAGATCCACCCACAGCTCGCCCCGGCACACTATGATTTGCAGCTAGGAGCACCAGCCTTCCTTTCCAGCGACAGCAGGAGATGCCTTCATCAAACATCATCTCCTGCTGTCGCGAGACCAGCAGTAGCAGGAGATGACATTTAATGAATGCATTTCCTGCTGTCACTGGAAATGGAGGCTGTTCAGTGGGAGATCCCGGTTCCCGGTTCCCCTTTGACCTGCAAAAGCGGGAGACTTGGCAGGTCTGCATAGTTGCCTCAGGGATCACTTGCAGTATATCAAGTGCTGAAAGTAAAATAAATAAATTAATCTTCTTTATTCTTTATGCCCAGGCTGTGAGCCAAGTATTGAAGTCAGCTGTAAGGTGGTGGAGTCTCTCCATTGCTTTGTACAGGCAAACCTATGATCTTTGCCTGCGGCTAAGATCATTCCTTAATTCTGAAATTTCCTCTGTGTAATAAAAGTGAAATTTAAAGATTGTTTTTCAACTCTTCCATGACAGACCAGTGCACTCAGGGTCTGTATTTTTGAAAATGATCGCTTAACTTTGATTGTGTGAAAATAAGTTGGAATGTAGAAGATAAGACACAGCTCTAATTAATTTATGTGAAGGGAGAGGTAGAGCCTGTTTTCAAGTTCAGACTGGCCACCTGGACTGGGAAACATGTGACCACATTCCCACAGTATGGCTTGTTTACCTAAACAGAGAAATTCTCAAGCATTCTGTAATTTTCCTTAGCTCTGAACAAGTTCTAAACCTAATAAAAAAAGGGGAGCTTCTGGCAGTGAAATGGGAAGCTCATCTATGGGTGGACGCACCGCGTAGAACCAGACTCCTTGTCAAAGAAGCTCCTGGCTTTTGCTGTGAACAGGCCCCCCCCCCCAAGCTGATGATAAGAGTCTGGAAGATGTAAGGACCAGTGATGATTGTTTATAGTGTATTGCTTCTTTTCCTGGTCTAGGAACTCCTAGTGATGTAATGATTGTTTATAGATAGGTGTTGTTTAATTATAGATAGATCTTTTCAGTTATATAGCTAATCATTGTATATATCTTAATCACTGTGTATTTTAGAACCTCTAATAAAGGTCTCATTTACCTAATACGAATCCAAAAGAATCCACAGTAATTACTGAGTAATCTGTGTCAGTAAAGCAGGATATAAATGGCAGAACACTCTCTAAGGCTCTGACTCCATTGCCAGTCACTTCATTGGTCCACACATAGATTATAAAATTCAGCTCAGAGTTATTTTTTCCTTCTCTGATAGTACTAAGAATTTGGTTTACATTTCAGCTAGTTGAGGATCATAAGTACATAAGTATTGCCATATTGGGAAAGACCAAAGGTCCATCGAGCCCAGCATCCTGTTTCCAACAGTGGCCAATCCAGGTTACAAATACTCAGCAAGATTCCAAAAATGTACAAAACATTTTATACTGCTTATCCCAGAAATAGTGGATTTTCCCCAAGTTCATTTAATAACGGTCTATGGACTTTTCCTTTAGGAAGCCGTCCAAACCTTTTTAAAACTCCGCTAAGCCTTTACCACATTCTCTGGCAACGAATTCCAGAGTTTAATTACACGTTGAGTGAAGAAACATTTTCTCCGATTCATTTTAAATTTACTACATTGTAGCTTCATCGCATGTCCCCTAGTCCTAGTATTTTTGGAAAGCGTGAACAGACGCTTCACATCTACCCGTTCAACTCCACTCATTATTTTATAGACCTCTATTATATCTCCCCTCAGCCGCCTTTTCTCCAAGCTGAAGAGCCCTAGCTGCTTTAGCCTTTCCACATAGGGAAGTCGTCCCATCCCCTTTAATATTTTCGTCGCCCTTCTCTGCACCTTTTCTAATTCCGTTAGATATTTAAACATGTTGTTTTTCTCCAACTGTTTCTCCAGATAAATGCCTTTGTTGGTAGAGTCCCCCAGCAAAATAATTTTTTCTTTCTTTCTGAATGTTTTGACAGTGATATTAGGTAAAAAAAAAATATATATACAATGGACATCTTAATTTCTTTTACTATTTCAGATTGCAGTAATGTTTCTGGAGTGTTATTTGTTTCCAGTGCTATGAAGGCATTCTGTATGAGTGTTGTTTGGGAAAGGTGTCTCTCTGCATCATAGGCTTTGTTCTAACATTGATTCCTGTTTTCATTCTTTTGTGGGGCAAGGGCAGAAATTCTGGTTGATATGTAGTGGGGGAGTCTTAAAAAAAATTAATCTTTTAGTGTCAGAGGAAGAGACGAAACCACAGAACAAATAAAGTTGTGACAGGACACTAAGCAGGATGTGATGAACCAAACTGTCCTTTCCTGCTGAGATTTTCTACGTGATGATCTTAAGGTGTGTTAATATGTGTCCCAGCTTGAGACCTATCCACTGGAATAGTGGTGGGCCAAGTTACATAGCTTAAACAGCTGAAAAGCACTGACTAGGCCTGATAAACAGCTGATGGCTTTATAGCTGAGAGCCTGCAAGAGCAGGACTGCTTGGTAAGTCTTATTGAAACCTGGTACAACTTTCAAATTGAGTGTAACACTTAAGATGTAGAAATTAATGACAAAAATGGTAAAAAGCTTGGTTCTTAAAATGGAGTCTGTCTTTATAAAATGGCTCCCAGTATCACAAGATAGAAAGACATAGATCTCTCTCAGTATTAGGAAAGAGGTTTTAAAAGTGTTGAAATTGGCCATACAGGTAGAAAAGATGCGTGGCCCTGCCCCTTGCCCCTGCCTGGGGTCCAGCTTTGTCTCTTAGCAGCTCTGAAAGAATTTTAGAGTTATTGTGGATAATATAATATAAGGCTCAGCTTAAATAAACATTTAGAAGTTAGGAATTTTTAGGAAGGAATGGAGAACAACATGGGAAATATTATTATGCCTTTGTGTAGATCTAAATATGACTGTATCTTGATCACCACATCTAAAAACATATATGGTGGAACTAAGGTGTATAGTGAAGGACAACAAAAGTTATAGAGGGGATAACAACCTTCTTTATGATAGGAGGCTAAACAGATTATGGCTGTTCAGCTTGGAGAAGAGATGATCAAGAGGGTGTATGATAAAAGAGGTGACACATGTATAAAATCATTTCAAGTGGTAATAAAACTATGGGACACTCCATGAAACTAATTGGATGAAGTATTATTTTCACTGAAAGCACAATCAAGCTGTAGAATTTATTGCTGATGTCTAGTATAAGTGGGTTTAAAAAGAGTTTGGACAAGTTCCTGGAGTAAAAGTCCATAAATCATTATCAGCTAAGTAGACTTGGGAAAGGGGAAGTAACCAACAAGGAATGGATTTGCTTTTTGGGATCTGCCAGGTACTTCCTAATGATTTGGACTAGCCACTGTCAGAAATAGAATCCTGGATTTCATGGATCTTTTTATTTGGCCTAGCATGGCACATCTTATATTCTTAATAACTAATTTAAGATTTGTGTAACTTTTCCATGACTGCTGTACCAGTGCATGAACATGAGCTGTGCATGAACCAAGGGTGGACTGCTAGGGATCTGGGCTCCCATGCAATAAGAGGGTCCTGGGCCTCCACCCCTGGGTCCCATATCCCTCCCCCTCCCCTTCTGGGTCCCACATCTTTCACACCACTTCCGACTGGCACTCCCCCTCTCTCAACCCCTGCCCCAGGTCCGGCACTCCCCCCTCTCACTCCCCCATTTACCTCAAAAGTCCCTTTCTTTATACAGGGCCCTGGCTATCTGCCGCTGATCAGAACCTCTCTGCTGCGGCCCACACTTGTGGAAGCAGGACGTTAAGTTAGAAAGGGGTGAGTTGTGGCAGAGAGAAGGTTCCGGTCAGCAGCAAACAGCTGGAGCCCTGTATAGAGAAAGGGACTTTGAGGTAAATGCCAGGGGGGGGGGGGGAGTGAAAGAGGGGAAGTGCCAGACCCAGGGATGGAGGGGAGAGAGATATCGGGTATGTAGGGAGGCGGTACTGGGCCCTCAGGCACTGCCTGGTTGCCCGAATGTTCAGTCTGTTCCTGGCGTGAACAAATTCTGTATATGCTGAGCCATCTGATTAGCCTATTTGTGCGCTTTCCAGGTATGCCTTTCACAATTCTTCATGGCTGGTTGCAGGGAAGGCAGACCCTGCCACACCAGGAAGGGTACACTTCCATCCAGATTCACCTGCGAGGGGTGCCCAGTGGATGCGACAGATCGTGTCCTTTGACAAACTGAAGCTCACCAACAACCTGCTGGATGACAATGGACATGTGAGTACTGAAACAGAGCCACAATGTCACATTTCTAAGGAGGAAGGATGCAGACCTATTAAATTGCAAGTTTACTGTATTCTTGATTTAACGCCTATCATTAAAACATCTAAGCTAGCGGTTCCCAAACTGGGCACCGCAGCAAACTCTCAGAGGTGCCGCTGCATATTTTCCCCACCTCCCTCCCACCACCAACTTGAAAAGGTAGTTCTTTGTCATACAGCTCCCCTTCTATTTATTCCAAACTAGAAAGGTTACATCTCCACTTTTAAATTTGTGTAAAACAAGAAAAAGGAAAGGGAAGGGTGGGGGGGACACATACCGGTCTGCTATGATTTCATAAGCCTTGCTACACAGAACCAAGGCTAACAACAAACCCTCAACAAGCTGGAGGTCTCCTTCAGTTTAAAATGTATGGACTTCTGTTACTAATTCTGACCAGAATTGTGACTTTATGTCAGCAAGCTCACACTTTTGCATGACGGGCCAAAAAACTAAGGAGCCAGAAGCAAAGACCTCTCTCACGTCTTTCCCACCTCTCCAATACTGTTCCCAGTGAACAGGGGTTGGGTGGGTAGGGGTGGAATCTAGAAGCATAGCCAGGTTGAGACATCAGAGGAGTGGAGAGTGGACTGTGCAGGCGCGCATAGGCATGACGGACCGGTGGGACTGTGTCATCAGATGTCTGTTTGGGGGATTAGACCCAACTAGCTATGCCACTGGTGGAATCCCCTCCCAAATTAGCAGCAACTCCTTTAAAAAACAACTTACTAAGGATCTTTTCCTATTCTATGTCTGCGGCCAAAGAGACAGTTGAGGCTCATTAGGTGCTTTTGCTATATTAGTCCATATGTTAATAACGTCTCATCGCGACTACTGCACTGTTCTATATTCGGGTTTGTCTGTTAAATTTTGAAGAAACTCCAACTAATTCAGAATACTTCAGCTAGATTAATTTACAGGTTTAAAAAGTTTTGATTGTATTTCTCATTATATAGCAACACTGCATTGGCTTCCAGTACCAGAAAGAATCTTAATTTAAATTAGCTTGTTTGATGTTTCAGGCTATTTATGTCATTACATCTGAATTAGTGACAAATTTAGTGAGTGTTCCTTTTGTTACTACTACTACTACTACTATTTAGCATTTCTATAGCGCTACAAGGCATACGCAGCGCTGCACAAACATAGAAGAAAGACAGTCCCTGCTCAAAGAGCTTACAATCTAATAGACAAAAAAAAAAATAAAGTAAGCAAATCAAATCAATTAATGTGAACGGGAAGGAAGAGAGGAGGGTAGGTGGAGGCGAGTGGTTACAAGTGGTTACGAGTCAAAAGCAATGTTAAAGAGGTGGGCTTTCAGTCTAGATTTAAAGGTGGCCAAGGTGGCTTGCAAAATCAACTGGTTCTTCATCCTCCAATTCTTAAAGGGTTACGATTTTCCAGATTGACTGATACTGTATTCTCTTTTTCTGTGGTCTCCCACTGGAATTCCCTTCCTTTCTCTATTAGAATAGAGCCACATTATTTAAGATTTAGAAAATGTTTTTGTCAAATAATAATTTACTATGATTATTTTTTATTACAATTTTCTCTGAACAATTTTATGTTATTTGTTATGATGTATTAATCTTTTGTTATTTTTTAATTTAATTGTACTTTGTTGTAAACTGCACTGGACCCATATTTGGGGATTTAGTGGTAAATAAGAGCTCTTTTTGTACTTGCATTGGTATGTGTGACCCCTTCCCCTTTTCAACAAGTTGAAAAGGAGTGTGACTGCTTAGAATACTAGGGCTTTCATGGGAACTTGTAGATTTATATTAATGTATTCTGCATGTAAATGCAATGAATGCATATTTGGAGCCATGGGGGTTGAATTTAGTTCCTCCAGTATTTATGAAAAGCTGGCTGAGTAGTGTAGTAGAAGTGAATCGATTTTTTTTACTCGTTCCAAAAGTACAAAGACTAGGGACACTCAAAGAAGTTACATGGAAATATTTTTAAAACAAATAGGAGGAAATATTTTTTTCACTCAATGAATAGTTAAGCTCTTGAACTCTTTGAAGGACGTAGTAATAGCAGTTAGCATAGCTGGGTTTAAAAAAAGGTTTGGACATGTTCCCGGAGGAAAAGTTCATAGTCTGCTATTGAGAAAGACACGGGGAAACTACTGCTTGCCCTGGGATTGGTAGTATGGAATGTTGCCGCTATTTGAATTTCTGACAGATATTTGTGACCTGGCTCGGCCATTGTTGGAAACAGGGTACTGGGCTAGATGGACCATTGGTCTGACCCAGTATGGCTATTCTTCTGTTCTTATGGTTCCTACCTTGGAGGGTACACTTAAAGAAAAGAAGCTGACAAAAAAATATTTATTCTATTCCACATATATTATACTAGGTAGCACAAAAAGCGTAAGAAATATTACATAGACATGACTAACTTGCAGTCTCATATACTGTGAAACAAAAAAAGATAATCTATTAGAACTCCCCCCCTCTAAACTCCTAAATGGGAATTTAGAACTATTCCCCTCATCTTGAAGACTGCATTGGCAGAAGAAACCGTATTCTTCTTTTCCCCTGATGCGATTCGGCTCTATGTAAATGAGCTGTTCAATACAGAAAGTTTGGGCTGGCCTCGCAGTTTTAAGTCCCGCAAGACTTCCTGAACTTCCTGCATCTCGCGGCTCAAGTTTACATAGAGCTAAATCGCAGCATAAACACAGAGAATGTACTGTTTTGAGGCAGCTCTTCAAAAAAAACCCATAACATTCATGGGACATGAAATCATAGCATGCAATTTCTAGGTGCCGTGGAGGGGCATAATCGAACAGGGCGCCCAAGATTTCCTGAGAACGTCCTCGCAGGATGTCTCTGCGAAGGGGTGGGGAAACACGTATTATCAAAACAGGATGGGCGTCCATCTTTCATTTCAATAATACGGTCGGGGACGCCCAAATCTCAACATTTAGGTCGACCTTAGAGATGGTCGTCCATAGAGATGTTCATCCCCGTTTCTTGGCGATAATGGAAACCAAGGACGCCCATCTCAGAAACGACCAAATCCAAGCCATTTGGGCATGGGAGGAGCCAGCATTCGTAGTGCACTGGTCCCCCTCACATGCCAGGACACCAACTGGGCACCCTAGGGGGCACTGCAGTGGACTTCAGAAAAAGCTTCCAGGTGCATAGCTCCCTTTCCTTGTGTACTGAGCCCCCCAACCCCCCTAAAACCCACTCCCCACAACTGTACACCACTACCATAGCACTTAGGAATGAAGGGGGGCACCTACATGTGCGTACAGTGGGTTTGTGGTGGGTTTTGGAGGGCTCACATTTACTACCACAAGTGTAACAGGTAGGGGGGGATGGGCCTGGGTCCGCCTGCCTGAAGTGCACTGCAGTACCTACTAAAACTGCTCCAGGGACCTGCATACTGCTGTCATGGAGCTGGGTATGACATTTGAGGCTGGAAAATTAAACAAAAATTTTTTTAGGGTGGGAGGGAGTTAGTGACCACTGGGGGAGTAAGGGGAGGTCATCCCCGATTCCCTCCAGTGGTCATCTGGTCATTTAGGGCACATTTTTGATGCTTGGTCGTAAAATAAAAAGGACCAAGTAAAGTCGTCCAAGTGTTCGTCAGGGACGCCCTTTTTTTTTCCATTATCGGCCGAGGACGCCCATGTGTTAAGCACACCCCAGTCCCGCCTTCACTATGCTTCCGACACGCCCCCGTGAACTTTGGTCGTCCCCGCGAAGGAAAGCAGTTGGGGACGCCCAAAATCGGCTTTCGATTATGCTGATTTGGGCGATCCTGTGAGAAGGATGCCCATCTTCCGATTTGTGTCAAAAGATGGGCGCCCTTCTCTTTCAAAAATAAGTGACCTGGTGCCCGGGATTTGTTGAGCCCTCCTATAACAGAATATTGGCACTGGGATGCCATTACAGAATTGGTGTTCAGCACATGGCGTTGAGGTGCCTAACTTGAGACACCATGTTATAAAATTGCCCCCTTAGTGCTTCACTAGTGTAAATCTATTGAGTTATGTTCAGGGTACTCATGGCAGAATTAAGCCTTTGGTAGGCCTTAAGCAAATGAACACATTGGGGCAGGGCCGTGCCTAGGGTTTCTGGTGCCCCCCTGCAGACTATCAGTTGGCGCCCCCCCCCCCCCCCCCCCCCCGGTGTGGCTTAAGATGCAAAGGAAATAGGAGCTGAAAGATGGAGTGCATCTTTGTGGGATTGCTGAACAAATAGAGGGTTTACACCCACTTAGCTTATCGTGCTTTCATGTTCACGGAATTAGTAATTAAATCTTTGATATCTAACTGGGCTCATATATCATGCTCAATAGCAATCATGGCAAGGTTTACAAGCCTTTCTTGCGAAATACTTGATCGCAAATAATCCTATATAATAATTCTCACCTCCAACAGGATGTGCCTGGGACTGTGCCTCCCTCGGAGGTGGTCGGCTAGACAGGCACGCACTGACGTCAGTGATGTCAGTGACAGCTGATACCAAAGCAAGGGGAGGAGTAGGGAAACACACGGAGCGTGTTTCCCTACTCCTCCCCCTGTGTTACAGCCCACTGCACTCCCCTTCCGCGACCCAGTCGACCTCCCCCTTCTCGGCGAAAACTGTCCCCTGCCGCCGTCCAGTACCTGTGCTGATGGGGGACCCCAACCCCCATCAGCCGAAGTCCTGTGCTGGCCTTCGCGCCGTTGCTTCTTCAATGATCTTCGGTTCAAGTTCCTCTGCGTGCGTCTGATGTCAGATGCACGCAGAGCAACTTGGACACAAAATCATTGAAGAAGCAACGCCTCGAAGACCAGCACAGGACTTCGGATGACGGGGGTTGGGGTCCCCCGTCAGCACAGGTACTGGACGGCGGTGGGGGACGGTTTTTGCTGAGAAGAGGGGTCGACTGGGTCACGGAAAGGGGGGGTGAAAACGGAGGGACGGCAAAGTCTGGAACAGCGAGGGAGGGAGGGTGGGGGATGGCCTTGCTAGCGCCCATTTCCTTCCCTTTTGAAACGGGCATTTTTTACTAGTTTTTTACGATTTTTAACCGTGAAAATGATCGCTCACCACTTGCTACACTGACAGGAATTGTCAGCAATATTCTTAGAAACAAATTGCTATACATTGCAAAATAAGATAGCAGATGTAAATTCTCAAAGTGGACATATTCCAAACACTAAAATTAAAATACAATGATTTTTCTCTACCTTTGTTGTCTGGTGACTTTCTTTTTCTGATCATTGATAAGTCTCTGACTCTAAAGTTTAGCAATTTCATTAAAGCAAAATATATTTTCACATATCACAGACTCGGTGCCGGGCAAGATGGTGGAGGCTATTATTAAGAATAAAATTGCAGAGCATATACAAAAACATGGACTGATGAGACAAAGTCAGCACGGATTTAGTGAAGGGAAGTCTTGCCTCACCAATCTAATGCATTTTTTTGAGGGGGTAAGCAAACATGTGGACAATGGGGAGCCGGTTGATATTGTATATCTGGATTTTCAGAAGGCGTTTGACAAAGTGCCGCACGAAAGACTCCTGAAGAAATTGCAGAGTCATGGAATCGGAGGTAGGGTATTATTATGGATTAAGAACTGGTTGAAAGATAGGAAGCAGAGAGTAGGATTGCGTGGCCAGTATTCTCAGTGGAGGAGGGTAGTTAGTGGGGTCCCGCAGGGGTCTGTGCTGGGTCCGTTGCTTTTTAATGTATTTATAAATGACCTAGAGATGGGAATAACTAGTGAGGTAATTAAATTCGCCGATGACACAAAATTATTCAGGGTCGTCAAGTCGCAGGAGGAATGTGAACGATTACAGGAGGACCTTGCGAGACTGGGAGAATGGGCGTGCAAGTGGCAGATGAAGTTCAATGTTGACAAGTGCAAAGTGATGCATGTGGGTAAGAGGAACCCGAATTATAGCTACGTCTTGCAAGGTTCCGCGTTAGGAGTTACGGATCAAGAAAGGGATCTGGGTGTCGTCGTCGATGATACGCTGAAACCTTCTGCTCAGTGTGCTGCTGCGGCTAGGAAAGCGAATAGAATGTTGGGTGTTATTAGGAAGGGTATGGAGTCCAGGTGTGCGGATGTTATAATGCCGTTGTATCGCTCCATGGTGCGACCGCACCTGGAGTATTGTGTTCAGTACTGGTCTCCGTATCTCAAAAAAGATATAGTAGAATTGGAAAAGGTACAGCGAAGGGCGACGAAAATGATAGTGGGGATGGGACGACTTTCCTATGAAGAGAGGCTGAGAAGGCTAGGGCTTTTCAGCTTGGAGAAGAGACGGCTGAGGGGAGATATGATAGAAGTGTATAAAATAATGAGTGGAATGGATCGGGTGGATGTGAAGCGACTGTTCACGCTATCCAAAAATACTAGGACTAGAGGGCATGAGTTGAAGCTACAGTGTGGTAAATTTAAAACGAATCGGAGAAAATTTTTCTTCACCCAACGTGTAATTAGACTCTGGAATTCGTTGCCGGAGAACGTGGTACGGGCGGTTAGCTTGACGGAGTTTAAAAAGGGGTTAGATAGATTCCTAAAGGACAAGTCCATAGACCGCTATTAAATGGACTTGGAAAAATTCCGCATTTTTAGGTATAACTTGTCTGGAATGTTTTTACGTTTGGGGAGCGTGCCAGGTGCCCTTGACCTGGATTGGCCACTGTCGGTGAAAGGATGCTGGGCTAGATGGACCTTTGGTCTTTCCCAGTATGGCACTACTTATGTACTTATGTACTTATGTACTCTTCCTATCCAAGGAGAATCTTTTATATAAAAGCAAACACCAAAAAAAAAAACCAATCAGATTTTCACTTACCAGCTCTTCTACACTACACGTCAGCTAAACTTCCTCTGAAACTACTGTTGGAACCATTAGCCAATGAAATGGCTTTTAGCTGTAGCTTCCGGTTACCTGACAATCATGCAAACATCATTGCAGTCATGCTCTCCTCTAGGTGTACAAGCTCAGAGAAAAAAAAAACTTTGAACCACTTACAGATTTTAACAATTACACTATTTAGTTTTTATTTCTCCCCAGTCTCACTTGCACACCTCCCTCCAAACCTGGCTGTTCTCCTTAATTTGAATGTTGTTCAAGCTCACCCTGAATGAGGAGTTCATCCCACACCAACCACATAAATAGCACTTGTTGTATTCTTTCAAACAACTTCAGCAGCAGAGCCAGCCTGCCTGCCTCAGTGAGCACTGTGGCCAAGAGGGGAGTGCAAGGGAGAGAGGAGAATCACAGCTTCAGGTAAAACACTTTTGCAAGTGAGCTGACCTCAGGAAACGGTAGGCGCCCTCCAGAGGTCGGCGCCCCCCTGCGCTGCTTACCTTGCTTACTGTGTTAGCACGGCCCTGCATTGGGGCCTCGCCAACATAATTTCCATATCATCAAGCTGATCAATCCATAGACTGGTGGTTGTGTCCATCTACCAGCAGGTGGAGATAGAGAGCAAACTTTTGCCTCCCTATATGTGGTCATGTGCTGCCGGAAACTCCTCAGTATGTTCTCTATCTCAGCAGGTGGTGGTCACACATAGCAGCAGCTCTGGCTAGGCCTCCAAGCCTAATTTTTAGGTTTTGTTGAGGCCTGGGGTTGAGGGCTCTTTTGAGCAAGTGCAAACCTGGTGGTGCCAGGTCCCTCCTTTTCTCCCCCCCTCCCGCTGGCTCCGTTTAAAAAAAAAAAAAAAAAAATTTTAAACGTCCTTAAAGGCGTTTATTTCGACGTTTATTTAAACGTTCATTGCAGCTACTCACTGGGACACCAGTTCGTTACAGCTCGGAGCGGCAAGCAGGTAATTTTACCTTTTTATAGCGGGCAGGGGGTTCCCCGATTCTTCTCCTCGTGGCATATGGCGTCGGAGGGCGAGGGCGCAAAGGGTCGCTCCCCGGATCGCTTGAGCGCTTCTAGAGGGGATGCGGGGGTCTTACAGCCTGATTCGCCCTTGTTGGGTGACAGTTTCGTGACCGATGTATGTCCCGGTCCTTCCTCCGGCGTGGCGGTTTTTTCCCGCCATAAACGCCCATCCCCCGCTCCTCGCCTCCTCTTCGTGGGCCGCCATGAACGCCCTTAATTTGGGCGACGGCACAAAAGCGGCTAAAGTTAAGCGCCGTTCTTCCCGCGCGGCTCCTTCGCGGAGTGTCGCGCCGGACGCCATTTTGGATGCGCAGCATGTCTCTCCCCCGCTCTTGCGAGCGCCGGTTGAGGGTGCGTCTAGGGCTGTTGCCCAGGCTGCGGAAGTGCACAGTCTGGGGGGTTTCTCCCCCGAGTTTGTTTTGCTGCTGCATCAGGCTTTCCTCATGCAAAACGCTGCCCCTGCTCCCTCTTCTGGTAAAGAGGTTGAGGTTCCCAGAGGTAAACGCCCTCGGGTTGATTTCCAGGCCTTGGCGGACTTTGTCTCCTCCGATGTAGATGAGGGCAGCGTGTCTGAGGTCTCCCAACGGTCCTTTGCGGATTCCTTGGAGGAGACGGATCCCCGCTCGGATGGAGCGGATGACCCCTCTGCAGCGCGGCTTTTTAGCTCAGAGGATTTGCCCAACCTGTTGTTACAGGCCATGGACACTTTGAAGATTTCCTCTCCGGAGGACGTCTCTCCCTCAGCCCCTGTTGGCTCTGCCATTATGCTGGGGACGAAGCGCCCACCTAGAACCTTCCACGTGCATGATGCCATGCACACCTTAATTGCGGCTCAATGGGATGTCCCGGAAGCAAGCCTTAAAGTGGCTAGGGCTATGTCCCGCCTCTATCCTTTGACTGAAAGTGAACGTGAGGCCTATCTGTGGCCTACCGTGGATTCTTTAATCACTGCGGTGACTAAGAAAACGGCGTTGCCGGTGGAAGGTGGCACGGCCCTAAAGGACGCCCAAGACAGAAGATTGGAGGCGGCCTTAAGGTCGTCCTTTGAGGCAGCTGCTTTAAGTTTGCAGGCCTCAATTTGCGGCTCCTATGTGGCCAGGGCGTGCCTGACTATGGTGCAGCGGGCTTTCCCCTCGGATCTTTCCTTGAGGGCTGATTGGCCGGCCCTGGAATCGGGCTTAGCCTATTTGGCAGACTTGCTGTATGATGTCTTGAGAGCCTCAGCTAAAGGCATGGCTCAGACAGTCTCTGCGCGGCTGTGGCTTTGGCTGAAACATTGGTCTGCTGACCACGCCTCTAAATCCCGCCTGGCTAAGTTGCCTTTTAAAGACAAGCTGCTCTTTGGGGTCGAGCTGGACAAAATCGTGACCGATCTCGGCACGTCTAAGGGCAAGAAGTTACCAGAGGTCAGGGCTCGGGCTAGTGCTCGTCCCGGTACCTCCAGAGGACGGTTTCAGGAAGCCCGTCGGTACCGCCCGGGCAGGTCGGGTTCTTCTGCCCCCTCTTCCTTTAAGAGGAATTTCTCCCCCAAGCAGCATTCCTTTCGCAGAGACCGCCGTCCCGGAGGTGCTCCCTCCGGTCCTCCCCCAGGGTCTCGTACCCAATGACGGGGCCTTGGTCCACGCCCCAGTGCAGATTGGAGGACGGCTGTCCTCGTTTATGGGCGAGTGGACCACAATAACTTCAGACGCTTGGGTGCTGGAAGTCATCAGAGACGGCTACAAGCTACAGTTCTGCCGACCCTTAAAAGTCGGGTTTGTACTCTCTCCCTGCAAGTCTCCAGTCAAAGCTGTGGTAGTGCAGCAGACCTTGAACAATCTGATCCGCCTGGGGGCGATCGTTCCGGTGCCAGAAAATCAGCTTGGCAAGGGATGTTACTCCTTTTTTCTTTGTGATACCAAAGAAAGGAGGTTCTATACGGCCTATCCTCGACCTCAAAGGGGTCAATTGGGCCTTGAAAGTTCGGCACTTTCGCATGGAGACCCTCCGCTCTGTTATAGTGGTAGTGAAGGCAGGAGAGTTCCTGGCATCCTTGGACATCAAGGAAGCGTACTTGCATATTCCCATCTGGCCTCCTCATCAACGCTTTCTGCGTTTTGCAGTACTGGGCCGACACTTCCAGTTCAGAGCCCTCCCGGTCGGGTTGGCTACTGCTCCGCGGACCTTCTCCAAAGTAATGGTGGTCATCGCGGCCTTCCTGAGGAAGGAAGGAGTTCAAGTCCATCCTTATCTGGACGACTGGTTGATCCAAGCCCCCTCTTATGCAGAGTGCGGCAAAGCTGTGAACCGGGTGGTTGCTCTTTTGAGCTCCCTGGGGTGGATCATCAACTGGGAGTAAAGCCAGCTGCACCCGACTCAGTCCCTGGAGTATCTGGGAGTTCGATTCGACACCCAAGTGGGCAGAGTGTTCCTGCCAGACAATCGGATTGTCAAGTTTCAGGCTCAGGTGGACTAGTTCCTAGTAGCCTCTCCTATTCGGGCTTGGGACTACGTGCAGCTGTTGGGCTCTATGACGGCCACGATGGAAGTAGTGCCCTGGGCCAGGGCTCATATGAGACCACTACAACAATCTCTGCTGCTGCGCTGGACTCCGATGTCGGAGGATTATGCTGTGCGCCTTCCCTTGGACCCAGCAGTGCGCAAGGCGCTGAGCTGGTGGACGCAGACAGACAAGTTGTCTGCAGGAATGCCTCTGGTGTCCCCGGAGTGGATTGTCGTCACGACAGACGCCTCTTTGATGGGCTGGGGAGCCCACTGCTTGGGAAGGACAGCGCAGGGGCTCTGGTCTCCTGCAGAGGCAAGTGGTCTATCAACCTCCTGGAACTCAGAGCCATTCGGTTGGTGTTGTTGGAGTTCATCCCGGTACTGGTGTTGAAGCCTGTACGGGTCCTGTCGGACAATGCCACGGCTGTGGCCTATGTCAACCGCCAGGGAGGTACCAAGAGCGCCCCTCTAGCCAAGGAGGCCATGAATCTATGCCAGTGGGCGGAAGCGAACCTGGAACAGCTGTCAGCGGCCCACATTGCCGGAGTCATGTATGTCAAGGCGGACTTTCTCAGTCGCCATACCTTGGAGCCCGGAGAGTGGCAACTATCTGCTCAGGCGTTCTTGGACATCACGAAGCGCTGGGGCCAGCCGAGCCTAGATCTGATGGCGTCATCGGCCAATTGCCAAGTGCCGCGCTTTTTCAGCAGAGGACGGGACCCTCGATCCCTGGGAGTAGATGCTCTTCTCCAACAGTGGCCGACACAAGAGCTCCTCTATGTGTTCCCGCCCTGGCCCATGTTGGGCACGGTGCTAGACCGGGTGGCAAAGCATCCCGGCAGGGTAATCCTGGTGGGTCCGGATTGGCCCAGACGTCCCTGGTATGCGGACTTGATCAGGCTCTCAGTCGACGATCCTCTGCGGCTGTCAGTGGAGCAGGGCCTGTTACATCAGGGTCCCGTGGTGATGGAGGATCCCTCTCCCTTTGGTCTTACGGCCTGGCTATTGAGCGGCAGCGTCTGAGGAAGAAGGGCTTCTCAGACAAGGTCCTCGCCACTATGCTGAGAGCGAGGAAGCGCTCTACTTCTACTGCTTACGCCAGGGTTTGGCGTATCTTTGCAGCATGGTGTGAAGCAGGCTCACTTTCTCCCTTCACTGCTCCAATTTCTTCAGTGTTGGCGTTCCTGCAAGAAGGTCTGGAGAAAGGCCTGTCGCTCAGTTCCCTTAAAGTCCAGGTAGCGGCTCTGGCTTGCTTCAGGGGCCGCCTGAAGGGTGCTTCCCTGGCTTCGCAGCCAGATGTGGTGCGCTTTCTCAAGGGAGTTAATCACCTGCGCCCTCCTCTGCACTCAGTGGTGCCTGCGTGGAATCTCAGCCTGGTGCTAAGAGCATTGCAGAAGCCGCCTTTTGAACCCTTGTCGAGGGCATCTCTGAAAGACCTGACGTTGAAAGCAGTCTTTTTGGTGGCCATCACTTCAGCCAGAAGAGTTTCCGAGCTCCAGGCGCTCTCATGTCGAGAGCCTTTTCTGCGGTTCACTGAGGCAGGAGTGACTATTCGCACAGTGCCTTACTTCCTGCCCAAGATTGTTTCTCGCTTCCATGTGAATCAGCAGCTCTGTCTCCCTCCCTTTCGTAGGGAGGACTACCCAGAGGAGTACTCCGCTCTTAAATATCTGGATGTGAGACGAGTCATCATCAGATACTTGGAAGTGACCAATGATTTCCGGAAATCGGATCATCTGTTTGTCCTGTTCGCAGGTCCTCGTAAGGGTCTGCAGGCTGCTAGGCCTACAGTGGAAAGATGGGTCAAGGAAGCCATTGCAGCGGCTTATGTGGCCGCGGGGAAGGTGCCGCCTATCCAGCTGAAGGCTCACTCCACGAGAGCTCAGGCGGCCTCGAGGGCAGAGGCCGGATCCGTCTCCTTGGAAGAGATATACAAGGCGGCAACTTGGGCTTCGGCTCATACATTCTCCAAGCATTACCGTTTGACTGTGGCTGCACGGGCGGAGGCCCGGTTTGGAGCTTCAGTGTTGAGGTCAGGGATTTCTATGTCCCGCCCTGGGTGAGTACTGCTTCGGTACATCCCACCAGTCTATGGATTGATCAGCTTGATGATATGGAAGGTAAAATTATGTATAATCATACCTGATAATTTTCTTTCCATTAATCATAGCTGATCAATCCATAGCCCCTCCCAGATATCTGTACTGTTTATATTCTGGTTGAATTTTAGGTTCAAGTTTAGCCTTCAGTTACTTCAGGAGGACTTCGTGTTCAAGTTCTTCTTTCACTTGGATTCTTCAAGAGTTGAGACGAGTTTGTGTTACAGTGAGCTGCTGCATTCCTCTCCCCTCCGTTTTACGGGGCTGGATTGAGATTTAAATTCTGCCGGCACTCCCTCCCGCTTCGTGCGGCTGTAGGGCAGCTTTGTACCCCTCCCGCTTCGGCAGTGTTAGGGTCAGTCAGCTCCTCCCGCGGTTGCGGTTGCAGGATAAGCCAGATCCCCCCGCATCGGCGGGTGTGGTGTCCCTCCCCCGCTCCGCGGGGATGAGCTGGACGGATTCCCCTCCCCCACTTGTGTGGGGATGAGCTGGGTTAATTCCCCTCCCCCGTTTCGGCGGTGGTGAGCTGGGCAGAGTGTCCCTTCGTGGGTGTAATTCTCTTAAGTGCTGAGTCCTGCGGATGGAGCTTTGATATCGACATACTGAGGAGTTTCCGGCAGCACATGACCACATATAGGGAGGCAAAAGTTTGCTCTCTATCTCCACCTGCTGGTAGATGGACACAACCACCAGTCTATGGATTGATCAGCTATGATTAATGGAAAGAAAATTATCAGGTATGATTATACATAATTTTACCATAAATACATTTTAAAACTCCCTCAAATGGGGTCCCACATGTTTCTGACTGTAGAGGGAAATCAGCAGAAGCAGCAGTTAAGAAGCAGTGCTCACCGAACTCTGACTGGAGAAAAGTGCACAGGGTACTGGGAGAATAAATAGAACTCTGTGAGCAAAGGTGACTCTGGTCACCACGTCCCCAACTCTTCTTTCTGCCAGTAGTTGACTTACTAGGACAAAAATCTGCTTTGCCAATGAATTAGCACAACTGAGAGGACCCCTTCTAAACCTTCTCCCCTCCCCTCTCCCAATATTCAAAGTTAGTTAACTGGTCAGGAATAGCTCCTGGCGGGTTAAATAGGGTTTAAGCACCTAACTGCAGATATTCAGTGGGAGATAACTGGTTATCTCCCATTGAATATATCGCACGACATAGCCAGTTAGGTGTGGATATTCAGCGCCTAACCCGATATGTTGAGCATTCAAAATAGGCTGCTTACATAGCAGGTCTATCTTGGATGACAAAAAAAGTTAACTGGTTAATGCTGAACATCGGCATATCTGGTTAGCAGCCAAAATAAACCCAGATATTCAATGCCAGTCACCAGCTGAATATCGGGTCCTTGGACTCTAGGCACATGTCTAGTTTGTCTATACTTTAATCCTGCCCTGAGGCTGGTGATGGAAGTGATGGCAAGAAAGGGTGCACAACTGGCATAAGTGAGAAACGAATATTGGCAAAACCTTAAACAGTGCTGAAGAGGTCTGGAGTTAGGTAATAGGTGGTAGAGAAGAAAAGAGTATGGGAGAGATGAGAAAGTACACATATATAATATATTTTACATTATCCTGGGCAGATCATCTTAAATTCGATGCATCGATACCAACCACGGTTCCATGTGGTCTTTGTGGACCCACGCAAGGACAGTGAGAGGTACGCTGAGCAGAACTTCAAAACCTTCATCTTCCAGGAGACTCAGTTTACAGCCGTCACTGCCTACCAGAACCACAGGGTAAGAGGAGGTAGTTTTACATGGTCAGGCCATACTTCTGTTCCCAGGATAATGATATTACATGTGACCTGGAACTTCAGAGAGAGGCTCACATCCCTTCAGCTCCCTTTATTTTCAAAACTTTTTATTTAAATTTATACAAAGTGCCAACAAGTCAAACACAAAGATTACAGTTATCAAAAGCACACTTTCTCCTCTATTCCCTCTAAGCTGAGTGAGAGTCCTGCAACTGCATTGCTGCCAGTAAGGGATGGTGTTTCAATATTGTGTTTTCAATGGCTAGAGATAGGCAGGTTCCCTGGAGTCCTGCAGAGCCTGCTGGTCCCTCACTATTGAAAATGTGATAGTGAAATAGCACCACCTATTGGCAGGACAATAGGTGGAGGACTTCTGCTCAATTTAGAGGGAACAGTGACCCCCCTCCCTTGCCTCCCCCTCAGAGACTTTGCTCTTCACACTGTTTCCTGGATTAGCTTCCTTGTCATTACGTCACTGGGTGTGCCAGTGAAAGCCAGTACTCGCAATGGAAGTCTCATGTTCTATGCTAACTTCTATGGAGTCTCTCTCTTCTTTCCTCATTACTTCCCTTATGTGCTGCATTGAATTAACAGTAATTGGTGTTTTTTTCATGCATAAACACAGGAAGGCTTATTTTTAGCCTCCCTATAATACTTGCTGGCTCATGGACCTGCAAGCCAATTGTCCCTTTGCTTTAGCTCACAAATGCCCTCTTTCTCATAAATTTTCAGAGGAAATTTGCCAGTAGCTGTACATTCTCTAGGCACTTCATTACCACTGAAGAAAGGCCTCTCCTGAAAGGTTCCATTTCTTATTTTCCCCTCAGTCTCCTGCTCTTCTACAAACTGGGTAGCGCTCATAGAAGTGTCTGGAAGTGGCCTATCTACCCTGGCTGCCACCCAGGGCGAAGCACCCCCCTTCTCCAGGCACATTCCCCCATCCGCCCTCCTCCGAGCAAGGGGGTGTGCTCAGCCATCGCGTAGCTGTCAGCTCTGCCGGTCTCCTGCCTCCTTGGACATCAGCTTCCTGTTCTGGGGCACGGCAGAGCCGACAGCTGCACGATGACGGCTCAGCGCACCCCTTACTGCCTGCACCCAGAGTGGACCACCCCCACCATCCCACCCTTGGTATGCTGGAATGGAACGACTTGGTCAGGCAGGTGATTGGTTATGCTTGAGTATCAGCTTGGTACGAGACTAAATTAGAGGCATGACTGTTTATTCAGTGGTATTACAGTCTGCACGTCTCCTTTGTTTACGTAAGAGGTGCTGAAATAGCATTGTAACCTGCATTAGTGCTCACACATAAGGATGGAGGGGACTGATCAGTGCTCCCCAAACATCAACCACATCACTTTACCTGAACCATGGAAGTGTAATAAAATCATGTGCTCTGCTACCAGCTGTGGCTAAAAATTAATGCATCTAATTGAATCTCACTTAAAGGATTGGGCATCAAAGGATCAATAACCAACCTGCTGAATTTCCTCCTGTCTGGCTTTTTGACTAAGAGAAATCAGTAGCTTGGTTCAGATTGTGTAATACAGGGGATAATGCTTTGCCACTCAACCTCACTGAAGACATAAAACTTGACCCTGACCAAACTGAGAGAAGTAAGCCACAAAATAAACAGATAAATACACTCTTTCAGGATGAACTTGCCTTCCAGACCAGAGGGGGTTAAGTGATCTCCTTTGGCCTCCCCAAGGAGAGGACTGTGTCTGGGGTGGAGAGATGTGGAAGATAAGCTGGGGCTCTCCACAGGGCTCACATCTCTTTTCTTATTTCAGATCACACAGCTAAAAATCGCCAGTAACCCATTTGCGAAGGGTTTCCGGGACTGTGACCCTGAGGACTGGTAAGCATATTGAGGAATCCCTCTGCACTTTGATTTTAGGTTTCATGCTAAATGCCTGTTTTTATTGGTCATAAGGACTCAGGAGTCCACAGAAACATAAAACCAACCCATACAGAAAAGTACTTGCCTGGGGCCTGGACCTCTGAAAAGCAGGCAATAGAGATCTATGACTCTATGTTCTAGGTTAACTTTCTGTATAGGGACCTTGTCTTGGGGAACTCCATTAGGCAGCTGTCACTCCAAGAGCCCACATAACATTTATTTTATACCTGACCTCTCTCCTCCTGCACTCAGCACATACACACTCTTTTACAAGGGGGTGTGTCTGGGGGAGGGGGGAGGGGGGAAGCGATTTCCCTTCAAGGCGCAAGCATAGACATCATGCTTCACTAGGCTGACCCACGGGTGCCCTAGGTGAACGTTCAGTTGTGCATACCAACATCTTCCCTGCCAGGGACAGCTCAAGGTCCTTCCCCTTTATGTCCACCATCTCCCCTTCCCTATCCTTCATGAAGTGTCCTGCATCTCCCTCCTTCTCTCCCCCTATTTCTGATGTGCTGCTCTGCCACTACCAAGACCTCCTGGGTCTGCGTTCTAAACCACAGTCAGTGTGGCTGGCACAGGATCTTGAGTATCTGGACAGGTTCAAATCCTGCCACATCCCTCTTCCTTAGAACTTCCTGTATTGGCCGACCCAACTCTGACTTAATGACTTTGCTGTGCTGGTGCCGTTCCCAAATATTTGTTGCCCTAGATGGAAGCCTAATCTGCCTAGTGGTTGGGCTGGCCTTGTGCATACAGCAAATCACTAAGGAATGAATTGCTGCATCTATCAAATCCCAGGGTTACCATATTTGCAGAGACAAAAAAGAGGACACAAAAATAAAAATAGTTGCTACCTTTGCTACAGAAATATTTAATCTTAGCAAATGTGTAAATGGCTTTTAGTTAATGAACGCACATCAGTGACTGACTTATAGTACAGCAGTAGACAATAATCTACTTTTCAAAAACTTCTGGATTTGAGTTTGACTGAGTCTGAGCCTAAGCGTAATCAGAAGAGTGGATATCCAACAACTTTGGCTGGCTTCTGAGATGAAAGTCTTTGCATGACATATGCTTAAAGTTGTACTGCACGAACAAAATTCGTTTGACAGATTCAACCAGCAAGTGTGTTGGGCATAAGCACATAAAAGAAAAAGAGGATATTTTCCTAACAATTAAAAAAACTTGGAGGACATAGCTGAAGGAATCCAAAAGAAGGACATGTCCTTTTAAAGAGGACATGTGGTAACCCTAGCAAATCCACCACTAAAATGATCATAATCCCTAGTTGACTGTGGTTTCTATGGGAATAGGCAAAACCATTGCAGCTATCACCACAGGGGATGCTATAGTAGAATGGTATACACCTCCTCATTACACTAAGATGGTATGGTTCAAGTTTAATTGATATACTGCAAATAAAAACCATCCTACCGATATTCAGCTGGCGATGGTCAGCGTTTTTATGTCTGTTGCTGGCTGTATTCTTGGACATTCAATGTCAGGCCATGTCTGGGCACCAGCTTTGAATATCCGGTTGTATGTTGGCAGCTCCCATAACTTGTTGTAACTGAGCATGCAGTTGCGCTAGAGTAACTGCATAGCGGAGGGTTCAGTTGAGCTCATGGCTTGGTCGTGAGCCCTTGAGCCTAGGCCGAGGCCTAGTATAGCTTTTAGGCCAAGGCCTAGGATGGACCGAACAGGTACTATAAGCCACCCCAGCTACCAAGCCCTGCATATACACACGCGACCAATTTGCACTACCAGAAAGGGGAAGATAGGGCATTCAGGTGGGCCTTATGGCCTATCGGGAACCCAGTTGCTCAGAATACAGTCATATGGGCCTCACGGCCTAACCAGAACCGACTCAAACCCAGGGAAGGGAGAAATAAAAAACGAGGGGTTCCCACGGGGACTAGAGCACCAACATACTAAGTGCTCGCTAAGGACACAAGGGAAAAATGAACTAAGAGAGGTAACTATAGGAAACATGTCAGGCTGTACCCCACAGCACACAAAGGAAATGAGGGACTGAGAAATATGGATACAGAGAGCAGAGACCCTCAGCAGACAGGAGAGGGAAAAGCCAGCAAAAAATAGAAAGCCGGGCCTGAGACGCACCCTGTTCAGAAAGAGCAGTACACAGTAATAGCGAGGGTAGTGACAGCAAAAAAGAATTAAAACAGTCACAAGGGAAAGACTGCTCCAAGCACTTAGCTGCCAGAGGCAGGCAAAATACTACACTCAAAGGGTTAACCAGACTCTGAACACACAGCTGCCAGAGGCAGGAACACTGCAGACAAGAGTTAACGTAAACACAGGGAAGAACAAACAAACAACCCCCACAGAAAGAAACAAAGGTTCGGAGTCTGCCACAAAGACAAGAAGCAGGACAAAATACAAACACAGCACAAAGGGTAACTCCAAGGGAAACAAAACAAACAACCTGGAACAGAATGATAAACGAGCTTACCACAAAGCACCACAGTCAAACAGAGGAAATCACAGGTGAGGGAAGAGGGGTAATCAGACACGTGCTGGAAGCAGCAAGCACACTGAGACAGATCAACAGAGGGCTACAGCAAGGAAGGAGAAAACAAACTCTATAACACACAGAGCAAAAGCTCAAATAGTGCAAGGTAAAGCTTCAGCAAAAAACAGATATTGACAACTAAGGATCAATGTGTAGGTGGGTGTCCTATCCGGTCTTATTTTATGTGCATATAACTGTTGTTATTATCATTTTATGTGTATATAATTGTCTTTTAAGACGATTGTTGTCCTATGAATTTCATTTTGTATTCAATTCATTTTATTTTATTTTGTATGTTATTTTATATTATATGCTGACATATTAATTATGCAACTTATATCTATTTGTTATATAGGGTTCTGTTATATGTATTTTAAAAATATTTTACAATGAGGGGGAAGAGAGATGTTGGGCTTAGGGCACAAGGCGGGGGGGGGGGGGGGGGGAAGGGAGAGAAAGAGATGCACAGGAGAGGTAGGGGAGAAAGAGGAAAATGTTGAATCTAAGGGATTGAAAGAGAGATGCTGGACATTGGGAGGGAGGGAAGACACGGAGAAATGCTGGACCGTGGGAGAAGGGAGCAAGAGGGAAGAGAAAAGGAACAGGAAGGTGCTGGGGATGGGGTGGGGGTGGAGTGGAAGATATCAGGCTATGAGGGTGGGGAAGGGAGAAAGAGGGAGCAGATGCTGAGCTAGAAGGGTGGAGGGAGGAAGATGTTGTGGGAGAGGTGGGGGAATGAATGAGAGGAGGATAGTGATTATAGGGGGTAGAAATATGTTAATGGGGAGTAGATTAAAGATAAAAGGGAATGGAAGGCTGGGGAAGGAGAGAGATGGGGAATGGGAGAGCTAATGGGTAAGAGTAGAGATAGAATTTGATGAATAACTGAAAAGAATAAAGAAAGAGAAGGGTGAGAGAGGGTGAAATTTGAGTGAACAGGAGGCAGTAAAGAAAAAAAGAGAGAAAAGAGCTAATTAGGAAAGACCAATATGTCAGAGGCAGGTGTAGTTAGAGAATGGAACAAGACAGGAGAGAGGGGAAAATACAAGAGGACAGCAACCACTTGAAGGAGAATTAGCAGGGGACAGGTAAGCAGAAAAGAGAAACTGGAACCAACATGATGGAAAAATAAAATGTCCAGACAACAAAGGTAGACAAAAGCATTTTATTTTTAATTAATTAACTGAAATATGTTAGCATTGGGAAATGTACAGTGGTGGAAATAAGTATTTGATCCCTTGCTGATTTTGTAAGTTTGCCCACTGACAAAGACATGAGCAGCCCATAATTGAAGGGTAGGTTATTGGTAACAGTGAGAGATAGCACATCACAAATTAAATCCGGAAAATCACATTGTGGAAAGTATATGAATTTATTTGCATTCTGCAGAGGGAAATAAGTATTTAATCCCTCTGGCAAACAAGACCTAATACTTGGTGGCAAAACCCTTGTTGGCAAGCACAGCGGTCAGACGTCTTCTGTAGTTGATGATGAGGTTTGCACACATGTCAGGAGGAATTTTGGTCCACTCCTCTTTGCAGATCATCTCTAAATCATTAAGAGTTCTGGGCTGTCGCTTGGCAACTCGCAGCTTCAGCTCCCTCCATAAGTTTTCAATGGGATTAAGGTCTGGTGACTGGCTAGGCCACTCCATGACCCTAATGTGCTTCTTCCTGAGCCACTCCTTTGTTGCCTTGGCTGTATGTTTTGGGTCATTGTCGTGCTGGAAGACCCAGCCACGACCCATTTTTAAGGCCCTGGCGGAGGGAAGGAGGTTGTCACTCAGAATTGTATGGTACATGGCCCCATCCATTCTCCCATTGATGCGGTGAAGTAGTCCTGTGCCCTTAGCAGAGAAACACCCCCAAAACATAACATTTCCACCTCCATGCTTGACAGTGGGGACGGTGTTCTTTGGGTCATAGGCAGCATTTCTCTTCCTCCAAACACGGCGAGTTGAGTTCATGCCAAAGAGCTCAATTTTTGTCTCATCTGACCACAGCACCTTCTCCCAATCACTCTCGGCATCATCCAGGTGTTCACTGGCAAACTTCAGACGGGCCGTCACATGTGCCTTCCGGAGCAGGGGGACCTTGCGGGCACTGCAGGATTGCAATCCGTTATGTCGTAATGTGTTACCAATGGTTTTCGTGGTGACAGTGGTCCCAGCTGCCTTGAGATCATTGACAAGTTCCCCCCTTGTAGTTGTAGGCTGATTTCTAACCTTCCTCATGATCAAGGATACCCCACGAGGTGAGATTTTGCGTGGAGCCCCAGATCTTTGTCGATTGACAGTCATTTTGTACTTCTTCCATTTTCTTACTATGGCACCAACAGTTGTCTCCTTCTCGCCCAGCGTCTTACTGATGGTTTTGTAGCCCATTCCAGCCTTGTGCAGGTGTATGATCTTGTCCCTGACATCCTTAGACAGCTCCTTGCTCTTGGCCATTTTGTAGAGGTTAGAGTCTGACTGATTCACTGAGTCTGTGGACAGGTGTCTTTCATACAGGTGACCATTGCCGACAGCTGTCTGTCATGCAGGTAACGAGTTGATTTGGAGCATCTACCTGGTCTGTAGGGGCCAGATCTCTTACTGGTTGGTGGGGGATCAAATACTTATTTCCCTCTGCAGAATGCAAATAAATTCATATACTTTCCACAATGTGATTTTACGGATTTAATTTGTGATGTGCTATCTCTCACTGTTACCAATAACCTACCCTTCAATTATGGGCTGCTCATGTCTTTGTCAGTGGGCAAACTTACAAAATCAGCAAGGGATCAAATACTTATTTCCACCACTGTACATAGCAGATGTCTTTGTACTTTGTTCACTAGAAAAGGAAATGCATTTCCTTTCTATTTCTATAGTGTTACAGTACATGCTTTTTGGGGTTCCCAGTTCAATTTTTGTCTATGTGTTTTTATTTCTAATTTGTGATCCCTTGTTCTGTATTTGGTGAGGGTATGTCAATGGGATAGTTTTGGCAGGCGGAGAGATCAGAGGGGAGGCAGAGAGGAGCGAGGATCCGGGGGGGGGGGGGCCCTCCTTTATTTTCTGACCTGGGCCCTAGCATGTCTAACACCAGCCCTGACCGTTGCTGTAGCTGGTGGGGATCCCCAAGTATCACCAGCTGAGGACCTCCTCCAAAGACAATCAGAATTCTTTTCTACCAAGCTCTGCATTTGGCAGCAACTAAGCATGAATGAGGTATTGGCATCGGTGGCTCATGGATGTTTCTGTTGTCTGCCAAGCTTGGAAAAAGGAAGTTCTGGCCACCTTTGGAGGAAGTCTTCAGCTGACGGGGATCCTCATAAGTTAAAGTATTTATATTTTGAATTGGGAGGTGCCGGGGAAGGGGTGGAGAGTGACAGAAAATTTGGTGCCCACACAGTTTGAGCTCAGGCCCACCCAAAATTGGTTGTCTGGCTACACCACTGTTTTACTCTGCAGCACTCACAGTGATGTTTCCTAGTGCTTAACCCCTTGCTGCCTGAGGAGTTCTGAAGCGTGGACTGAGGAGGAGAGAGTATGTCTCTCTCTGGTTTTGCTTGTAATTATTCAGCTGTTTAGAATCATGAACTAAAGTTCTTTCCCGTTCCTGGTCTCCTCCAGGCCCAGCACTCATCGACCATTGCTGGGATCTCTCATACGTAGTCGTGCTGCTGCTGTTGTCACATCACAGGTCAAACCAGCCGAACGGGAGAAAGGTAAAACTCTGAGCTTGTGTGTCTTCTCACTGTGTAATACATATTTTCAGTGGTACAAGGTAAACACAGAAATAAAGGGAAGCAAGTGAATTTCTCCAACAAGCACTAGTAGAGAAGCAACTCCTTTCACTTGATAGCTGAGACCCTGCAATAGGGTCAGGAAGCTGCAGGCTCAGATCCTCAGATTCTTTTCTGGTAGCTTGAGTGAAATCAGCTATGAAGTAATTAACAAGAGAGACAGGGTGAACTGGCTGGTTAAACATCTGAGGATGCAAGTTCACATTTCTTCTATCAAAACCCTTTGTAGGCCTTTGGGCAAGTCACTTACTCTCCCTGTGCCTGGGTTTATCCAACTCTGATTGGGCAACAGTAAAAATGATCTCCCTAGACTCTCACCTTTGGAAGCTTTTCTTCTTCAGTGTTGCTGCCCTGCACCCCATAAGTACATACTACATAAGAATAGCCATTTCAGGATAGATCGAAGGTCCATCAAGCCCAATATCCTATTTCCAACAATGGCCAATCCAGGTCACAATTACCTGGGAAGATCTCAAAAAAGTAAACAGATTTTATGCTGCTTATCCCAGGAATAAGCAATGGATTTTCCCAAGTCCATCTTAACAATGTGTTTATGGACTCTACTTTTAGGAAATTAAATTTTTTTTAAACCCTGCTAAGCTAACTGCTTTTACCACATTCTCTATCAATGAATTCCAGAGTTTAATTACACATTGAATGAACAAATATTTTCTATGATTTGTTTTAAATTTACTACTTAATAGCTTAATTGCATACCCTAGTCCTTGTAGTTTTTGGAAGAGTAATCAAGCGATTCATGTCTACCTGTTCCATGTCTACCATGCCCAGAAGTAGCTCTGGGCATGATCCTAAAGTATAACATTGTATACTGTATGAGACCCTGATAAATGCCAATTATTATGGTCAATATTTAAATTGATTTAGCTGTGTTTATACATGTATAAGATCTATAATAATACATCAGTTTTAATGTTTAACAAATTTTAATTAAATTTTTGAAGAGTGCTCAGTCCACACATTGCACGAAGAGTGACTAAATGAGAACCATCATTGCATCCCTTATATTCTCATATATAATGACAAATAGATGTCAAAATTTGTCACCTTCATCAGTGGCTCCAAAATCTAAACAATGGCCCTATGTATATATAGAAAAATAAAATGTGCTACTTATCTTAATGTATATCAACTTCTGTGCCTCTCAGGGTCAGCAATGTCGGCAAAATCAGTCCCCGTGACCAATCAATTCACATAAAATCCCATGAATAAAGTAATAAATCCAAATAGTAGTCCTTCATGTGGTAGGCCTTCTTCAGGAAACATCAGAATTTGTTTCACATGAAGGACTACTACATGGATTTATTACTTTATTCCAGGAGATATGGTACACATGTGATAGACATGTCCACACATTCAGTCTTTTTAGAAAATGATAATTGCATATATCTCCAATTTGGTCCAGACAGCAATTCCATTAGCTCTAGCCTAGTGGAGGAGTAGCCTAGTGTTGGTGCAGTGGGACTTTGAGCCTGGGGAACTGAGTTCAATTCCCACTGCAGCTCCTTGTGACTCTGGGCAAGTCATTTAACCCTCCATTGCCCCTGCTACAAAATAAGTACCTGAATATATGTAAACCACTTTGGATGTAGTTGCAAAAACCAGGCTGTATATCAAGTCCCATTTCCCCTTATTCTTCTCTGTATGTCTCCTCATCATTTAGTGTCTTTTGTTCATTTAGACTTGATTAGGCAATTAGTACTAGTTGTTAAGGTCTATGTTGCACAAGAATTGAAAAGTTCTATCTTACCTTCCCAACACTTTTGGCTGGATAAAGTTTGGTGGGTAGCTGGAATGGAAAGGCTAGTTTGGCAGCGTCAGCCTTGGAGATATACTCACTTTTGGCCACCCTTTTTTGGTTTTCTCCACCTTCTTGACTTAATTATTTTGGACTAGTAAAAAAGGCCCGTTTCCGAAACCAATGAAACGGGCGCTAGCATGTGGTTTTTTTTGTGTGTGTGTGTATGTGTCACAGAGTTATTTTGTGTGTGTGTGAGGGTGTAAGGGTGTGGTGTGTGTGCAGGTTGTTGATGTGTGTCTTTTTTTGTTTTGTTTTGTTTTTTGCTTGGGGGTTGGGGGATGTGCTGTGCTGTGCTGGCAAAGTGTGTTGGATTGGTGTGTGGCTTTGAGGGTGTGTTTCTGTTGTATTGTGTGTGTGTGGTTTTGTCTGTCAAGGAGGTTTGTGGAGGGGGGTCTTTCTGTTGGTGAAATGTAAATGTGGTTGTAGGGGGGGGGGGTCAGCCTTTGTTGAGTGTTGTTTTTTTTTTCCATGTTTTTTTTTTTTGTGTTGTGCTGAGGCAGCAGTGTTGTTTTAGATGGGCGGAAGGTTGAGGAGCACGTTCTTTGTCTTTCGGTATTTTTTGGCCGTTTCAGGGCTGCTGTAGGGGAGTAGTAGTAGTAATGCTGGAAGAGAAATGTGCTGTTGGAAGCAGCGCCATCTTTTTCCATTGGGCTGGGGTTCTGGGCATCCTGGAGGTGGGTGACGGCTTGCCTGAGGACGGGGATGGTTGTTTTAAGTTGGCGGAAGGGAGAAGAGCACGGTCTCGGGCCGTCGGGGGGTGATCCGGTATGTTTGGTCCATTTCAGGCCGGCTGCAGGGGAATGCTGGAACATTTATGCACTGCAGGAATCAGCGCCGTCTTTTTCCGGGTGCTCGGGGAATCCCCGAGGTGGGAGACAGCTTGCCTGAGGCTGGGGATGGTTGGGCACGTCCTTGGCCGCTTCGGCAAAAGGGGAAGAGGAAGGGGGTGTGGAGTTACCTGCAGCCGCCTGAGAAACCATGTATTCTTTGTTTGTTTTGTATTATTAGTTTGCATTTCTGTTGAAGAAAGAGTGGATGCCTTTCGAATGATGGAGGTGGTGCGTCGGTGTGCGGTTGTTTCGTTAGTTTGGCAGCCAGTCTCCAGCGATTCCTAGGCAGGGAAGGAGTAGGGAAACACGCTCTGCATGTTTCCCTACTCCTCCCCCTTCCTTGATCGCTGTTTGCTGCTGGCTGGGTCGCGGGTAATCCTTCCAGCTGGGCCGCAGCTTGTCCTGTTCGCCCACGTCCCAGATGGTGACGGGCATGTTGTTTTCCGGCTCCTCTGACTCCATGTCAAGCGATCCCAAATATAGTCTTTGCTATGGGCCCTCTGGCACTCTTCAGTACTGGCATTAGGCATTTAAAAATTCCCCCCCCACTCTCCCCCGGTCTATTTTTGCACATACCCACAGCAGGAATATTCTTCTCTCGTTCCAGCGGTGGTTCTGTGCTCTCCGTGCTGCACAGATAATGAGCCATTCTGCTGGGGAATGCTCCTCCCTTATTGTCACGTAGTTTCCTCTGATTGGTCCGTCTTACGTTGCCTGGGAACGGTGTTGTGATGGTCCTTTGTGTTTCAGAATGTTGAGGGTGTTTTTTCTGATTGGTCCGTCATGTGAGGGCGGGGCAGAGACATGGTCAGTGTTCTGGCTCTTCACCACCATGAATCCATTAACCCTTCAGTGAGTGACTGAGTGACTTCAGAACGTTGTCTTCAGAATGTTGAGGGTGAGTTTTATTATAGTAGATGGTTTCATCCTTACTACATTTATTATGCACACTCTTTCCCTATATGCTATATATAAATAGCTTGAGCACTGGGAACCTAATGGACTAAGATATTTTGTCACTGGTTCATCTTTTCTTGATATTATCATTGTTGGTTCCTTTATGACAATGTTTGCTTTCATATTGCAGTCTTATTGCGTGACTTGTGTATATGACTTACAAGGCTACTCAGTTCCTGTATCAATATTCTGCTGTACTGTTAATTTCTTTATGTTTTTAATAACAATAAAAATGATCTGAAATGTAAAAGAAAATTCATTAAAAATGGTTAAACATTAAAACTGATTTATTATTATAGTCTTATACATGTATAAACATGTTTATCCCGAGCCAAAAAATTGGTTGTCTTAATTTGTGGTATGGTTTATTTAATTTACTCCTAGTTTTGTATTCATGTATTGTGGGAAGTGCCCCTCTTTGAAACCCTCCGTCCCTCCCCAGTACCTGAGAGGCATCCTCACGATTCATCTTTGCTGCCTGTGCTGCCCTTCACAGGCTTCTCTTTGTCACGTCCACCAATGAATGAACAGGAAGTGATGTCAGCAAAGGCAGGATGTCACTTCCAGTTTCCTTACTGGTACCACCGATATTCAGTGCCAGAATCAGTGTTGCCAGGTGGGCGGTTTTCCACGACGGCGGGTTGCGGTTTTTTGGGCTTCTTTTTCTTCTTTTCCGCGGTTTTTCGGGCGGTTTTTTGCGGTTTTTTTGGCCGTGGGGGGCGGGGTTAGTGACGTTGTGGGTGGGGTTAGTGACGTTTTGGGCGGGGTTAGTGACGTTCTGGGCGGGGCCGGTGACAGGGGAGGCGGGGCCGATGACGGGGAGGCGGGGCCGATGACAGGGGAGGCGGGGCCGGTGACTGTGGAGGCGGGGCCGATGACGGCGGGGGCGGGGTTGATGACGGCGGGGGCGGGGTGATGACGCGGGGGTGGGGGTGTCAGGGGCGGGGTTTGAGTTTGGGTGGGTTTTGGGCTGGTTTTTGGCCTGGATTGGGTGGGAAAAAAATTTTCCACCTGGCAACCCTGGCCAGAATCCAGACAGCTATCCAGTGGCAAACATCTGGGTATTAACTAGCCACTGGAAGCTATCCAGGTACCACTGATATTCAGTGTCAGAACCCAGACAGTTATGCAGACAAGTCAGGACAGATATTGAGCTGATCTAAGTTGCTTGGCTAGTTATTTGGGTAGAAGCACTTAATGTCATTGGTACTGGATATCTTCCAGCTCTGCCTTAGCTCCATTTCCGGACCACCCCTGCATTACCTGGAGAGTGGTGAAGTGTTCAGACTGGATTTTCAGTAGCCCTATTCAGGAAAGTGCAACTTAAAATCCAGAGAGGACCCAGTGCATGGGACTTAGCCTCTCCTACCTGGATAGGTCCCACTGAATATCGACCCCCCCATGTTCCTGTGCTCCTGTTTCTCACATGTGTGTACCCTACACAATTTTACAACCTTCATTCAAAACATGTTTCACATGCAGAAGATGTTGAATAAAATTATCACCAAAATGTGTAGATATGGTATGAACTTGTATACTATTCTACCCAAGATGGTGGAGTGCAAAGAGGCAAGACAAAGACTGTCCTGGAGGGAGAGAAGTCACACAAGCGGTCACTGTCAATGGCTGGCATTGGACAATACCCTTGTGGGAACAGAATAACTGGGCAGATGGGATGGACCAGAGGGTCTTTTTTCCTGCCATCATTTAGGGGCCTATCTTTACTAAGAGGTTTCTCCCATTATAAAGGCAATTATTGTGTATGCAAGTGCAAAGAAAAGCGTCATATATGTAAGCTCATTACGCTCTATTCTATAAGGGCATCACTGTTCCCTCTAAGCTAAGGAGTCCTCCAACTACATTGCTGCCAGTAGGTGGTGGTGCTTCAATATTGTGTTTTCAAATTGCTAGAGACAGGCAGGCCAGGTTCAATCCTGAAGAGCTTGCCTGTCCGTGTTACCAGTCTTCCTTCTCTCCCTTTCTTATAAACTCCCTGAACCCTGTTCCTCTTTCTCCATTTTTTTGCCATTGTTTCTCCCTCAGCCATCAGGAGGGTATTCTGTTATACTCATGTCAGCATTCTGTGCTGTGTGGATCCACCTTTGCAGTTAAGAATCATACGGTGCTAGCAGGTTCTGCAAGATACTGATGGATCCACAAAATAACTTTTGGAAATTTTAACGGAATGTAAACAAATTTGGTGTAGGGAAAAACCTATGTGTGGGGAAAAACCCAGTGAACCAACATGTCAAGTTCACAAATGGGCCAGATCAGTCTTGCAATTCCAGGGAACTAAAAGCTCCCCACAAAAAAAGTCCCAGTATATTTTTATGGGAGAATCAGTTCCAGCTTCAACAATGTAGAAATTTTGACATAAATACACAGGGATTGAGGAATGGGTGAAGGAGGAAGAGGACACTAGACCAGGGTTAGGACAGACAGGAGCAGAGTGAATTGTGGGTGGGGGAGGGAGATGGACACAGAATTAGGCAGAACATCTATAAAATAGCTGAACTGGCTCTCTCCTCCTTTGGATGGCACTGCATTGGAGCCCTTCTTCTAGGGCTTTCATTAGGCTGCTGGAAGACTTCTTCAGCCTTTGGGGCAGCTGCAACAGCCTAAAGAAGATAACCTTGAGTTTGGGGGGTGGGTGGGTAATTTTTATACTGTTTATTGTGTTTTTCTAATGCATGTTTTTTTTTTTACTGTTACCTGCTCTGTATGATTTTTTCCCCCAAATTATGTTTATTGATTTTTTCAAATAGAAATCAACAGCATCATATGAAAGTAAACCAAAACTTATGTACAAAGATAGTACCAAATGTATTACATTTCATAAGAAATAAGTTACAAAGCAGATGCATTTATAAGAAAAGGTAAGTCATTGAGTTAAGTTTATTCTGAATTCTTCAAGTGGTGCCCATGTTTTTTTGAAGTTAGAGAGTTGATGGGATTTAAAAGCCTGGAACCACTAGCGATGATTATTAGAAATAGTTCTGTATGATTTAATGGTGGGCTATAAAATTGTAAACCCCGGAATCTTTAGTGACGAAAGATTTTGTATTTCTTTGCTCCATTCTCACCTGCATTTCCTTACAGCTTTGTGTTATCCTTAGATTTAGTCCAGCCCAGACGCTTTGGTCGCAATTTACTGTCCTTGGTCCATGGAGATACATCTCGACTACACCATCCGCTTGGCCCTAGTGCCCTGGCTTCCTGTGGTTTCAGCGATCTTACTTCTCATCGCCAGAGCACTGTGCACGCGGCCTCAAACACAGAGAGCCTACCAACTCTGCCTGACATGCTGAACTCTCCTTATAAACACCTGTCATACCACAGTGTTTGCCCGGGAGCGAAGGGGCGCATGACACCCTACTCTGCACTGCCAGCCATGAGAGCACCAGGATTTCACACAGTTAACATTTATGCAGCTGGTTCATCGGCAGTGCTCAATTACAGCCAGCAGTAGCACCTGCTGTCTCACTGGATGTGGGACTTCTACCCTGGCGCCAATGATCAGTTTGTGCGGTGCTCGAGAGATGGCTTCTGACCAATACACAAGAAATGACTCAATTCACTACAGATCCCACTGCTGTTCCCATGGGGTGGAAAGGACGGTTACCTCTCTACACCAGTGTTTCCCAAGTCCAGTCCAGGAGTACCCCTTGCCAGTCAGGTTTTCAGGATATCCACAATGAATATGCATGAACCTAATTTGCATACACTACTTCCATTATATACAAATCTCTTTCATACCGGACTGGACTTGGGAAACACTGCTCTACACTTTCCCCCTATGCCTCCAAACCAGAGGTTCTCAACCCAGTCCTTGGGAACACCTAGCTAGTGAGATTTTCAGGCAACCCACAATGAATATGCAGAAGTTTGCATGCACTACCTTCATTATATGCAAATCTATCTCATGCATATTCATTGTGAATATCCTGAAAACCTGAGTGGCTGGGTGTGCCCCAAGGACTGGGTCTGAGAACCCTGCTCCAACCAAACTCATAGCGGTGCTGTAAGTGCTATTTGCTTTGCTGGCGAGTTGTGAATGTACTGGCAAAACTTCCTGGAAAATAGTCTTGGTGATCAAATATTTCATAAACCGTCACTGCTCTTTAGCAGAAGGCTGCAACTATGCCTTGTGTTCACAAATGCTTTTCTTTAAGCAGTTCTCACCAGTAACCTGCACCCATGATTCCTGCCCTGCACAGCCACATATCCTGTGGATAATATATCTTAACTCCCTGTCTCTGTAAATAGCATGTATATTAAAAAAAGCCAGTGGTAAGTGTCTTGATTAAGTCATGTGTATAATGTGCTATAAGGATTTGATTGGATCCAGTGTGCTGGGCCTTGTATTTTATGGCTATCTTGTGCTGTTTGGGAGGCTTCCAGGTTCCTGGGCCAGAACACTCAGTAACCCATTTTTGCATTTAAAATGAGGCTGTTGTGCCAAGGATTTAGAAGTTTTGCCTTCTGTATTGTTCTGGTTTGAATTTTCAGCTCAAGACACCTAGGCCAGTCCATGACTATAGGATCTATGCATTGCACTCAGTGACATCTAGTGGCCCAAACCATAAAATAGCATGAGAAGTAGTTCCTGCCTCATAGCTGCATCTTGCCAGTTTTCTACTGAGACTGAGTATGGGCAGGATTATCAGATAACTTATTTTATCAGAACCCACTGGAAAAAAAAACACTTATTCCCAAGATCCAAACAATATCTTTTGGATTTTCATAACTGTTACTAGCATTAGATATTAAAATGGTTTATGAGTAACATCAAATGCAATTTAAAGTAGATATGGTTAAAAAAAAAGTAAGATCAGGTGGTGATGGGTGGGCCTGCCTGTCTTGATCTTCCAATCTGAACCAAAATTTGAAAGGGTTGCCCCATGTGAGATTGGTTCTGTCAATTTTCACAGGGCTCACCCCACCTCAGCTTGCTCATTTCTCCAATTTATACTGTAGTGTGAACGTTTGTCCTGTTCCCCTTAAGAACATAAGAGTATCCATACTTGGTCAGTCCAATGGTCCATCTAGCCCAGTATCCTGCTGAACTTGTTTCTCCCACCCAGAAATATGTCACTGCTGTTGGAGATCTTGCTGTCACATGTGTAACCCATCTATAAAGTGGGTTTTGATAGGACATAGCTTTGTGAGTTGATTAGACTGGCATTTTGAATTTGGGGCATTTCATAAGGCCTGTTTGTGAAACAAAAAACTGTGCTGACAAAGGAATGAATTGTTTCTCTGCTCCATAGCAACCGTTGCTTGGGAGAAGGGAGGAATTTTCTAAGGAAGGAATATCAGTGAGTGATTTCTGTTAGTCAGGGGGAGTTCTGTAAATCGGACAGTTGAGTGCAGATCACAGATAAGAGAGGTATGAGAAAGTTAAGAGAACTGAATTTACATAGGTTTGTTATCAATAGAAATCAAACAAAATAAAACATGGAAAAGAAAATAAGATGATACCTTTTTTATTGGACATAACTTAATACATTTCTTGATTAGCTTTCGAAGGTTGCCCTTCTTCCTCAGATCGGAAATATTTTTGCTTATTTCCGATCTGAGGAAGAAGGGCAACCTTCGAAAGCTAATCAAGAAATGTATTAAGTTATGTCCAATAAAAAAGGTATCATCTTATTTTCTTTTCCATGTTTTATTTTGTTTGATTTCTATTGATAACCTTAAGAGTGGACTAACACGGCTACCACACTCCTCTACATAGGTTTGTTGTAATTTCCTGAGGTGGGGGGGGGGGGGGGGATCCTACCCATTAAGTCCTTTTTTCTTCAGGTGGAAACACCAGGTGCCATATATATAAGGGACCGACGGAGATGGCCTCAGGGGCTCTTGTCAGTTTGTCTCCTGAACCCACATATGCTCCTTCCCAGACCTGTGGCAGTGTGGGAAGAGCTCTGCTCCCACCACTGTACTCACTGGTGCCACTGCAATGGCCACATTTTCTTTACTTCTTCCCTGGAAGTGCAGATAATTCCTCAACATGTCCAAGAGTGAGGCTGACCCATACAGAGAGGGGAAGGCTACACGATTTGTGTTGCTGTTCTGCTATGGGTAGAACAGACTGATACAGTTCAAACATTCATCACCTTCACTGCAGGGTAATATGAGGAGGAGAGGGGCTAAGCTCAGCTGAGCCAGGCTGGGGTTTACAGGAGGCATAATTTGGATTGCAGAAAAAGTATGACATATACTCAGCGCAGGGATCATGTTTCTCCACTATTTCAGAAGTTTCACTGGTTACCTGTTCAACAATGGATAATTTTCAAACTACTGACCCTCACTTTTAAAGCACACAGGGTAGGGCTTCCTCTTTACTTGAATTCACTTACTATTTCTTACTCTCCTGCTCCTCTGCTTTGTTCCCTTAATGATCACTGTCTTGCTCTTCCACGTTCTAAGTTTGCTCAGTTAGAACTTACCAGAAATTTCGCTTTTACTTTTGCTCTCTTTCTGGAACTCACTCCCCCTCCATATCCATGCAGAATCTTCCTTTAAGGCTTTTAAACCTGCACTAAAGGCTTGGCTTTTTGCTCAAGCCTTTGAAACTGTTTAGTGTGTTCCCTTGAGAGCTTTACAGAATTTTTGCACAAAAATGTTATTTGTCACTTGAAGGCATTACTTTAAATAATAGAGTCGTGGTATGATCATATACCTGGACAACTCTGAAGACCAGTGAGTCTGTGATTGTCCTTTGGAAACATATGAGCACGTCCCTATATACATAGGGGGAAAATGGATTATTAACATTGTGTGTTATATCCATACAACAGATAGGAATTTAGTATTGTATACACAAAGTTAGGTGCCTGGATGATCTGCACTAAGCTAGCACCGTATTCTGTAAAGGTTGCTCTGCACAGAGTGTTCTTTATAGAATACAAGCTTAGCGCAAATTCCACACCTAACTTTGGGCTGGTGTAAATTCTGGTGCCTAACTGATGGCAGTTATCATTTATTCCATTTGATAAACCGTTTTACTTGTGGTGAAATCAAAATGGTTTATAGTATGCAAATAAACAAAGAATGCAGACAATGTATAATATATAAAAAAACACCACAAAATTATACAAATAAAACAGAGAACTCCATTGTTTGATAGTCAAGCACACACACCCAAGGCCAGTACACTCGTATCAAATGCTAACATATTAAAAATCCAGATATCATCTGCATATATTGTTGCAATTAACAATTGCAGTTATCTCTTCTCATTGCAGAAATCTGGTCAAGTAATCCAACATCTCTGACTAAATTGGAAATAGTTAAGAGTCTAAAAGCCAAGTTAAAGAATAGTAGTCGGAATGATTTGTACGTATCTGCTAATTGCAGATACTTAGGGAGCGAATTCCAAAGAACTGGGGCCAAAAAGAAAAAAAGCAGCAGATTGTGTGGATTCCCAGCAGGCACTGGTGGGGGTGGGTGGGAGGACTAATTTCTGAGAACACGCCTGACCCGCCCATGCCCATCCCCCTTTTGGAGTTACACGCTATGAAATTTATGTGTGCGTGTTATAGAATAGGGTGTAGGGCAGATCCATGTGTAACACCTAATTACTGCCAATTAATCTAACACCAATAATTGATTGTTAGTAATTGACTAATTACTTTGTGTTAGGGTCAATCTAGCCAAAGAGAGGAGTTCTGTGGTTCTTAGAAGGTATGCTGTACTAAGAGTGAAGTAGAGCAGTGGTTAGAGTAACTGTTTTGACATCCAGAGGTGCCCAGTTCAAATCCCACTGCTGCTCCTTGTGAGCTTGGGGAAGTTACTTAACTCTCCAAGTTACAAACTTAGGGGTCCTTTTACAAAGGCACACTGAAAAATGGCCTGCGGTAGTGTGGGTGCAGATTTTGGGCACGTGCAGAATCATTGTTCAGCGCAGCTGTAAAAAAGGTCTTTTTTTTTGGTTGCAGAAAATGGACATGCGGCAAAATCAAAATTGCTACGCATCCATTTTGGGTCTGAGACCTTACCGCTGGCCATAGATCTAGCAGTAAAGAATTTGGGCGGTAATGACCTAGATGCCACTCGGCGTGCGTCTGCTACACGTGCCTGAAAATAAAAAATATTTTTCAGACGCGCGTATCGGACACAGGCAAAAATGAAATTACGGCAAGAGCCACGTGGTAGTCGGGTGGTAACTCCATTTTGGTGCGCATTGGGCATGCATACACGCTTACGCAGCTTAGTAAAAGGACCCCTTAGATTGTGAGCCCTCCAGGGACAGGGAAATACCCAGTATACCTGAATGTAACTCAGCTTGAGCTACTACTGCAAAAGGTGTGAGCAAAATCCAAATAAATGAAATAATACATTGGACAGCCTATGTACCCAAGTGTGAAGAACCCCAGTTTGTGTTTCCAACTATGTTAGGGGAGGAGGAAGAAGGGTCAGAGAACTACAGAGGCTACAATGTTGTGTTTTGAACTATTGCATTAAGTATGCTTATACCCTGAATGATCTGTATGCCTACCAAACTTTAATAAAAACAAAACTTTCAGAGAACAGCAAACCAGAAAGTGAAAGGAACAATATCATGTCTTATGTGCTGTCATGTTCATGCATTATAAATATCTAAAACTTTTAATTTCCAATGGATGAGGAAGCCAACCTTTCTTGAACACTGCAGTACTCAATTAAGTCACTTCTGGATCATGGAGTCACCAAATATACCACATGGATCCCTCAAACTGTACCAAAAATCATTTATTGGTTGCAGGGTCAACCTTTCCCATAATTGAAGCATTTAAAAAAAATGGAAGTAACAAATTCTATTGCTGGTTTTATAGGTTAACTTCATATCATTTTTAGTCCATTAATCTTTAAATTCTTAGCAGATTACAGATTACATAGTTATAAAATAACAAAATGATAAACTATTAAGCATAGTTAAACATGAAGACACACAAGATTAATGTCTATGTTTTGGATAGGCAGTGCATAGCTATGAGTGGGCCTGGGTGGGCACAAACCCACCTATTTGTGGCTCAGGCCTACCCAGCGGCGGCACCACACTGCCTCTCTACCCTCTTTCCTCTGCGGCGTCCTGGCATCTAAGCTCCTGTCTCTGAACCCTTCCCTCCCCACTGTACTGTATAGGTGTCCTCAGCGCCTGCAGTGATTCATTCTCACTGCTTGCACCGGCCCTGCAGGCTTCCATCTGCTGCATCCCACCAGATAGGAAACAGGCAATGACATCAGTGAGGGTGTGATGTGACAGATGGAAGCCTGCAGGGCCGGTGCAAGCAGTGAGAATGAATCGCTGCAGGCACCGAGAACACCTGTTTGGTACAACAGGGAAGGAAGGGTTTCAGAGACAGGAGCGCAGATGAAGTGATGCCCCCCTGGGGGGGGGGGGGGGGGGGGGGGGATGTGGGGTATGTGAAAAATATCTGTATTTTAAAAAATATCTCTGGGAAGATATTTTTTGGGTGGGGCGTGGAAGGGCCCATCTAAGTTACTTCTGGGCCGTCTCAGGGCCGGCAGAACGTGGTAAGCAGGGTATGCATGGCAGGGGGGGGTGCCAGAGACTGCCATGCTTACCCTTGCTTAACTCCCCCCCCCCCCCCCCCCACAGTAATGAAAGAAGAGTTTAATTTGGCTTCCAATCTTTATAACGCCAGGCTTCCCAAAGCATCAGTAAACAGGATATTCTCACTGAAATTTGGCCATATATTACTGTATTGTATAGAACAGTGTAGAAAAAGGAGCACAAAATATAGCCTTTATTAGTGCTGCTTCAACCAGCTACAATAATTGTTTAAAGCAGTATTAGTGATATTCTATTTTATTTCATGATATTTATATCTACACTAGTGGAACCAAGCCCGTTTGTGAAACAGGCCCTAGAAAGGCTCTCGTGTAAGCATTTTATTTTCTCTCTCCCCTGCCCTCCTCTCCATGTCCAGCAATTCTTCCCTCCCCTCCCATCCACTCCATGTCCAGCGATTCTCCTCTTCCCTGCACTCCCATCTGTGTCCCGCGATTCTCTCCTCCCCTCCATGTCCAGTGATGTGTACCTGAACGTTCTCTGGCTGGCTGGCTTCTGTTCGTATCATCCTGACGTCAGCTCATCACCAGTGTTCCCTTCCCTCTCACTGTTCCGCCCTCTGACGTCAATGGAATGGGGAATGGAACACTGGAGGCTGGCTGACATCATGAGATGTTACGAACCCAGCCAGCCAGCCAGAGAACGTTGCAGGTAGAAATTATTATATAGGATATGGGAAGCTTTCAAATAGATTAAAAAGCTGTCGAGTAAAAAAAAACCAAGACGTTTGTACTTCACCTTTTAAGGCACTGGGCTGAAAAAGGGTGCGGGGAGGGAGAAGACAGAAAGGAGATGCTGGACCCAGGGGGTGGGGTGCCAACTGATAGTTTGCAGGGGGGTGTCAGAGACCCAAGCACTGGCCCTGGACCCTCTGGTTACACCCCTGGTGATATGCTATGGCAGGCCATCTCAACCCAGTCCTCAGGGCACACCAAGTCCCATTGGGTATTTTTGATATCCACAATGAATATTCATAAGATAGATTTGCATACCAAGGAGGATGTGTACGCCAATCTATCTCATGCATATTCATTGTAGATATCCTGAAAACTCAATGAGACTTGGTGTGCCCCAAGGACTGGGTTGAGAAGCCGTGCGCTACGGGAATGGTACTTTTTGTACTTCTATACCAGTGCTTCTCAACCCAGTCCTCAGAGCACATCCAGCCATTCGGATTTTCAGGATATCCACAATGAATATGCATGAAAGAGATTTGAATACTGAGAAGGCAATGCATACAAACCTATCTCATGCATATTCATTGTGGATATCCTAAAAACCTGACTGGCTGGATGTGCCTTGAGGACAGGGTTGAGAAGCACTGCTCTATACAAATTTTGCACTTTTTCTGATGTTAGGTTATGGCAGTGCTACTCAACCCTCTCCTGGAGGAACATCTAGCCAGTCGGATTTTCAAGATTACCACAATGAATATGCATGAGACAGAGTTACATGTGATGAATCTGCACTGTATGCAAATCTATCTCCTTCATATTCATTGTGGTAATCTTGAAAATCTGACTGGCTAGGTGTATCTTCAGGAGATGGTTGAGAATGACTGCGATAGGGCACTTAGTCTGTTCCTGGTAGATGGCAGATGGATATGCCAGTCTCTTCCATTCTCCTCTTCCCTCATTTTCTATCAGTAGAGGAGAACTAGAACAGGTAAATGCATGTGGTCTCAAGATACCTGCACACAGCTTTTTAAATGTTTTTTTTTTCAGTTTTCTTTTTCTGAAGGTGCATTGTTATGAATTGTGATTCACATAATTCCAGATGTTTTTTTTCTGCAACATTACAAAGGGTTTTGACAGCATGTCTCATAGCTAAGCATCAGCTTTCTGTCTTCCCACCATAAATAACACCCCTACCTTCAACAAATTGTCTTTCTACCCTCCCATCATGCCTTCCACTCTCCACAGTTGCCATGGATCTCATTTGAAATCCTTAGGCACGATGGGGCAGTTCTTGCGGGCGTCTGATTCCAGGTATGTTTTGAGCTTCGGACGGGAGGTCATTTTCTCCACATAAGCTGACAGGAAAGGGAAAGACTTCAAGCAATCTGAAGCCAGATGCTGGTGATTCTGGAGCACATCTAGGAGGCTGTAGTCTGCATATGATATCTGTGTTGAAGGAAA
Source organism: Microcaecilia unicolor (assembly GCF_901765095.1). Lineage (NCBI taxonomy): Eukaryota > Metazoa > Chordata > Amphibia > Gymnophiona > Siphonopidae > Microcaecilia > Microcaecilia unicolor. Next base: position 652,405,446 of record NC_044031.1, on the reverse strand, counting down.
AAACATGACGTGATGTAATGAGGAAGGACCTCTTGCACTCCAACAAAGCAGCTGGATTTGCTGAAGATACACAACGAAACCAGGATAGTAAAAACAACTATTGTGTGGCTGGCTAGAAGATTTCCCAGTGAATACCAGGGCTATTTAACTTGGTCTTTGAGGGCTGCAATACACCCAGTTGAGTTTTCAGAATTTCCCCAATGAATATACATATGATACTAAATGAGTTATCGTACACAAGCTGTGCATACAATTTATATCTTACTTCAAATGCCAGTCAGAAAATCACAAATTTCATTCAACTTTTATAATATTTTCCTCTTTACTGAAATATTTTATGCAATAACACTTTCTTGTTGAAATATTTCCTGTTTATACTGCATAGACACAGATCAACCTACATATGTATGTTATAACATCATACTTACTAAACACCAAGCATACCACCATTCATACTTCAATGGAGCTCATTGCCACCACTCTTTTTTTTTACTCAAAATACAAATGCAATACAAAAAAAACCCCCATCCTAAGCATAAACAAATATCCTGAACCAATCTGTAACAAGGTTACACTTTTAATTTAGCAAGGAGTCTTCTGAAAAACAGTGCTGCATTTGTAATCCCAAAAAGTCTTATCTTAGAGCAGTGCAATCTTGTAGGCTCCTTATTTTTCTATCAGCTTCATGGTTGGCTGAAGAACAGGGATAAGCCTCACAATCCAAGCTCTGTGATGCTGTAACACAGCATCATCTCTTTAACATAAACCTCTTCAAGCCCAATGCTTGAATATACATGAGATCTATTTGTATGCAATGGCTCTGTTGTAGACACACAGATCTCATGCATATTCATTGAGGAAATACTGTAAACCCAACTAAGCGAGGGCCAAGGTTTGACACCCTGTGCTACACAGTGGTAGACTGGACATATACTCCCTACGGTAGAAATTCTATAAGTGAGCTCCTCCTTTTAGGCATGCTGATGCAGCATGGTAAGAGCGCCCAGATTCTGCTACAGAATACCAGAAGGGCCAACTTAACCACTGAACAGGCGAGACTCTGGCCCAGGGCACTGCCAGAATACACAGCCTCTGACCTTACCTGGTCTACAGGTTAAGCCTTTGATTTCCACCCACCCCCACAGTCCAGTCTCGCCTCTTCTTTCTTCTGGGTCTGACACTGCTCCTTCATCTCTTTCACTCCCACACTGTCCTGTAAAATTATGTTGAACACTGGTGGCAGCAGCAGCATGATAGGCTGCCTTTGGCCAGCCCCTGGGTCTTCCCTCTACTATGTCCTGACTCCTCTGATGCAATTTGCTGCGGGCAAACATGGTAGCAGGAAGAGGGAAGACCCAGGGGCTGGCCAAAGGCAGCCTGTCACACTGCTGCTGATCAATGTGACTTTTACAGGAACACGGAGGGGGGGGGGGGGGGGGAAGAGAGAGAGAGAGAGAGAGAGAGAGATGAGGGAGCAGTGTCAGACCCACAGGAAGAGAGGAAGGAAAAAAAGATTGGACTTGGGACGGGAAGAGATACCAACCCCACGGTGAGGTGGGTCACATAGGAGGCAACATCAGAAGCATGATGTTACCTCCTATGTGACACCCTAATTACAAATATCAGCCTGACCAGCTGGTATATAAGACGAATTTCACCCAATCTATAAGGGATCGTATAGTATCCAAACAGTGATACCTACAGCTGGAAGGAGACTTTCGTTAGACTTATTTGTGTAATTTCCATTTACTGGATGAACTGTTAAATTCTACTCTGGCATTTAAACTGTTGGTCTGATTGTAGGAGTGTTGCTTTTTTGTATAATCTTAAATTATGTTGCATTTTGAATTATAATGATATCTTTCTGTTTGTTAGGGGTAAACTCATATGTTAATTCCTTTACACAGTTCATCAACCTTACTAAAGCAACTGATTGTTTCCTGTTTCATAATGTTTCTGTTCACATAATAAGCTATGTGCTGTTTTATTTTAACTGTTAATGGTCTGTTTATAGAGAAGAAATTGTAAGACCTGTATAAATTACCACAGAATTAAAAAAAAAATGCTGTTACCAGAAAATGCTTTTGTTTCTAATCTTATCGGTGCCGGGGAAAATGGTAGACGCTATTATTAAAAACAAAAATACAGAGCACATCCGAGGACATGGATTACTGAGACCGAGTCAGCACGGCTTTTGTGTGGGGAAATCTTGCCTGACCAATTTACTTCAATTCTTGAAGGAGTAAACAAACATGTGGACAAAGGAGAGCCGGTTGATATTGTGTATCTGGATGTTCAAAAGGCGTTTGACAAGGTACCTCATGAAAGGCTACAGAGGAAATTGGAGGGTCATGGGATAGGAGGAAATGTCCTATTGTGGATTAAAAACTGGTTGAAGGATAGGAAACAGAGAGTGGGGTTAAATGGGCAGTATTCACAATGGAGAAGGGTAGTTAGTGGGGTTCCTCAGGGGTCTGTGCTAGGACCGCTGCTTTTTAATATATTTATAAATGATTTAGAGATGGGAGTAACTAGCGAGGTAATTAAATTTGCTGATGACACAAAGTTATTCAAAGTCGTTAACTCGCGACAGGATTGTGAAAAATTACAGAAGGACCTTACGAGACTGGGCGGCTAAATGGCAGATGACGTTTAATGTGAGCAAGTGCAAGGTGATGCATGTGGGAAAAAAGAACCCGAATTATACCTACGTCATGCAAGGTTCCACGTTAGGAGTTACGGACCAAGAAAAGGATCTGGGTGTCATCGTCAATAATACACTGAAACCTTCTGCTCAGTGTGCTGCTGCGGCTCGGAAAGCGAATAGAATTTTGGGTATTATTAGGAAAGGTATGGAAACAGGTGTGAGGATGTTATAATGCCGTTATATCGCTCCATGGTGTGACCGCACCTTGAGTATTGTGTTCAATTCTGGTTGCCGCATCTCAAGAAAGATATAGTGGAATTGGAAAAGGTGTAGCGAAGGGCGACTAAAATGATAACGGGGATGGGACGACTTTCCTATGAAGAAAGACTAAGGAGGCTAGGGCTTTTCAGCTTGGAGAAGAGACAGCTGAGGGGAGACATGATAGAGGTATATAAAATAATGAGTGGAGTGGAACGGGTGGATGTGAAGCGTCTGTTCACGCTTTCCAAAAATACTAGGACTAGGGGGCATGCGATGAAACTACAGTGTAGTAAATTTAAAACAAATCGGAGAAAATGTTTCTTCACCCAACGCGTAATTAAACTCTGGAATTCGTTGCCGGAGAACGTGGTGAAGGCGGTTATCTTGGCAGAGTTTAAAAAGGGGTTAGACGGTTTCCTAAAGGACAAGTCCATAAACCGCTACTAAATGGACTTGGGAAAAATCCACAATTCCAGGAATAACATATATAGAATATTTGTACGTTTGGGAAGCTTGCCAGGTGCCCTTGGCCTGGATTGGCCGCTGTTGTGGACAGGATGCTGGGCTCGATGGACCCTCGGTCTTTTCCCAGTGTGGCATTACTTATGTACTTATCCTTCCATTACTGGACGCTGTCTTAGATGACATCTACCTATCTACTGAAAATGTTATGCTGCAATAGTGAGCCATGGGCTAAGCCATGTCTCAACAGGAGGGATATAAGTACATAAGTATTGCCATACTGGGAAAGACCAAAGGTCCATTGAGCCCAGCATCCTGTTTCCAACAGTGGCCAATCCAGGTTACAAATACCCGGCAAGATCCCAAAAATGTAGAAAGCATTTTATACTGCTTATCCCAGAAACAGTGGATTTTCCCCAAGTCCATTTAATAATGGTCTATAGACTTTTCCTTTAGGAAGCCGTCCAAACCTTTTTAAAACTCCGCTAAGCTAACTGCCTTTACCACATTCTCTGGCAACGAATTCCAGAGTTTAATTACACGTTGGGTGAAGAAATATTTTCTCAGATTCGTTTTAAATTTACTACATTGTGGTAAATTTAAAACGAATGGTAACAGAATATTCACAGCATACGGGTTTTCACAATACTCTAAAATTTTCTGTTCTCGATGTATGCTCTGTGCCAAGCACAATTTTCAGGGAAGACTTAGACCCCAAATGGGCACCTTCCCTCACCCAAAGTATCCATTTCAGTAAATGTGAAAACAAGAAATATTGCTTATATGTTTTCCAAATGGGTAGAAACGTTCCCAAGTAAAACAGCTAATGCCCTGACAGTGGCTAAAGCTTGGTAAAAGAGAAAATGTTAACAAAGACGTTTTTCTGTCTGTCATTCCAGATCAGTTTAAAGATCCTGCACATACAAAACTTGGAAGGATCCTATTTACTTTGGACTTTTCCAAAATGAGGCCTTATCAGTCGCTGCTGTGAAGCTGCAAAACCAGCAGAGGACAATCAGGGAACTGACCATCTGCTCCAAGTGTGCCAGGGCTGGCTATATGTGGCGGTGATAAAGGCACTTTACCTTGTTTCCTGCGATGAATCCACTGCCCTTGGAATTCTGGGAGAGAAGTCTCTCAAACGGGCCCAGGTGATTTGATAGCTCTTCGATGTATTTCTCTGGGCCAGGTTCCTGTTGGAGAAGTGAAACTAAAATGAGTTTTTTTTTGTCCATGAGGTCTTCGATGGAACCACAGAGGAGTTAACTGGAAATCTTTTCATGCCCTCCCTCTGTGGCATGCTCTGCACTGGCTCTCTGTAGTATCTCAGATTAAGTTTAAACTGCTGAGTTTTTCAGAATGGCTCAGAATATCTATTCAGAAAGGCAAGATGGTATGTAGTGAGCCAAGAACTTAGATCAGGTCAACATGCATTTCTGGAGGTTCCATCTTTTTGAGATATTCAGTTGGTTAAGGTCTAAGCAAGGATTTATTCAGTAGTGGTGGCATCAAAACTCAAGCTAAGAAATAAATTACCCATCATTCAGGAATAAAGTAAAATCCCATATATTTCCATGTGCCTGGTTTTTACTTTGGTCTCCCTGATGACTCAGGGGTTAGGGTTTGTGACAAGTCATGCTTCATGTTTCAATACGTTACAGGGTTGGTGAGTGGTGAGAACTGTTGGAAATGGTTGTATTATATGTTCTAGAAGAATGCCTTTTGTACAGTTTTTAGGTTGGATGTGAGTAGGAGAGTGTTTGATGATGCGTATTTGTCTTTGTGTTTTATTATGGTGGTTTGATTTGAATTGTTGCAGTTATACAACTTATTGGACAGCTGATTTAGTCAATAAGGACTGTCCCAAATCATTTGCCTTCTGAGACTCTGTCCACTGGATGTGGCCTCTTCCACCCCTCCTCCATGCCCTCTGCTGTCTATTGTTTAGTTCTAGTCTTGGGAATTATGCTTTTTAAGGTAAGGATGCACCCCATTCCTTTTCTACCCACTGTGTTCTGATCTCCCTTTGTCCCTTCCCTGCACCATGCACATACACACTCACACACATTCATGCTTCTGTTAAGGGTACCCATGCATGTTGGGGTAGTCCATCTAGCATGTCTCAATCACAAGGGCTCTCTAAACATTAATTTATTCCGGTCCTCTCCCCTTTTTCACTTAGCAGATGCATGCTTCTCCAAGGGAGCAGGGTCTCTCCAGGGGAAAGAGTTTTCCATTCAAGGTCTGGGTGTACATTTCCCTTTGACAATAAATTCAGACAGATAACTTTATTGAGGGCTTGTACAAAACAAATACTGTTTTGAAACAGTTCTTTCCTGACCTAGTGCAGCTTTAGGTAAACACTGTATTGTCACACTTCATACATCTTGTTTATCTGTGTCTGTGATCTCTTTTAATAATTACCAGGGTGGTTTTTTTTTGGATGTCAGGGGTTTTCCAGGTACTAGGTAAATCTATTTCTTTCAGACTGAAACTTCATGGGGCTTTTCTCTCCTTCACAGGAATCTCTTCCACATGGACTCGCTCCACATGGGAATCTGCTTCCCAAAATACTCTTACCTATAGTTAAGCTCCTGTTTGGTGCTTCTCTCACTTTCTATTTGGCTTATTGTAGCTCAAACTCCTGAGTCCACTCCTTACTTCAGCAGCCAGAGAGTTGCATAAATCCTCTGAATTTCACACACACCTCACACAAGACATTAATTTAACTCAACGGAGGTTTCAAACTAGACACAATCAATCACCTTACTTTCTAATTCTTCCTACTTTCTTACTCATCTATATGTTATAACTTTGCCTTATCCTTCACTACTAATTATAATGTTCAAGTACATATTGTGTTGTCATTGCAAGTAGTACACCATGCCATACTTTGTATTGTTGTTCGAATATTTTTACTGCTCTAATTGCCTATTGCTCATATTTGATCTAGTCTTACTGTACACCGCCTTGAGTGAATTCCTTCAAAAAGGCGGTAAAAAAAATCCTAATAAATAAATAAATAAATAAATAACTAGGCCCAAAGGCTGAGCCTTAAACAAAAACACTGCTTCTCCCATTAAATGCCGCAAATTCACCATACACAAATCCACTCCATGCCCTAGGGGTCTCTGGCTTCTAAAAGGACAGGCAGAAATACTGCTGCCAGCAGGGGATGCTGTAGCAGCATGGTATGCACCTCTTCACTACACTATTGGTATGGTCCTGAGGCCAGGAACATAGTGCACTACTGAGGTTCCTCAAAGGATCCTTACACATGCATAACCGATTATTTGGTACACTAGAAACCTCAGTCCAAGAGTACAGATCCACCAATGGAAGGTCAAAATTGTCTGCTGTTTCCTCCCTCCCTCCTCAGGTCGAACCACTGGCTGAGAATTCTAATGCTGGTACTAGGCCTCTACTCTTGCAGTTTCCATAGTTCTCGGCTGTATATGCTTAATAATGCAGGTGGCTACCTCCTTTCCAATTAACTCCATGTGAACATGAAGGAGAAGAGTTTACCCCATGCAGAATATGATCTAACTGTCACTACAACCAGAAAAAAGAAAAGCCCTTGAGTAAAAAGAGTTTAATCCCAGCACGTTCTGAAAGCTGAGTTTCCTTACTGTCAACCTCTCTGAAAACCATGGTGCCTTACGCTTCTACTTACACGTTTGTAGAAGACAACACCCGAATATTTCTGGCGTAGGTCTTCCACACCGTCATTCAGCATGTCAATCAGCGCGGATTCTTTAATGTTACTGCCATAGAGGTCTGTGGTGGAAAAATGAATGCAAGAAACAAAATGTAGAGCTTGATCAGGCCTCAGATACCACCGTGGAACAAACCTGCAGGTGAAATACTGACCTGCAAACCACCAAATCACTGATTGCAGAGCAACCCAGTCAGCAAAACCAGTTTAGCACACAGTCATGATCACAGCCAACATGTTCCCAAAAGCCATTGGCACTTAGTCTCCTTGTAATATCAATTATTTGGAGGTAAATTTATTATTATTATTAGCATTTGTATAGCGCTACCAGACGCACGCAGCGCTGAACACCTGACACAGAGAGACAGTCCCTGCTCAATAGAGCTTACAATCTAAAATATATAAAGTACTTCAGCATAGTGGGCTCTTATAAAGTCATTGACAGGTACAGACACATAGGACTAGATTAAAAAAACGGTGCCGAAAAAAAATCCATGTAGAGCGCTATTTTATAACTGGGGCTCTGAGTTGGGCGCCATTTATAGAATAGCGCTTAGAGTGGAGGAGTAGCCTAGTGGTTAGGGTGGTGGACTCTGGTCCTGGGGAAATGAGTTTGATTCCCACTTCAGGCACAGGCAGCCCCTTGTGACTCTGGGCAAGTCACTTAACCCTCCATTGCCCCAGGTACAAATAAGTACCTGTATATGTAAGCCGCATTGAGCCTGCCATGAGTGGGAAAGCGCGGGTACAAATGTAACAAAAAAAACTGATTTCCGTGCCAAACTTTGGGCGTGAGATTTATTAATTAATACTTGCTATACCATCTTTGCCAACCAGCAGTTCAAAGCAGTGTACAATACTCAAAAACATTAGTCAAAGTAAAGAAAGGGACTACAATGGTGGATAGGAAAGAACAGGAGGAATCTCGCACATGTGACATTGACATTACAACAACAGAAGTACAACAACAGAAGGGAGGGAAGAGAGAATAAGGAGGTAACAAGAAAGAGAATGGGACTTGATATACCACCTTTCTGTGGTTACAATCAAAGCAGTTTACATACTATATACAGGTGCTTATTTTCTACTTGGGGCAACGGAGGGTTAAGGGTTTGTCCTGCTTGTCTGTCCTAATTAGATTGTAACCTCTGTCGAGCAGGGACTGTCTCTTCATGTTCAAGTGTACAGTGATATGTACATCTAGTAGTGCTATAGAAATGATAAGAAGTAGTAAGTGACTTGCACAGAGTCACAAGGAGCTGAAATGGGAATTGACCCCAGTTACTCAGGATCAAAGTCTGCTGCACTAGCCACTAAGCTACTCCTCCACGAGGGAGAGGGCTTCCTCCAAACTGCAAAAACTGACACAACACTTAGAATGATAATGATGGAAAAGCTCAGGGCTGGCCCAAGGAAAGATGCCACCTGAGGTGGAGCTAGGATGCCCCCCCCCCGAGACGATGCCCTACTTCCTACCTCCAGCCCGTTCACGGCGTTGCCCTGCCACCGGCACCCGCCTCTTCCCTTTACTGCGGCTGCCTGAGCCTCTGACGAAACAGGAAGTTACATCAGAGAGGCAGCCACAGTAAAAGGAAGCGGCAGGTGCCAGCGGCAGGGCAGGGTATGGGAATTGCTGCCACTGCCAGGTAACGTCACTCCTATGGGCCCTGCTGCAGATAACTCGACCTAAGCTTTAGTAAAAGACCCCCTTAGTGAATGTCCCTGACCCAGAGGCATATCTGGACTTCGGCGGGAGGGGGGCCAGAGCCAGAGGGCACATTTTAGCCCCCCCCGGTGCCGCCGACCCCCCCCCCCCACCACTGCCGGAACCCCCCGCTGCCAACTTTGACCTCCCCCCTGCTGACGACCCTCTCCACCCCCCTCCCGCCGCCAACCCTCCCTCGCCGCCATTGCCTACCTTTGCTGGCGGGGGACCCAAACCCCCGCCAGCCGAGGTCCATCCATTGCAAAGCTGGCGGGGGACCCCAACCCCCACCAGCCGAGGTCCTCTCTTCCATTGCACCAAAGCTTCCTTCAGTTTCAAAATCTGAGTCTGACATCCTGCACGTTGTACGTGCAGGACGTCAGACTCAGAACAGGAAGCTTTGCTGCAACGGAAGAGAGGACCTCGGCTGGCGGGGGTTGGGGTCCACTGCCAGCAAAGATAGGCGACGGCGGGTTGGTGGCGGGAGGGGGTGGAGAGGGTCGTCGGCAGGGGGGTCCAGGGCCAAATCTACGGGGGCCCCCATGGCCCCACGCAGATACGCCCCTACCCTGACCTGCCCATGCTCCTCCTATGTTGCGCACTAAAAGATTTATGCAAGGATCTTTATAGAATAACACTGAGCATGATGCGTGCACAAATCCAAATTGTTTCCAATTAACACCTATAATTTTTTGTTAGCACCCAATGATTGGCACTAATTGGCTCGTTAGCCAATGTAATTACACGCATACAGTGGTGTGCTGGAGCTGGCTCGCGAGAGTCAGTTGTTAAGTTTTCCTGAATTTTGCGAGTTGGTTGTTAAGCCTGTTCCAACGCAGTGCAGCAAGAGGAGGAGAAAGAGATCCACGGCACAGCGGCTCACTTCCACCTCCTGCACAAGCTTAGACCCGACTGTTTATGTGAACCACGATCCCGCAGTCAGGTCTAAGCTTGCCCAGGAGGAAGAAGTGATCCACTGTACCGTGGTTCACTTCCTCATTGATGGGGGAGCTCAGCTGGGGAGAGGAAGAGAGAATGAAACAGAGGCTCTGCTGCGGCTGAAAACAAGATCACGCAAAGAAAAGGTGAGTGTCTTCTCATGCAGTTCCTCTAAATTGCTAAGAGCAGCCATAGTATTCAGATTCTCAAATTGTGTTACATTTACAGACTCCACTTGGCTTCGGTATTCACTGGGTAAATCTCTCTTATCTGCACCCTTCTCCTCCACCGCTAACTCCAGACTCCGTTCCTTTTATCTTGCTGCACCGTATGCCTGGAATAGACTTCCTGAGCCGGTACGTTAAGCTCCATCTCTGGCCGTCTTCAAATCTAGGCTAAAAGCCCACCTTTTTGATGCTGCTTTTAACTCCTAACCATATTCACTTGTTCAGTACCCTTATTTTATCATCATCACCTTAGTAATTCCCTTATCTCTTATTTGTCCTGTTTGTCTGTCCTAATTAGATTGTAAGCTCTGTCGAGCAGGGACTGTCTCTTTGTGTTCAAGTGTACAGTGCTGCGTACATCTAGTAGTGCTATAGAAATGATAAGTAGTAGTCGTAATAGTACAAATGACATCACACACATAGCATGAAACATTTCAATTGCATCCCATGGTTCCAAATGTGGCTGCTCTCTTAGGGACTCAGGGAAGTGGCAGGGAATCAGGCATAAAAGATTTAAAATACAATGTTTGTTGGTAAAGGATAAGTATTAGGGTTGAGATGATGTAAAGCTGTACATTTTTGAGCCTGCTCAGGTCTCTTCTTCAGGTGCTGAGGAAGCTTGAGGAAGGTGCCTACTGTAAATAGTTCCACATCTTCAATTCATTATCATCACTTTAAAACTGGTCAGTTTTGCAGATAATAATTACATGTTTTCATTCCACAACAGATTTTTTCTTGATAGTTACAAGCTCTCTTGAACAGTCCGTGTAGAGGGTGGAAGTGGCTGCAGCAAAGGAATGTTAAGAGCAAGTAATGGGTCAATGGGTCAAATGAGTTGAAAAATGTGCTGGTTAGATGGGTCATGAGTCTGTGTATTAAAAATGTGGTCCATCTTTTAAAATTAAAGACCTATATATTGAAGCTCAATTTCAAATATTACCTCACAATTATCTATTACAGTGGTCATTTCTAGGTGGGAACAGTTAGGAATGGCTTTCGCATATTTAGCAAGGTAGCAGAATGATTGAGAATAGCATTCTCCTTGTTAAACAGCTACAAAGTTAATTGTCATTGATTATATTCAATATATTGTAGGTGAGTCATGGATAACGGATCACGTAATTGATGAGTCATGAGTCACTGGATTCATGGGCAAACAGGCAGTGGGGGATTGGGGGCAGAGTAAAAGAATGAATCATGAGCTGGGGAGTGGGAACTGGGACATATTGGGGGGCGTTTGGGGCAGACAAAAGGGGTGTGTCATGGGGAGGGGTGTTTCACGGGGTTTCCTTCCTGTTGAACGCAGTAAGGGAATGGCAGTGATGCTCTGGGTGTGCCAGGATTTTTATTTTTTGGGAGAGCCTGTTAAACATTTACCAGCACACCACTGCGTGCATATCTCAGAATAGCGTGCAATTCTGTGCACGCAAATTTACAGGCCATTTATAGAGCCTGGGAGATAGCACTTACAATATGGGGCAAGTCTACAACTGGGTACCTCCATTTAGGTGTTCCATGGACGCGTGGTAGGATCTTATTTTATAACGGCACCTGCGCACTTAGGATTCATCATAGAATATTAACATAATCTAGGATTAGTACCCCTAACATGGTTTCCCTGCAATATTAGGGTTAGGATGATTATGTTAAATTTAGGAAGATGTTAAAAACTTTTTTATTTACAAAATATCCTGAGAGAATCAAAGGCCAAAGCTGTCGCAGCTGTGTGAGGGGGGGGGGGGGGGGGGGGGCAAGGCCTTTTTCAACAAAAACGCCTGATGGAGGAGCAAAATAAACTCTGGTGAAAACCCCTCCCCTGCAACGGAGGTTGCAGCCATGGCACCTGCACCACCGCCCACAGTGCCTGACGGCCCCCCCGACTCCCCTACCGGCGGAGAAGAAGCTTTACCCAAAACCGCTACCGGAGCTGGCTCTGCAACCGATTGCAAAATGGCGTGAGAATCGCCAGGCTCTGAGTGGGAAAGCATGTTCTCGGGGGGGGGGGGGGGGGGAGCACCGCTCCGTCGAGTCCCGCCAAATCAGCATACCCCGCGCTGCAAAGGCCTGCCACCGAATGCCATTTCCCACATCGGGAACAGTGTTTTACCGCCTCCGCTGCCATCACCCGTCCCCGAATAGGAACCCAGCAGGACTTACCCCGGACCGGGAAAGCGCGGGAACTGACAGCTGACTGGACCGGGAAAGCTGAAGAAAAAAAAACCTCTCCGACTCCACTTCGAGGCAGGCTCAGACAAGCAGGCAACAGAAAACAGGACTCGGACAGCAGTAACAACAACAACAACAACAACAACAATCATTTCTAAAGCGCTACTAGGGTTACGCAGCGCTGTACAATTCAAACATAGAAGGACAGTCCCTGCTCAAAGAGCTTACAATCTAAAAGACAAGAGAACAAACTAAGGACAAGTGAACAATCTAGAGGACGAGTGAACAGTTAATCTGATAGGGTGGATAGATTGGGGTATTTTATATTTCTCGAGCGGTTAGGCGCCGAAGGCAGCATTGAAGAGGTGAGTTTTAAGCAGAGATTTGAAGATGGGTAGGGAGGGGGCCTGGCGTATGGGTAAAGGAAGATTATTCCAGGCATAGGGTGAGGCAAGGCAGAATGAGCGGAGCCTGGAGTTGGCAGTAGTGGAGAAGGGTACTGAGAGAAGGGCTTTGTCCTGTGAGCGGAGGTTGCGGGCGGGAACATAGGGGGAGATGAGGGTGGAGAGGTAGTGAGGAGCCGCGGCGTGAGTGCATTTGTAGGTAAGGAGGAGGAGCTTGAATTGTATGCGATGTCTGATCGGAAGCCAATGAAGTGATTTGAGGAGAGGGGTGGTGTGAGTATAATGGTTTTGGCGGAATATAAGACGTGCAGCAGCGTTCTGAATGGATTGAAGGGGGGATAGATGGCAGAGTGGGAGGCCGGTGAGGAGTGAGTTGCAGTAATCGAGGCGAGAGGTAATGAGAGCGTGGACGAGAGTTCTGGTGGTATGCTCAGAGAGGAAAGGGCGAATTTTGCTGATATTGAAGAGGAAGAAGCGACAGGTCTTGGCAGTCTGTTGGATATGCGCAGAGAAGGAGAGGGAGGAGTCGAAGGTGACTCCGAGGTTGCGGGCAGATGGGACGGGGAGGATGAGGGTGTTATCAACAGAGAAAGAGAGTGGAGGAAGAGGAGAAGTGGGTTTAGGAGGAAAGACAAGGAGCTCGGTCTTGGACATGTTCAGCTTCAGGTGGCGGTTGGACATCCATGCTGCAATGTCGGATAAACAGGCCGATACCTTGGCCTGAGTCTCCGCAGTGATGTCAGGTGTGGAGAGGTATAGCTGGGTGTCATCAGCATAAAGATGATACTGAAAACCATGAGACGAGATCAACGAGCCCAGGGAAGAGGTGTAGATTGAGAAGAGAAGGGGTCCAAGGACAGAACCCTGGGGAACTCCAACAGATAGTGGGATGGGAGTGGAGGAAGATCCATGGGAGTGTACCCTGAAGGTGCGGTGGGAGAGATAAGAGGAGAACCATGAGAGGACACAAACCTGCAAAAACACTTCCCTGTGCTTCTCTGTTTTTCTTTTTTTTTTTAGTGAGGAGGCAGAAACAAACAGGGAAGGAAAGGAACAGCAAAAGCCTGTTCAGAGGGAATTTAAGGTGCAGCAGGGACCCAGAAACTGCGTATGCTGCCAAAGAGGACACCACCAGTCCGCCACCCTGGCTCAAACTGGCCACCGGCCCAGGAGCACCCTCAGAGGCCTTGGGCCCAGGAGCTGGAGAAAAAGCCACCCACCACCTGATGAGATAGAGACATACTAACTGAGGAAGGAGCTGGCCGTCTGGCATCACTGCCTGTAGTTTGTTTATCTCTATCTCCACCTGCTGGTAGGCAGACTTAACCCACTAGTTCCGGAATTTGTCTGCTGCAAGTGACAAGGAATGAGGCATTATGACATCACAGTATCAGCTCTAGTTACCAGAGACTGAAACTCTTTGCACTAAGGGGGGAAGTTGTCAACATGGGCTTCTGTTAAGACAGGTTATTTTACCACAAGTCGTGCTATTTTATGCAATGACACTTAATTACTAATAACTGGGGTTATCAGTAAAATAGCATATCTTAACAATTAGCCAACATTGATAACTTCCCCCCTGAGTCATCTTCTTGGATGTCGAATTGTTTTGGCTAACTGTTGAATATTGCACTGGAAAATGTTGGTATGAGAACAATATATTACAGAGGTATTTTAAGGATAATTTCTAGATGCATTTATAGCCTCATTCTATGAAGACCATTTTATTACATTGTACCCACTTTCTGCAGTTCCTATTTGAGATTTCTTAATTCTTCTTTCAGATTCTATTAGTATAATGCTTTGATCTCTGGCCCTTTTCCTTTCAGCTGTTTGGTCATGGATTATTCTTATCTGCCTTGATCATGGGAATCCCTGGAAAAGCAAGCTATACATGTCAGATTAAATTAAATGTAATTAATTGGTTTACAAAAATGTATAGTCAGCCAATACAGGAGGAAGTTCTTCTCATGGTGAATTAACATTTATTAGTCAATTAATTAAGGGGCCCTTTTACTAAACGGCATTAAGCCCTAATGTGTACTTAACGTGGGAAAAACTGGCTCCCACAAAATACTGTAACACGTTTTGCAATATTTTGCCTATTTGCGAATGCCAACTGGCATGTTAGCTATTTTTTTACAAATATTCTTTGGAGGAGGCATGCCAGGGGTGGAGAAAGAGCATAAGTACGTAAGTATTGCTACACTGGGACAGACCAACGGGCTCATTTTCGAAAGAGAAGGATGCCCATCTTTCGACACAAATCGGAAGATGGACGTCCTCACAGAAACATCCAAATCGGTATAATCGAAAGCTGATTTTGGACATTCCCAACTGCTTTCCGTCGCAGGGATGGCCAAAGTTCAAGGGGGTGAGTCAGAGGCATAGCGAAGGCGGGACCTGGGTGTACTTAATACTTGGATGTCCTTCACCCATAATCAAAAAAAACAAGGACATCCCTGACAAACACTTGAACGACTTTACCTGGTTGTGTTTTTCTTACGACCAAGGCACAAAAAGGTGTCTGAAATGACCAGATGACCACCAGAGGGAATCGGGGATGACATCCCGTTACTCCCCCAGTGGTCACTAACCCCCTCCCACCCTCAAAAAACATCTTTCAAAATATGTCATGCCAGCCTCAGATGTCATACTCAGGTCCATGACAGCAGTATGCAGGTCCCTGTAGCAGTTTAGTGGGTACTGCAGTGCACTTCAGGCAGGCGGACCCAGGCCAATCCCCCCCCCCCCCCCCACTTGTTACACTTGTGGAGGAAACCCACCACAAACCCACTGTACCCACATCTAGGTGCTCCCTTCACCGGTAAGGGCTATGGTAGTGGTGTACAGTTGTGGAGAGTGGGTTTTGGGGGGGGGGGTTGGGGGGCTCAGCACACAAGGTAAGGGAACTATGTACCTGGGAGATATTTATGAAGTCCACTGCAGTGCCCCCTAGGGTGCCTGGTTGGTGTCCTGGCATGTCAGGGGGACCAGTGCACTACAAATGCTGGCTCCTCCCACAACCAAATGGCTTGCATTTGGTTGTTTCTGAGATGGACATCCTTGGTTTCGAAAATCTCCGAAAATCAGAAATGTCCATGTCTAGGGACGACCAAATTTCAGGATTTGGACGACCCTGACCGTATTATCGAAACGAAAGATGACGTTCATCTTTTTTCGAAAATACGGGTTTCCTCGCCCCTGGATCGGGACGTTTTGCGAGGACGTCCAAATCAAAACTTGGATGTCCCTTTTGAAAATGCCCCACCAAAGGTCCTTCAAGCTCAGCATTCTGTTTTGATCAGTGGCCAATCCTGGTCACAAATACCTGGCAAGATCCCCAAAAAGTTCAATACATTTTATGCTGCTTATCCCAGAAATAAGCAGTGGATTTTCCCCAAGTCAATTTAATAATGGTTTATGGACTTTTCCTTTAGGAAGCTGTCCAGACCTTTTTTAAATCCCGCTAAGTTGACCGCCTTTACCACATTCTCTGGCAATGAATTCCAGAGTTTAATTACATGTTGAGTGAAGAAAAATTTTCTGTGATTCATATTAAATTTACTACTTTGTAGCTTCATCGCATGCCTCCTAGTCCTAGCATTTTTGGAAAGAGTAAACAAACGATTCACATCTACCCGTTCCACTCCACTCATTATTTTATAGACCTCTATCATATCTCCTCTCAGCCATCTTTTCTCCAAGCAGAAAAGCCCTAGCCGCTTCAGCCTTTCCTCATAGGGAAGTTGTCCCATTCCCTTTCTCATTTTTGTCGCCCTTCTCTGTACCTTTTCTAATTCCACTATATCTTTTTTGAGATGCGGTAACCAGAATTGAACACAATATTCGAGGTGCGGTTGCACCATGGACCGATACAAGGGTATTTTAACGTCCTCACTTTTGTTTTCCTTTCCTAATAATACCTAACATTCTATTTGCTTTCTTAGCTGCTGCCGCACACTGAGCAGAGGGTTTCAATGTATCATCAACAACGAAACCGAGATCCCTTTCTTGGTCAGTGACTCCTAACGTGGAACCTTGCATTAAGTAGCTATAGTTCAGGTTCCTCTTTCCCACATGCATCACTTTGCATTTGCTCACATTAAATGTCTTCTGCCATTTATACGCCCAGTCTCCCAGTCTCGTGAGGTCCTCTTGTAATTTTTCACAATCCTCTTGCGATTTAACAACTCTGAATATCTTTGTGTCATCAGCATATTTAATTACCTCACTAGTTACTCCCATCTCTAGACCATTTATAAATATGTTAAAAAGCAGCAGTCCCAGCATAGACCCCTGGGGAACCCCACTATCTACCCTTCTCTATTGAGAATACTGACCTTTTAACCCTACTCTCTGTTTTCTATCCTTTAACTAGTTCTTAATCCACAATAGGACACTACCTCCTATCCGATGACTCTCCAATTTCTTCTGGAATCTTTCATGAAGTACTTTGTCAAACGCCTTTTGAAAATCCAGATACACAATATCAACTGGTTCACCTTTAACCACGTTTGTTCACCCCTTCAAAGAAATGTAATAGATTGGTGAGGCAAGATTTCCCTTCACTAAATTCATGTTGGCTTTGTCTCATTAATCCATGCTTTTGAAACACTAACCAGCTAGTGCGTTTGCATTAGATTTGCATTACAACGTGCTAACTGGCTAACACAGACTTAATGTGGGAACACTTTCTGCTTGCTAAACAGGCAATGGTAAAGATTCCCATGTTAACTTTTTAGAGTACTGAGGCCCAGATGCACAAAACCTAACGAGCCTGCAAAGTGGTTTTTATACCAGTTCTAGCCGGTCTAGCGAGCAAGGAGTAAAACAAGACATGCACAAAGGGGTTCTCCGAGCTCTTTTCCTATCATGGTAGCAGCTAATGAAAACGGAATGCAAAGCTATTATAATGAGCTAATTACTATAGAAATGTGCACAGCCATTTTCCGACCCGATGCACGGAAGTAGTCCCTAGCTTTATCGTGGAAAGGTTAACAGGAGGTCTGGAGCTGTTGGTCCTGACAGCTCCAGACCTCCCGTTAAATTTGAGTGAGCTTCGTACAACAAAATATCAGGGCAGGGGGACTGCTTTTAACCAGAACACTAAAAAGTGTGACAAAAATCCAACTTGAAAGGGTGTAGGGAGCTGGTGAGTCCCTGCAATGGGAGGAAACGATCCTGCTTCAGCTGTCTGGGTCCAGGCACAGATGAGGGAGAGCTGCAGAAGTTCTTGTGCTGCTGCTGCCCTATTCTGCCCCCTGGCAAGGAAGCAGGGGCGGCAGAAGAGAGAAGAAAACCCTGGAGCTCACTAGCGAGAACCTGGGGGTGGAGAGGCTGCTCTTCCTGAGGGCTGCAGGTGTTTCAGCTGTCTCCTTCCTCCCACCTTTTGCGCTGAAGAAAGTGGCAGATTGCTAAGACTCCCAGCATCAGCGGAATCCCCCCCCCCCTTCAAAAGACTGCAGGCTCCTGTCTTGTTTTTGAAAAGAAAAAAAAAAGCTACGCTGGCTCTCATACATGCAGCTTGTCTGCGTGTATAAGAGCCATCTGTAGCATGCACAGAGCAGCCACACTTAGTGATGGGCTGCTCTGCGTATGCTTAGCTGGCCGACTGGCTTCCCCACTATCGCATGCAAATGAGCTGGGTAGCAAAAGCAACGAGCAGCTCATTTGCATGCGATTCTCTTTGGGAATCCATCTGTATTTTCAAATCTGTAATTTTTACCGATTTGAAAATACGAATGGATTCTTAACGGTGATCTTAATGTATCTGGGCCTGAGTATTAATGCAAACATTAGCGCACAACCTGAAATTCAGACAATGGAAAATGCCATTCAAAAGGGCTGTGTTAAACCTGGGCTTAGTGTGCGTTAAAATCCCACATCAGAACACGTTAAGCAGAGACTTCAGCACACGTTAGTAAAAGAGCCCCTAAGAAATTAGGCTCTAGATGTGAGTTAAGATTACTGTCTGCTCTTTTTCTACTGTTATGTTGCTGTGTCTATGATCTAAACATGTTTATTTTCCATAGACAGATTCTCACCCAACAAACCCCTGCCAATGAGGACCTAGAAATATAAACTTTAAATGTTGGCTTCAAGTTTCAAGATTCCCATCCTACTTTTATCAGGAACTTTCAGAACTTCCCAAAATGCCACAACAGTGGTAGCCATGTCACAGTCACATCCTCTCTCTCCACCGAACCCCGAATAGTGATGCATGGAGACCCTCCCCAATATCACATGCCCACCTCCAGCGACTCACCGTACTTCCGCCCCAGGTATCTCAGAATTGTGTTTGACTGATACAGAACAAAATCTCCGTCTTTGAATTGTGGCAACTGACCAAATACCTAATGAATAAAGAACATCAAAAAGGAGAAGTCACAAACCAAGGAAATAAATTAGAAAAACCTCAGTGGGACGAGTTCCCAGGATAGAACCCAGGGGGCCTGTGATTACTATTCCCGCTAGCCAAGCCTCCAGGAAATTATCCATAAGAACATAAAAGTAGCCATACTGCGTCAGACCAGTGGTCCATCTAGCCCAGTATCCTGTTTTCCAAACAGTGGCCAAGCCAGGTCACAAGTACCTGGCAGAAACCCAAATTGTGGCAACACTCCATACTACAAATCCCAGGGCAAGCAGTTGCTTCCCATGTCTGTCTCAATAGCAGACTATGGATTTTTCCTCCAGGAATTTGTCCAAACCTTTTTAAAACTCAGATACGCTAACCGCTGTTACCACATCCTCTGGCAAAGAGTTCCAGAGCTTAACTATTTGTTGAGTGAAAAAATATTTCCTCCTATTTGTTTTAAAAGTATTTCCATGCTATCCCCACCAGTTGAGCCCCCAGGAAATTATCCATGGCACTGGGATTACCTATCCCTGCTGGCTTAGTCCTCAGGAAGTGCTCTGAAGTCTGTATTATAAGCCTAGGTGATACCAGTACTTTTTTCACTCTGTCTTATTACTCACAGCTGTTTTTTTGAGGTCCACTTCTCCAGCAAACCACTTCTGGAATGACACTACCTCTTCCTTCCACTCGGCGCCCTGGTCCGCAAGAAGCAGCCGCATGGCTTCCGCACGTCCTGTGGGTTGAGAATAAAATATGTTAGTGACCCCGTTCTATCACTACAGCCTCATGAACTCTATGTGCACTCCTCAGGGTTTGTAAGAAACCCAGTAACTGGTCTGGAACTTCCAGCGACACAATTTATTTTTTTAGGTGTCTCGTCTGTCCAAACTATTCCTTGGCATTTCCTGCTTCCTCTTTTTTTTTTAATCTTTTCTCCTCTCTGCTGCTCCACCAGGAGCATCCCAAGTTAGAATTGCACCTTGTGTAACATGCCTCTAGCATCTCCACTCTGCCCACTGCAATGCAACCATCACAGGGGAGACAATGGATGAGGAGTGATTTTGTGCCCATGTCTCCCTTGTGCTCTGTGTGGCCACACCGCATCTCCTTCACGGCATACCCTTAGCACCTCTTACTGTTCAGTAGAGATTCCCAAAGTAGTGGCAGTTATCTCCCCCATTCTTCCTGAGCCTAAGTGAATCAGCTTGCCTTCATTTTAAAGGGGAAGGAGAACCACTGTATAAAAAAAAAGGTAAACTATTATGGTGAGATGCTGCTGTTAATTTCACTAGTTCCCTTCCTCAACTTGAGCTTGAAGAACCTTCCAGATAAAGCCCACCTATATGCAGGGAAAAACTAGGAGAGTCATTCTCCATACATTACACAATAGACCACACATACAGTATAAAAACAACCAACCAAATAAAATATACAATACAATCATTACAAAAAAACATTAACTTGTCCCAAGTAAACCAAAAAGCTTCTTGCATTTTTCTAAAGATCAAATAGTCCTGCTTAGCCCTAAGAGAAATGGGAAGCAGATTCCATAACCTAGGTTTTGATGTAGAAAAGGCGCTATTCCTTGTTGTAGGTCAGGTGTGGGCAACCTGCAGCCCATGGGCTGAATGTGGCCCGCCATTGAATTTTATGTGGCCCATGAATCCATGGGAAGTATACACAG
Organism: Microcaecilia unicolor; assembly: GCF_901765095.1. Lineage (NCBI taxonomy): Eukaryota > Metazoa > Chordata > Amphibia > Gymnophiona > Siphonopidae > Microcaecilia > Microcaecilia unicolor. Next base: position 652,384,875 of record NC_044031.1, on the reverse strand, counting down.
AAAACATTATTAACCAGAGTTTTGGTGGTTTTAAATACTGTATTTCACAAATATTCCAGAATAGCCGCTCCAGCAGTTTGTTTCCATCATTTTTACTTAAATTTTTACTTATTTATTTATCACATAGACCTCTGTGCATTTTCAGTTCCAACATTATGCAATGTTGCAGTCCACTAGGAATAGGAGCCCTCTCTGTATAAAGGTTTCCTATCCCTGTTGCAGACAAATGTGCCACTTTTAAAGGAAGGACTGTTATCTGGAAGCTGTCAGCCAAATGAAGTGCTCATTTTGGAAAATGCGATATTTTTTAGTTTGGCTTTTCCGGAACCGTAGGTAACTGGGAGACATGTGCAGACACTGGCATAGGTGATTGTTTCTAAGTTGGATATTATTTATTATTATTATTAGCATTTGTATTGCGCTACCAGACGCACGCAGCACTGAACACCTGATACAAAGAGACAGTCCCTGCTCAAAAGAGCTTACAATCTAAATAATACAGACAGTTACGGGTGAGGGAAGTAATGGGTGAGAAGGGAGGAAGGGATAAGGGGAGGGCAATTGTGGCTAGGAGCTAAAAGCAGCAGTGAAAAGGTGGGTTTTCAGCATAGATTTGAAAACAGGTAGAGATGGAGCTAGATGTATAGGTGCGGGAAGTCTATTCCAGGCATAAGGTGCCACGAGAGAAAAGGAGCGAAGCCTGGAGTTAGCAGTGGAGGAGAAGGAGGACAACAAGAGAGACTTGTCCAGTGAGCGGAGTTCACGGGGAGGAATGTAGGGAGAGATGAGAGCAGAGAGGTAATGGGGGGCTGCAGAGTGGATGCATTTAAAGGTCAGTACGAGAGTTTAAACTGAATGCGGAAGCGGACAGGGAGCCAGTGAAGTGACTTGAGGAGCGGGCTAGTGTGGGTATAACGATTCTGGTTGAAAACAAGTTGTGCCGCAGAATTTTGGACAGATTGGAGAGGAGAGAGATGGCTGAGCGGAAGACCAGTGAGAAGTAAATTGCAATAGTCCAAGCGAGAGGCAACAAGAGTGTGGATAAGGGTTCTGGCAGCGTATTCAGAAAGGAAGGGGCGAATTTTGCTAATATTGTAGATAAAGAAGTGACAGGTTTTGGCGATCTGTTGAATATGGGCAGCGAAGGAGAGAGAGGAATCAAAGATGACTCCAAGGTTACGAGCCGAGGAGACAGGGAGGATGTGAGAGCCATTAACAGAGATAGAGAAAGGGGGGAGAGGGGAGGTGGGTTTAGGGGGAAAAATGAGAAGTTCCGTTTTGGTCAGGCGACCCTCAGGGGGAGGAATGCTGGCTTCGGCCTAACCCCTGGTAAGCCTTTCCTCAGCTGAGAGGTGCCCAGCTCTACCACCGGCTGCCTTTCAGGTGCTGTGGAGGACTCTTTGTATCTAATCTTTTTCCAGTTGCTAAAGTACCTTAATCGTTTATGGCCCCTATTCACATTCTCTTCCTAGCTCTGTCCCTTCCTAATCTTTTCCCTCACCCCCTACCTCTCTCCGCTACAGGAACTCACTTCCCATCCATTGACTTCATCACCTCACCTTCTCCTACCCTCTTCCTCCTTCTTGGCTTTTAATCTCCGTCTCTTTCTTCCCTCCATTTTGCCTTCCCCATTCCACCTAAATACCTCTCGCCTTCGACGCCTTCGTGGCCACACCTCTCCTACTCTCCTCCGCTCTCTTTTACTCCTTCTCTTACTCTCAGCTGGTGACATCAATCCCAATCCTGGCCCTCCTCACCAACTATTATCCAAACTCTACAGATCTCACCGTGACCTCTCTAACCTCATCTCTATTCCTCTACTCCCCTCCTCTTCTCTGCCCTTCTCTTGCGCCCTATGGAATGCCCGCTCTATCTGTAACAAACTCCTCTATATCCAGGACCTCTTTATCTCACGTCACCTCCATCTGCTCGCCATAACAGAAACCTGGCTCTGCCCTGATGACTCTGCTTCAGTCGCAGCCCTGTGCCATGGCGGTTATCTATTTTCACATACTCCTCGCCCTGCTGGCCGTGGGGGCGGTGTTGGACTACTTCTCTCTCCCTCCTCCAGATTTCAACCCCCTCTTCCACCTCAATCTCACTGTTTTTCCTCCTTTGAAGTCCACTCTATCCGCCTTTTCTCTCCTCTGCCTCTTCGAATAGCGGTCATTTATCGTCCCCCTGATAAGTCCCTTTCATCCTTTCTCAGTGACTTTGACGCCTGGCTTGCCTTCTTCCATGATCCTTCCTCCCCCTCTCTCATCCTTGGTGACTTTAATATTCCTGCTAATGATCCTTCCAACTCTTATATTTCCAAGTTACTCGCTTTAACGTCCTCCTTTAATCTCCAACTATGCTCCACCTCCCCCACTCATCAAAATGGTCACTGTCTTGATCTCATCTTCTCCTCCAACTGTTCACCTTCTAGTTTCCTTGCCTCTGATCTTCCCTCCTCTGATCACCATCTTATAACTTTCACACTTAAATCTCCTCCCTCCCAGTCCCGTCCTATCTTATCTAATTTATCTAGGAATCTTCACGATATTGACCCTTCATCTCTATCCTCCCATGTTTCAAACCTCCTCTCTACTGTGGCACCATCCACGTCTGTCAATGAGGCTGTTTCTTCTTACAACAATACTCTATCCTCTGCCTTAGACACTCTTGCACCTTTGATGACCCGCCCTGTAAGGCGTACAAAACCCCAACCTTGGCTGACTTCTAATATCCGCTACCTACGTTCCTGTACCCGCGCCGCCGAACGCCTCTGGCGGAAATCTCGGGCCCTTGCTGATTTCTTACACTTTAAGTTCATGCTGACCTCCTTCCAATCTGCTCTTTTACGTGCCAAACAGGATTATTATATCAAACTGACCAACTCTCTTGGCTCTAATCCTCGACTTCTCTTCACCACATTGAACTCTCTCCTCAAGGTGCCCCCTCCCCCAACTCCCCCTTCATTATCTCCTCAGACCCTTGCTGAATTCTTTCACAACAAGGTTCAAAAGATAAACCTTGCTTTCTCTACCTCACCACCTCTCCCTCCACTAGTCCGTTCCCCTCTCTCTCCTTCCCCTCATTCCCTTTCCTCCTTTCCTGAAGTTACTATTGAGGAAACTACACTTCTCCTTTCTTCCTCAAAATGTACCACCTGTTCCTCTGATCCCATTCCCACCCACCTTCTTAATGTCATCTCTCCTGCTCTTATTCCTTTTATCTGTCACATTCTCAACCTCTCACTTTCCACCGCGACTGTCCCTGCTGCCTTTAAACATGCTGTGGTCACAGCTCTCCTTAAGAAGCCTTCACCCTTCACTACCGACCCATCTCCCTCCTTCCTTTTCTCTCCAAATTACTTGAGCGTGCTGTTCACCGCCGCTGCCTTGATTTTCTCTCCTCACATGCTATTCTTGACCCACTACAATCTGGTTTTCGCCCTCTCCACTCAACCGAAACTGCGCTTACTAAAGTCTCCAATGACCTATTACTGGCTAAATCCAGAGGTCAATATTCCATCCTCATTCTTCTTGATCTTTCCGCTGCTTTTGACACTGTCGATCACAGCATACTTCTCGATACCCTGTCCTCACTTGGATTCCAGGGCTCTGTCCTTTCCTGGTTCTCTTCCTACCTCTCCCTCCGCACCTTTAGTGTTCACTCTGGTGGATCCTCTTCTACTTCTATCCCTCTGCCTGTCGGTGTACCTCAGGGTTCTGTTCTTGGTCCCCTCCTCTTTTCTATCTACACTTCTTCCCTTGGTTCACTAATCTCATCCCATGGCTTTTCCTACCATCTCTATGCTGATGACTCCCAAATCTACCTTTCTACCCCTGATATCTCACCTTGCATCCAAACCAAAGTTTCAGCGTGCTTGTCTGACATTGCTGCCTGGATGTCTCAACGCCACCTGAAATTAAATATGACCAAAACCGAGCTTCTCATTTTCCCCCCCAAACCCACCTCCCCGCTCCCCCCGTTTTCTATTTCTGTTGATGGCTCTCTCATTCTCCCTGTCTCCTCAGCTCGAAACCTTGGGGTCATCTTTGACTCTTCTCTCTCCTTCTCTGCTCATATCCAGCAGATTGCCAAGACCTGTCGTTTCTTTCTTTACAACATCCGTAAAATCCGCCCCTTTCTTTCCGAGCACTCTACCAAAACCCTCATCCACACCCTTGTCACCTCTCGTTTAGACTACTGCAATCTGCTTCTTGCTGGCCTCCCACTTAGTCACCTCTCCCCTATCTAGTCGGTTCAAAACTCTGCTGCCCGTCTCATCTTCCGCCAGGGTCGCTTTACTCATACTACCCCTCTCCTGAAGACCCTTCACTGGCTCCCTATCCGTTTTCGCATCCTGTTCAAATTTCTTCTACTAACCTATAAATGTACTCACTCTGCTGCTCCCCAGTATCTCTCCACACTCGTCCATCCCTACACCCCTTCCCATGCACTCCGCTCCATGGATAAATCCTTCTTATCTGTTCCCTTCTCCACTACTGCCAACTCCAGACTTCGCGCCTTTTGTCTCGCTGCACCCTATGCCTGGAATAAACTTCCTGAGCCCCTACGTCTTGCCCCATCCTTGGCCACCTTTAAATCTAGACTGAAAGCCCACCTCTTTAACATTGCTTTTGACTCGTAACCACTTGCCTCCAACTACCCTCCTCTCTTCCTTCCTGTTCACATTAATTGATTTGATTACTTTATTTATTTTTTGTCTATTAAATTGTAAGCTCTTTGAGCAGGGACTGTCTTTCTTCTATGTTTGTGCAGCGCTGCGTATGCTTTGTAGCGCTATAGAAATGCTAAATAGTAGTAGTAGTAGTAGTTGGTCATGTTGAGCTTTAGATGGCGTTGAGACATCCAAGCAGCAATGTCAGACAAGCAGGCTGAGATTTTGTCCTGGACCGAGGTTGAGATTTCAGGGGTGGAGATGTAGATCTGAGAGTCATCAGCGTAAAGATGGTACTGGAAGCCATGGGATGAAATCAGGGTGCCAAGGGAAGAGGTATAGATGGAGAAGAGGAGGGGTCCAAGGACAGAACCCTGAGGCATACCAACAGAAAGCGGGATGGAAGTTGAAGAGGATCCACCAGAGTGAACACTGAAAGAACGAAGTGAGAGGTAAGAGGAGAACCAGGAAAGAACAGGGCCCTGGAATCCAAGCGAGGACAGCGTATCCAGAAGTATAGTGTGGTCAACAGTGTCGAAAGCAGCAGATAGGTCAAGAAGGATAAGGATAGAATAGAGACCTCTGGATTTAGCCAGTAGTAGGTCATTAAAGACTTTGGTAAGTTCAGTTTCAGTAGAGTGAAGAGGGCGAAAACCAGATTGGAGTGGGTAAAGAATAGGTTGCGAAGAAAGAAAGTCAAGACAACGGCGGTGAACGACACGTTCCAGTAATTTGGAGAGGAAAGGGAGAAGGGAGATGGGGCGATAGTTGGAGGGACAGGTAGGGTCAAGTGAGGGTTTTTTTAAGGAGTGGAGTGACCACAGCATGTTTGAAGGCCATAGGAACAGTTGCAGTGGAGAGTGAAAGATTAAGGATGTGACAGATGACTGGGATGATAGTAGGAAAGATAGTGTTAAGTAGATAAGTGGGGATGGGATCAGAGGAACAGGTAGTACATTTGGAGGAGTAAAGAAGAAGGGTAGTTTCCTCAATAGACACTTCAGAGAAGGAGGAAAAAGAAGGAGAGGAAGGAGAGTAGGGGGTGAGGACTAAGGGAGAGAGAGGTGGGGAGGGTTTGGATGAAAATTCAAGGTTAATCTTACGGATTTTATCGTGGAAGTGCTCAGCTAGGGTCTGAGGAGAAAGAGATGGGGGAATTGGGGGTGGAGGTACCTTGAGAAGAGAGTTCAGTGTGGCGAAGAGGAGTCGAGGGTTGGAGTCAAGGGAATCTGTCAATTGGGTGAAGTAATCCTGTTTGGCAAGTGAAAGGGCAGACTGGAAGGAGTTAAGCATGAATTTAAAATGAATGAAGTCGGCAAGGGTGCGGGATTTAAGCCAAACCTTTGGTCTGTTTATTTTGTAGTTTTATTTATTTTATCAATGATTCTATGCTTTTTTATATAGCTGACAATTTGATTTTATTGAGTTAGAAAAGTGGCACATCAAATAATCTAAATAAGAAGGTAAGTAAGTAAGTAAGGCAGGCTGAGAGAAGTAGATCTTTCCCCTATCAATGCCTTGAACAACATGGCACAGAACTGAAGGACTGAGTCAAACTGAGTATCACGTAGGATTAGCTCTGCAATCTCTACTGCCAACACTGCTCCATAAAGTTTAAGTCTTGGCATAGTGAGGGTAATCTATAACACTGTGCCTATATTTAGTGCATATATTGGACTCAATGAATAGTTAAGCTCTGGAACTCTTTGCCGGAGGATGTGGTTTGGACAAGTTCCTGGAGAAAAAGTCCATAGTCTGCTATTGAAACAGACAAGGGGAAGCAACTGCTTGCCCTGGGATTGTTAGCATGGAATGTTGCTACTCTTTAGGATTCCAGAATCTTGTTGCTCTTTAGGATTCCAGAATCTTTCCATTCTTTTGGGTTCTACATGGAATGTTACTACTAATTGGGTTTCTGCCAGGTACTTGTGACCTGGCTTGGCCACTGTTTGGAAAAGAGGATACTGGGCTAGATGGACCATTGTTCTGACCCAGTATGGCTACTTTTATGTATTCTTATGATTCTGTAAATGGCATCCAAATTTGGACTATTCTATAAACGGTGCTCTGAGTTGGGTATTATTTATAGAATAGCGCATAGTGCTGGGACTGGGCATGAGGATTTACACCAACTGAAACCTGGTGTAAATCTTTGTGCATTATGTTAGGCGCAAATCCCCTGAATTCTATAATACTGCACGCATTTTTAGTAAATGCCCCTGACCTGCTCTGTGTCTGATTTTTTAAAACATCAGACCGAATTACACCATATTTTATTAAGTTACACTGGTTTCCTATTGAAGCCAGGGTGCTTTTTAAATTAGGTTGCTTACTATTCAAGATTATATAGGGTTTGATACCCCAATACATAATTTTTCTTGTTTGCTATTCAAAAATTACAACAATTTCACAATAGTCAAAATATATCTTTATTTTCCTTTCCTGGTTCTCGTGGGATCTTGTCGAAGAAATTGTTTACTTGTTTATTCGCATATCAGGCGGCTAATCTGTGGAGCTCTTTCCCTTTTAAAATAAGGCATATTTTTAGTTATGACACTTTTAAGAAAGAGTTGAAAACGTTTCTGTTTAGGAAATATATGATTGGGAAGCAATATATTGCAGTTATGTCAGTGATTCTGTGAATGTAAGACTCTTATTAATGAATAGTAAAAAAGGCCCGTTTCTGACACAAATGAAACGGGCGCTAGCAAGGTTTTCCTCGGAGTGTGTATGTTTGGGAGAGTGTATGTGAGAGTGACTGTGTGAGAGACAGAGTGAAAGTGTGAGTGTGTGTGTGTGAGAGAGAGTGAGTCTGGGTGTGAGTGTGTTTGTGAGAGAGTGTGTGTGTGAGAATGAGAGTGTGTGCAAGTGTGTATGTGAGACAATGTGTGAGAGTGTGTGTGTGTGTGCAAGACACAGATTCTCTGTGAGAGTGAGTGTATGAGACCAAGCGTGTGTGTGAGTGACTGTGTGGCACATAGAGAGTGAATGTGATACAGTGTGAGACAGAGTGTGTGAGAGTGAGAGTCAGAAAGACATTGTATATGAGAGAGAGAGTGTGAGCCCTGCCCTCCCAATCCATGCACATCTGTCCCCTGCCCCCTCCATTCATCCTTTTCCAGCAATTCCCCTCTCTCCCTGAGCCCTGCCCTCCCAATCCATGCCCATCCATGCTCCTCTGTCACCTGCCCCCTCCATTCATCCCTATCCAGCAATTCCCCTCTCTCCCTGAGCCCTGCCCTCCCAATCCATGTCCATCCATGCTCCTCTGTCCCCTGCCCCCTCCATTCATCCCTTTCCAGCAATTCCCCTCTCTCCCTGAGGCCTGCCCTCCCAATCCATGCTCATCCATGCTCCTCTGTCACCTGCCCCCTCCATTCATCCCTATTCAGCAATTCCCCTCTCTCCCTATGCCCTGCCCTGCAATCCATATCCATCCATGCCCATCTGTCCCCTCCATTCATCCCTATCCAGCAATTCCCCTCTCTCCCTGAGCCCTGCCCTCCCAATCCATGCCCATTCATGCTCCTCTGCCTCCTGCCCCTCCATTCTTCCCTTTCCAGCAATTCCCCTCTCTCCCTGAGCCCTGCCCTCCCAATCCATGCCCATCCATGCTCCTCTGTCCCCTGCCCCCTCCATTCTTCCTTTTCCTGCAATTCCCCTCTCTTCCTTCCATGACCCCCCCTCGCATCCATGCTCCTCTCTCTCCCATGTCCCAGCCTGGCCCGCCCTCTTCTTCTCCCCCCCCCCTTCGCATCAATGCTGTCGTTTTTCCCCTGCCCTTCTGCTCCCATTGTTTAACTTTACTGCCCACCCTCTTCTCTCCCCCCAACATCCCTTTTATTTTGTTTTTCTTTTTAAATTTACCTTCGTGGTGGCGGTTCCGGCAGCGCAGCGTCAGAGAAGGCAGCGTTCCCGATGCCTAGCCTTCCCTTCGCTTTGTTCCGCCTTCTTCTGACGTCATCATTGACGTTAGAAGAAGGCGGAACACAGCGAAGGGAAGGCTAGAGACGTCGGGAGCGCCGCCTCCTTCCCTGACGCTGCGCTGCCGGAACCGCCACCACGGAGGTAAATCTAATATACTAAAACGCACCGTGCGTGGGTGCGATCAGTTTGTTTGTTTTTTTTTCTGCCCTCGCAATCCGTTTTTTTTCCCCGCCCTCGACGTCATGACGTTTGACGCGAGGGCGGGGCAGAGACGGCTGGGTGGCTTCACACCACGAATCCACGAACCCTTCAGGAAGTGTTTGAGTGACTTCAGAACGTTGTCTTCAGAACGTTCACGGTGCGTTTTATTATATTAGATCTTGTTATTTACACCTGTCTTATTATTGTTACGTACTACGTCCATTTTGATCTGTAGTATAGCTACTCTTATGTTCTGTTCTCTGCCATGGCCATAGCCTGTTTGCTGCTTCCTCTCTTGCAGGGGATGGGATTCCTGTGGCACATTTAGTGAGACTTTGCCACTGCTGCCTTTTGTTTTTCAGCAAATGAACCTAAGTGTACAGATAGACAGACGGACCCTCATTAAGAAACACTCTTGCTCCATGCCTAGCAAAGCTGATCATGCAGTTTCCTGAAAAGGTCAGCAGGTGGCAGCATAACACCCTATGTAAAAAGTACAAATGTCCCTACTAAGGGATGCTCCAGATGCGTTCACTAACCCTTGTCTACTGCAGTTCATGTAACCTGCTTAGATAAGAATCTCCATTTCCCCACAGATATCATTTACAACCCCGTGAAAAACATTAAGGGAAGGAATTTTGGATTTAGCTCACATTCTTTTCAGTTGTAGTTCAATGTGAGTTACATTTTGGGTGCAGTAGGTATTGTCCTGTCCCTTGAGGGTTTACAATTATTTATTTTTATTTGTTACATTTGTACCCCACATTTTCCCACCTCTTTGTAGGTTCAATGTGGCTTACATAGTGCCGGAGAGCAGTTGCAGGCTCCGGTGTGTACAAATACAAAGGTGAAGTTGTGATAGGGTAAGGTTCATGTGGTTGGACCACATAGAGGAAACGTTCGACGGTGGGGTTCAGTGATGGCCATCACGAACTTCAGCGTTGTTGTGTTGCTGAGCTCAGCTAATTACGTTGGATCTGCGGGGTATGCTGGTAAATTTGTAACAACAGGCTCTTTCTCCGGATGGATGTAGCCAGCTCTGCAGTTGGAAGGGCCAGGGGTGGCCAACACTTGCCTCTCTCTCCTCCCTCCCTTCGTGCGGGCACGCTAGGCATACCTTTGCTGGCAGCCAATAAATGGTCTGCCACCACTCCCAATGTCTTGCTCTGAGCAGCATGCTGAAACTTCTCACACATGCTGGAGAAGTCCCAGCCTGCTGCTCAGAGCTGAAAACAAGGAGTGGGGAGCAGCAGCAGTCTATGTACTTGGCTGGCAGGGCTCAGCATCCCCACCAGCAAAGTAAAAGATAATTCAGCAGGGGGCCCAAGCCCACATTTTGGGAGCCAGTTGTTAAAGTAGCCATGGAGGGCTCTAACAACCGGCTCCCGAAATTCTTAAAAATTTCTTAAAACACTTCAGAAAGACACTTAAGACCCACCTGTTAAAAAAGGCATACCCCCAGTGGTGTGCTGGAGCAGGCTCTCACAGGCTCGCAAGAGCCTGTTGTTAAATTTTTAAGTGTCTTTCTGAAGTGTAGATGGTCGTACATATGGTTTTCAAGTTTTTTGGTAGTGCGTTCCATACTGGATGCGTAAGTTGATTTGTATTTGAGTCCTTTGCAGCTTGGGTAGTGTAGATTCAGGTACGCTCGTGTAGATACGGATGAGTTTCTGGCTGGTAGGTCGATTAGGTCTGTCATGTATTCCGGTGCTTCACCGTATATGATTTTGTGGACTATAGTACAGATTTTGAAGGCAATGCACTTTTTGATTGGGAGCAAAAGTACTTATAATAGAAATTGTAAACCGCATAGTCGCCTCAGGGATCACTTGTGGTATATCAAGCACTGAAAATAAATAAATAAATGGAGGATTATGTGACTTTCTCAAAATTACAAGGAGCCAGAGTGGGCGGCCCCAGCAATGCATGTGGATTAGAACAGTGGTATTAAGGGTATTTACCTTACAGGAGAGATGAAGTTGACAGGTTTCAGACGGTATTGAAGGCTGAACTTTGCACTAGCAGGAAGGAGTGAAACAGTGCACCTGGAGTGGGATTTGAACTCTGGCTTCCAGGCCACTGCTCAAACCCTAGGCTACTCTACTACTACTTATCATTTCTATAGCGCTACTAGACGTACGCAGCGCTGTACACTTGAACATGAAGAGACAGTCCCTGCTCGACAGAGCTTACAATCTAATTAGGACAAACAGGACAAACAAGAGATAAGGGAATATTAAGGTGAGGATGATACTCCTCCATTTGATGCTAGTTCAAATACAAATCCTAACAAATACTCTACTGCTCATTATTTGTTCAGTTATAGATGTTGTCACAAGCATTCTGGAATTGGTTTCAGAAGCAAAACAGTAAATTAAAATGATCTCATAAAAACCCAGAAGTCTGAATGACCCCTTTCCACTGAATCCAGGGAAGACTGGACACAGAACATGGCAACCATAATATTAACAGTTTATGAAATTAGCTCTTATATCAAGTAACATTACTGGTTTGTGAAAACCCCGGTGGGGGGGGGGGGGGGGGGGGGGGGGTAGGTAGCTCTGTGCTATTTCAATTTCAATTCAATTCAATTTAGGTCTTATATATTGCTAATATCTCCTTATTTAGGGTTCAGTGCGGTTTACAACATCAGTGGAACAATAGTAACAGATTTATAGGTATGACATTGGGTTCATTGCAGTTTACAACATCAAATGGAACAACCGTTACAGATTTGTAGGTAGGACATTGGATGAGTATATTCTTATGTATTTATTTGTAGCATTTGTATCCCACATTTTCCCACCTATTTGCAGGCTCAATGTGGCTTACATTTGCCGTAATGGCAATAGCTATTTCCGGACTACAACTATGCACATGGTTTTGCAATCAAGTGCGTACATACATGGTGGAAGAATGCATTGTGATCTTGTGTACATATTAGCACATCGTGTTGCGACGTCAGACTCCATCCGAAACTGGAAGGGATGCAGCTTTCAACAGCACGAGGAAGAAGAACCTTAAACAAGACCTCGGCTGGGCTGGCGGGGGTTGGGGTCCCCCGCCAGCTGAAGTAATATTTTTAAAGGCACCGGAAGCAGGAAGCGAACCTTGGCAGGGGTAGGTGACGGCGGTAGGCGGGGGAGGGTTGACGGCGGTAGGGGGGGAGGGTTGAATGCGGTAGGGGGGGTGGCTATAATGTGCCCCCTCACTCTAGCCCCTGCCCCCCCTACCGCCGAACCTCAGATACGCCCCTGTCTTAATGCCAGTGAATAGGGCATTGCAGTAGTCCAGGTGTGGTAGGATTAGCATTTGTACCGGTAAAGTGAAGGCTTTTTCATCAAAAGACTGCCCTGATTAGAGGAAACTGTCTCATTTTAAACACTGTTTTCTTCCAAAGTTGGTTGATGTGGGAGTCCAGGAAGACCCCAAGAACTCTGGCTTCTGATTCAACTGGGAAGGTGATGTTGTTGGGTAGTGTTACTGAGGTTGGGACCTCAACTCCTTGATTCCGGAACCACATGTGTGGCCATCGCTAGGGAGGTAAATGGACAATTGGGTGGAGTGGAGGTGTAGCCTACTGGTTAGTGCAGTCACCTAAGAGTAAGGGAAACAGTGTTCAATTCCCACTGCAGCCTCTTGTGACCCTGGGCAACTCACTTAACCCTCTATTGCCTCAGGTAGAAAAACTAAGATTGTGAGCCCACTAGGGACAGAGAAAGTACCTGCATATAATAAATGTAAACCTCTTGATTGTACCACAGAAAGACAGTATATCAAATCCACGACCATGACCCAGTTGTCATAGTCATCTTTCTTGTTTAAAGGTCATATTTGTCACTGGCCTCCTATTAAATACCAGTCAGATACCGGCACATTGCCAGGATTACTCTTAGCTGCCAGATAGCAAAGGCAGTGTAATCAATATGAGAGAGCAAAGGAAGAGCTTGCAAAAGGGAGACAGGTAGACTCGCCTGCCTTCAGAGAACAGCTACCTGCACCCATAAGAACTTAAGAATAGCCATACTGAGTCAGACATATGGTCCATCTAGCTCTGTTTAGAATAGTGGTCAATCTAGGTCAAAAGTACCTGGCAGAAACCCAAATAGTAACAAGATTCCATGCTACCAATCTCAGAGCAAGCAGTGGCTTGCCCTCAAAAGCAGACTATGGACTTTTCCTCCAGGAAACTGTCCAAACCTTTTTTAAACCCAGATACCCTAACCACTGATACCATATCCTCTGGCAACGAGTTCCTGAGCTTAACTCTTCTTTTAGTGAAAAAACATTTCTCCTTTTTGTTTTAAAAGTATTTCCATGTAACTTCATTGAGTGTCCCCTAGTCTTTGTACTTTTTGAAAGAGTGTAAAATTGATTCACTTCTACCTGTTTTACACCACAGGGATTTTGTAGACCTCAATCAAACCTCTTCTCAGCTGCCTCTTTTCCAAACTGAAGAGCCCTAACCTCTTTAGCCTTTTCTCATATGGGAGGAGTTCCATCCTCTTCATAATTTTGGTTGCTCTTTTAATGAATCTTTTCTAATTCCGCTATATCTTTTTTGAGATACGGCGACCAGAATTGAACGCAATACTCAGTGAGGTCGCACCATGGAGCAAGCAATATATAGGCATTATAGTATTCTTGGTCTTATATGCCATCCCTTCCCTAATAATTCCTAGCATCCTATTTGCTTTTTTGGTTGCTGCCACACACTGAGCTTAAGATTTCAGTGTATTGTCTACAATGATACCTAGATCTTTTCTTGAGTGCTGACTCCTAAGGTGGACCCTAGCATCAGGTAACTATGATTTGGATTATTTTTCCCAATGTGCATCACTTTGCATTTGTCCACACTAAATTTCTTCTGCCATTTAGATGCCAGTCTTCCAATTTTTTTTTCTGAGTCCACTTGTGTTTTGACAACTTTGAATAGTTTTGTGTCATCTGCAACTTTAATCATCTCACTTGTCGTTCCGATTTCCAGATCTATTATAAATACAATATGTTGAATGGCACCGGTCCCAGTACAGATCCCTGTGGCAGAAATATCTGTAACTGGTTATATGTGGAAATCTGAGCCACACCCTCCTCATCCTCCCATTCTGGACTTTAGTTCTGCTTGCTCAGAGTATGTGCACGCAGACCCACCCCCATCCTGTGTAACCACCCTCTGGTGATAAGTCCCTGTCCCCGAGTCACCTTTAGCCCTGCATATAATAATGACCTTGGTTAAAAGGCATAGAACAATAAAGACAGGAGTGGAGGAGTAGTGTAATGGTTAGATAAGTGGGTTCTAATCCCACTGTGGCTCCTTGTGATTTTGGGCAAGTCACTTAACCCTCCATTGCCTCAGGTACAATCTTAGATCGTGAGCCCTCTAGAGATAGGGAAATACCTGCATGTAACAAACCTTGAGCTATGCTGAAAAGGCATCAGCTAACTCCACGAAAAGCATTATTCTGTGTTCAGACATATCAAATCCACATCTAAGAAATTACTTATTTACAGATTCAAAGGCAAGAAAATACTACGGTGGAGATGTGAGCAGGCAGCATCCATTGTGTCTTATTCTACTCACAAGCTCCTGGCTGTGGAGTCACAGTACTAACCAGAGCCAGTAATACCACATCAAGTCCATGTCATGTTAAGAGATTGATCCAGACCTGGTTTATTTTGCACATTTAATATTTATCTTTAGTCAAATTTATTAACAGATGCACAGCACCAGATCGGTCTACAGCTAAGCTCCCAAATGCTAGAGCAAACATCTGGTGGACTGTGATACAGACAAAGAGATCATCCCAGTGAGAACATGCAGAATTAATTCATAAGCAACACAGGCAGGATGGGTAGAAAACCAGGAACAAGAGAAGGAAAAGAACATGAAAAATTAGAAGAGCAAGAAAAAGACACATTTTAAAATAAAAGCCCATAAGCCATTATTATGATGGACTGGGAAAATCCATTGCTTATTTCTAGGATAAGCTGCATAAAATTTTTTTTACGGTTCTGGGATCTTGCCAGGTACTTGTGACCTGGATTGGCCACTGTTGGAATCAGGATACTGGGTTTGATGGGCCTCAGGGTTGCCAGGTGTAAAATTTTTTTCCCACCCAAACCAGCCTAAATCCAGCCAAAAACCCGCCCAAACTCAAACCCCGCCCCTGACACCCCCACCCCGACACCCCCGCCGTCATCAACCCCGCCCCCGCCGTCATCGGCCCCCGCCTCCCCGTCATCGGTCCCGCCCAAAACGTCACTAACCCCGCCCCCCGCGGCCGAAAAAAACGCCTAAAAAACTGCCCAAAAGAAGCCCAAAAAACCGCAACCCGCCACGGGCAAAAATTTCCCGTGGCGGGTCGCGGAAAACCGCCCAATTGGGCGGTAAAACCGCCCACCTGGCAACACTGATGGGCCTTCAGTTTGTCCCAGTATGGCAACGCTTATGTCCTTATATGGTAGCATAGCCACAGGTGAACCCAGATTGGCTGGGGCCTACTCACTTTGAGCTAAGGCCTACCCAGCTCTGGTGTACCCTTATTGTAGCTTGTGTGGATCCTCAAGCCCCGCCAGCCAATGAATTCTTGTATCCCACTATTATCCAAAAACAAATTTTGGTTCAAAGTGGTGTACAATTTACATTTTGGTGGAATTACAATAGTGTTCTGCAATGTGGAGAGGGCATCTATAGTTCGTGTGGTTATTTATAGAGTGAAGAGATAATTTGAAGAGGAAAAGGTAATGGTAGCTTTTGTGTTCAGTTGTAGACTTTTCATACAGTTTATGAAGAGGTAGATTTGAAAGGAAGGTGACAATATCTTTGTGGTTAGTTGTAAAATGTTTTGAAAAGATAGGTTTTCATATCTTTTCTGAATTGGACATTTGCAAAGGTACCTCAAGTTCCTCCAGCACAGTGGAAGCAGCTTAAGTGAGCTGCCGGATGCTAGCACCTGGCACAAGATCAGTTTTTTGCATGCGTGAAAACTGAGCATGTGCTGGGTGCTGGCTTTGGGGGTGGCTCTCTAAACCTGCCACTGACTGAGCTGCGTTGGAGGGAATTGGGGTGTCTTCAGCTACCAGGGCTTGAGGATCCTCACAAGCTCAAGTATTTTACATTTGAGTTGGGGTCAATGTGTGGAGGGCAGGTGGTGGGGGGGGGGGGGGGAGGGAACTGCTCAAAGGACATTGTGCTCTCCCATTTTGGCAGTAGGCCATCCAAAATTTGGAGTCTAGTTATGCCACTGGGACTCCGGAATACCCTGTTTAGGCTTTCCTATTTTAACCAGTCCTGTGTGAAAAGCGCCAGCAACATTGGGGGCTGGGGCAATGGCTCACAGTCCCTAACTGTGAAGCACGGCTGGGTATCTTGAGGCTTATCTCTAAGAGGCAGATGCACCAAAGCTTAATGAGCCTTTAACGACCCTCCACGGAGGAAATTTTGAGCCGTTGCATGCATCAAAGGGCTTTTACCGAGGAAGCTAGCAGCTAACGAAAACGGAGTGCAGATGAGCAATTAGTGTAAAAACCCCATTGAAACGAGATGCACTAACCTTTTCCGATTGCCTTTACGCAGAAAAAAGGCAGGAAATCTAACGAGAGGTCTGGACCTCTCGTTAGGACAGTTCTGTGCCAGGAAAAATTGTAAAGTGAAAAAACAAACAAACTTTGAGCCAATCCCAGCGCATTAGCAGAGCTAAAAGCGCTGTGATTGGTCAAAAGGACGTTGCATTACATATGTCCAAAAGAGCTGTGTTTGAGCTTAAAGAAAACGTGTCATAAAACACATCAAATTAAAAAAATAAAAAAAGGATCGGAGGGGGCAAGGGCGCTCATCAGGAGCGTCCTGTATGGACGGCCATGCCCCCCCCCCGCTGCTCCCCACTGTCCGCCACTTCCCCCCCCCACGAAAAAGCGAAATTCTAGCAGCCCCGGTCCCCCTCCCTTCCTGTTCTTCTGTTTTGCAAAAACTAGCTCCGCCTCCCATCATTCCTCCGCCCCGTGCACCCCTCCGCTGCTCCCCACTTTCCACCACTTTCCCACCCACCACGAAAAAAGCAAAATTCTAGCAGCCCGGTCCCTCTCCCTTCCTGTTCTTGTGTTTTGCAAAGCTAACTCCGCCTCCCGTCATTCTTCCACCCCGTGCCCCGCCCCCGCTGCCCCCCTGAGGTCGACTACGCCGCTCCCCCCCTCCACCGAGACCCCCCCTCCCTATTACCAACCCGAGCAGCGCCTCTCACCTCTTTCTGAAGCGCTGCACGGGCAGGAAGATCTGTTGTGTTGGTCGCAGAGTCTCCATGACGTCTCTTCTTCCCTGGCCTAGGCCCTGCCTCCTTCTGACGTAAGAGGTGAGAGGCGCTGCTCGGGTCGGCAATAGGGAGGGGGGTCTCGGTGGAGGGGGGGGAGCAGCGTAGTCAACCTCAGGGGGGGCAGCGGGGGCGGGGCGGAAGAATGACGGGAGGCGGAGTTAGCTTTTGCAAAACAGAAGAACAAGAAGGGAGGGGGACTGGGGCTGCTAGAATTTTGCTTTTTCGTGGGGGGGGGGGGAGCGGCGGAAAGGGGGGGGCAGCGGGGGGGGGGGGGGGGGCAAGGATGCTCCGGACGAGCGCCCTTGCCCCCTCCTGATCCTTTGTTTTTGTATTTTGCTGACCGGGTAGCCATGTGTATGTGTTGTGGCTTTTTTTTTTTGTTTGTTTTGACGTTTGCAGCATGCGCAGAGCAGCCAGCAAAACGCTTGGCTGCTCTGCGCATGATTTAGGGGCCGATTACCGACATGTATTGTGATTGTTTGATACATTGTACATTTCAATACCGATCTCAGCATGTGTGACTTTTTTTTTTGGTGCATTCTTCGTTTTTTTAAAATCATTAGGGACTTTAACGATTTAGATTTTTTAACGTTTGGTTGATGCATCTGCCTCTAAGTACAGAAATCCAAACCTCTGCTAATCAAAAGAAAATACCAGGACTTGGAAGATCCCAACACGACTCTACGAATCGAGGGGAATATCTTCCTTTGGTGTAAGATAAAGACATTTCAATGCGCTAGAGCCTTTGTTCGATATGTTTTTATTATTTGTTTTCCTAAATTCTCTGTTGGATCCTTCCTGTTATTTGTGGCGTAGTAGAAAGTTAATTATAGAAGAAATGGTATCTGTTTTCTTTGTTTTTCTGATTGTTGTATCTTTATCCTATTTTTGTTGCAGAGTTTCTATTTGCTGATATAATAAATTGTAAATAGATAAAGAAAAAAAAAGAAAAAACAAACTACAGGATAACCCCCCCCCCCCCCCCCCCCCCGAAACTGTGTAGCCTAACTGAATCTAATTGAGCTGGAAGCCCGCAGGGATAGGAGGAAGCAACTGGGCCAATAAAAAGTGAGACTAGACCAACAAAGGAAACAGCACCTCATTTACTGTGAGAGAACTGATGTCCTATTTCCATCTGTCAACAGGCAAAAAAAAGCACAAAGGCCCTTCAAGAACAGGTTAGCGTCAAGATGTGACTTTATTAGAAGACCCCTGGTCTGTGTTTCAGCAACCTGCCTGCGTCAGGGGTCTTAGTAATAATTAATGAACATCTGCTAAGTGGAGAAACACCTGCTAAGTGGAGAAAACCAATCAGAATACTTTCAAAATTGAAGCTGTGTGTGTACAGAACGCATGCAGAAGAAAGGTGGGAGAGAGAGGATAAGGTGCAGATGTTTAAATACCTTTGTGGCACTAATGTACAGGAGGTGAACCTTTTTCAAACGAAGGAAAACTCTGGAATGAGAGAGCATAGGATGAAGTTAAGAGGCTAAAGGCTCAGGAGTAATATAAGGAAATGCTTTTTCACAGAAAGGGTGGTAGATGCGTGGAATAGCCTCCTGCTGGATTGTATGAATTTAAGAAAGCTTGGGACAGGCATGTGCGATCTCTTAGGGAAAGGATGAGATAGTGGTTACTGAGGATGGGCGGACTGGATGGGCCCTTATCTGCCATCATGCTTCTATGTTTCTATATGTGGCATCCAATGTGAAAATATGTGGTTTTGATTTTCTGGGCATCTAAATGGCATATGATGTTTAATGTGAGAAAATGCAAAGTGATGCACGTGTGAATTATAGTTATGTAATGCAATGTTCCATATTAGGAGTCACCGACCAGGAAGGGGATCTAGGCGTTATCGTTTATGATATGTTGAAACCCTCTGCTCAGTGTGCTGTGGCAGCTAAGAAAGCAAATAGAATGTTAGGTATTATTAGGAAAGGAATGGAAAACAAAAATGAGGATGTTATAACGCTTTTGAATCACTCCATGGTGCGAGCGCACCTCGAATACTGTGTTCAATTCTGGTCACTGCATCTCAAAAAAGGTATAGTGGAATTAGAAAAGATACAGAGTTGGGCAACAAAAATGATAAAGGAGATGGGACAACTTCCCTATGAGGAAAGACTAAAATGGCTAGGGCTCTTCAGCTTGGCGAAAAGACAACTGAGGGGAGATATGATAGAGGTCTATAAAATAATGAGTGGAGTGGAATGGGTAGACGTGAATTAATTGTTTACTCATTCCAAAAATATTAAGACTAGGGGGCACGCAATGAAGCTACAGAGTAGTAAATTTAAAATGAATTGGAGAAAATGTTTCTTCACTCAACGTGTAATTAAACTCTGGAATTCGTTGCCAAAGAATGTAGTAAAAGCAGTTAGCTTAGCAGTGTTTAAAAAAGGTTTGAATGGCTTCCTAAAGGTTAAAGTCCATAGACCATTATTAAAATAGACTTGGGGAAAATCCACTGCTTATTTCTAGGATAAGCAGCATAAAATGTATTGTACTGTTTTGGGATCTTGCCAGGTACTTATTACCTGGACTGGCAACTATGGGAAACAGGATGCTTGGCTTGATGGACCTTTGGTCTGTCCCAGTATGGCAATACTTATGTACTTATGTGTTTGTTCTTCTGACGGCACAAGCTGTCATGAACTGCTATAGTTTCATATTAGATGGCCCATCGTAGCAGATGTTCATTAATTATTACCAAGACCCCTGACGCAGGCAGGTTGCTGAAACACGGACCGTGTTGGGTCTTTTAATAAAGTCACATCTCAACACTAACCTGTTCTCGAAAGCCCTTTGTGCTTTTTTACCTGTTGGTTTATTCTGTTGTGCTCTGATTTCCTCTTTTATTGTTTGCTGTTTCCATCTGTCTGCAACAGGTTTGAGCTGCTGAGATGTACTGTCCACTTCCATGCCGTGTTACAGTCGATAAAAAAACATTCAGAGAAAACCAGGACTTGATCTAATTCAAACAATAACATGGATTTAGACTAGCAAAACCTACAGTGGAGGGCACTGGCTGAAAGCAAAAGATTATCATAAAATCAGGAAAATACAGTGAAACTGGTATATGGTATAGTGACATGTGCCATCTTCGCCCCCTAATCAGATGCCTCATAGCTGCCAACATTTCAAAATGGTTGGGGGTGCCAAACCCAAAACAAATGACCCCTCCCTGGACACAGTGAAAGAACTTGCTCAATACTGGGGGTGCTCAGCCCCCGTGAGGCACCCACAGCTGTACTTCTGGAATGATTACCTAGCACCTCCCCCCCCCCCCCCCCCCCCCCGCAGAACTGTGCTTATTTCTGTGTGACTGCTCTGTGTGCCCCCATAGGTCCTGATGGAATTAAAGAAAGAGTTCCAGACTTACCTCGCACAGGAAAATAGGTGATAACATAGCCAGACACTGCAAAAAGAAAAAAAGCAGACAAATTGGAAATAAGAACATCAGAACCTAAGATTTCCAAACTGGGTCAGGCCACAGGTCCATCATGCACAGAATCCTGTCTCCAACAAAGGCCAATCTGAGACCATAGGAAGAATATCCCAAAGAAAGGCTGCCTTCCTTGAGCTTCACTCCAGGGATAATTTGGTGGCTTTTCCAAATCTAGCTGGCTAATAATTGTGTATGGGCTTTTCTTCCAGCTCTCCCAGATGCCTTGACCACCAAATTTCTTTGAAATTGGTATGAAAGAGATTTCCATGCATCGCATCCATTTTATGTGCATCTACCTCTAATGGCCTATATGGGTTACATCTAGGCAGGCTGTTTCCAGCATATCATAGTAACATAGTAGATGACGGCAGAAAAAGACCTGCACGGTCCACCCAGTCTGCCCAACAAGATAAACTCACGTGTCATTTTTTGTGTATACCTTACCTTGATTTGTACCTGTCTTTTTCAGGGCACAGACCGTATAAGTCTGCCCAGCACTATCCCCACCTCCCAACCACCTGCCCCGCCTCCCACCACTGGCTCTGGCACAGACCGTATAAGTCTGCCCAGCACTATCCCCACCTCCCACCGCCGGCTAAGCTTCTGGGGATCCCTTCCTTCTGAGGAGGATTCCTTTATGTTTATCCCACGCATTTTTGAATTCCGTTACCGTTTTCCTCTCCACCACCTCCCGCGGGAGGGCATTCCAAGCATCCACCACTCTCTCCGTGAAAAAATACTTCCTGACATTTTTCTTGAGTCTGCCCCCCTTCAATCTCATTTCATGTCCTCTCGTTCTACCGCCTTCCCCTCTCCGGGAAAGGTTCGTTTGCAGATTAATACCTTTCAAATATTTGAATGTCTTCAAACCCAGCAATAAAAGAGCCAGTAATTTGCTGAATGCTGATTCAAGGTGGGATAAGGGCTGTAAATAGTGTTTTTCTCATTTCTTTCTGGACTATTTTACTTCTGCCTGGGGTATGCTGTTTATTTAGGGAACCCTGGAACACTTCTGAGGAACTTTTAGCCACTGAACAGTCTCTGTCCCATCCACTTGTTTTTGATAACCTAAACCTGGGGCTGATGTGTTGCCCACGCTGGGGGAGGAAAGCTACAGACAGTCCCAATACGTTTTCTTATAAGATCAATTTGCCTGTAGGTTTCTAAGCTAAAACAGGAGAATGCTAAGTACAGTCGACCTTTGATTCAGTGGACTAATAGAGGGGGAGAAGGTGTCTATAATTGCCGATTGTCTGCAGTTTCCATGTGAATGCCTCAGTCCTTTATATTGTAAGCTCTTCTGAGCAGGGACCGTCCTTAATTGTTAATTTGTACAGCGCTGCGTAACCCTAGTAGCGCTCTATAAATGTTAAGTAGAAGTAGTAGTAGTTCAGTGTTAAAGAGTACAAGAAGAACATGAAGGACTGTTTGACAGTAGAAACTGCAGTGTTTAGGCAGGGAATGTGTTGGGTATTTATTTTGTCCCCAACTTGCACTAATCAGACTGTGTGTGTCAGAAGGGGCTGCACTATGTTGGGCACACCCACACAGGGACACCCTTAAATGCAGCATGACACCAGAGGGAACAGCAACACACATAGGTGCAACCATGAAAGAGTTATATGCAGAACATAACATAGTAACATAGTAGATGACGGCAGAAAAAGACCTGCACGGTCCATCCAGTCTGCCCAACAAGATAACTCATATGTGCTACTTTTTGTGTATACCCTACTTTGATTTGTACCTGTGCTCTTCAGGGCACAGACCGTATAAGTCTGCCCAGCACTATCCCCGCCTCCCAACTACCGGCTCTGGCACAGACCGTATAAGTCTGCCCAGCACTATCCCTGCCTCCCACCACCGGCTCTGGCACAGACCGTATAAGTCTGCCCAGCACTATCCCTGCCTCCCAACCACCAGCCTGAAAACAAGGAACACACGTAAACATACACACACTCTCACATATATATATTATATATATATACAGTCGACCCTCAATACAACGGATTCTGATTTAACGAATTTCTGAAACAATGGACTAAAAACCTACATCATTTTAGCATTTAGTTTACATTACTTTTTATGTTTAAATCACATACACACATTAATTCTATCATATATATACTGATTTATTGGATTTTCTTATGATTTTTGTATTTATTAACATTATTGAGATGCCCCCTGGAAACTACAGACAATCAAGAATTAAACACACTTTTGACCCCGCCCCCTATTAGTCTGCAGACACAACTGTACTGAGCACAGGGCACTGTTGGAAGAAACAGCACACAAACATCTATATATATAAAAGGCACCACTGAAGCCTCATATATATAAAAGGCACCACTGAAGCCTCCAGCCGGAAGTGTGAAGCGCCAGAGATATCCGGTTTCCCCATGAGTGAAGGAAAATCAGAGGGGGGAGGGGTGGAGAGAGATGCCCTCACTCTCTCTGTAACACAAACACAGAACAGCAGGAAACTTAACACTGAAGGACTGGACTCTGAGGGGGAAGGGGAGGGGGCAGGGACACACACACTCCCACATGCACTCTCTGAAGAAAACCTTGCTAGCCCCCGTTTCATTTGCATCAGAAACGGGGCTTTTTTACTAGTATCTAATAACCTACGGCAGCTCTGATTAGAGCACACTGTATGTATCAGGGGTTCATGGGACAAACTCAGCCACTCAGGTTTTCAGGATACCCACAATAAGAAAGATTTGCATGCATTGCTTCAATTGTATGCAAATCTATTTCATGCATATTCATTACAGCTATCCTGAAAATGTGAGTGGTTGGGGGGCAGCACAAGGCCTGGACTGAGAATCCCTGGTACATATGCATAAACACAGGTGTGCACACAGCATATTAATGGCATCCACGTATATGCACACATATGAACTGCACAGACGTACACAAAACCTAGACACTAATGAAAGCAGCACACATACATTCACATGCATGTAGAGCACAGACATACAGGCTAGATCAGTGCTGATAGCATACAAACATTTACATGCATGCAGAGCACAAACACATACATTCACACACATGTACAGCACAGATATGTAGACAGCATAGCGTCTGTTCACGCTTTCCAAAAATACTAGGACTAGGGGGCATGCGATGAAACTACAATGTAGTAAATTTAAAACAAATCTGAGAAAACTTTTCTTCACCCAACACATAATTAAACTCTGGAATCCGTTGCCGGAGAACGTGGTGAAGGCGGTTAGCTTAGCAGAGTTTAAAAGGGGTTAGACGGTGGACTTGGGAAAAATCCACAATTCCAGGAATAACATGTACGTTTGGGAAGCTTGCCAGGTGCCCTTGGCCTGGATTGGCCGCTGCCGTGCACAGGATGCTGGGCTCTATGGACCCTTGGTCGTTTCCCAGTGTGGCATTACTTATGTACTTATGAAAGTAGCACACGTACATTCAACATACATGTAGAGCACAGACATATACACTGTCTAGATCAGTGCTGAAATTAGCACACATATATTCACATGTATGCAGTTCAGGTTTCAGGTTTATTAAAAACTTGCTATCCCGCATAGAAATAAAATATATCTATGAGGCTTACAGGCTAATTATAGGAGAAACAGAATGGGAAACAAGAGGTGGAAAGGATAGCTAGTAAAGGGAGAAATTGACTCCATTATTGAGAGATAAAGGGTATAATAGACAAGGGAAGGATAAATCCTCGTGTGTTGAATAGGTGTCTTCAAAAAGAAACATTTTAAGGTCTGTTTTAAACTTTGTCAAAATTGCCTGTGTTACGAGATAAAGGGGCAGAGAATTCCATAGGGTGGGGGCCAACCACTGAAAAAAAAAAATCAAGTCTCTGTAGTGTCATACCGAATGTGGTGCTGAAAAGATTGTGGCACTAGCAAATGTTGCTGAGATGAACAGAAAACAGGTTGGGGAGTATATGGTGTCAGGAACCGTGCTAAATAAGAGGGAATACCAGAGAATTAAATTTTGAACACCAGCAAAAGAATTATAAGTGATCCTATGTGTAACCGAGAGCTAATGTGCAGCCTTGAGAAGTGGTGCAACATGAAAACACTTCTTTTGAGCCTGTAATTAATTTTATGGAAGTATTTCGGATCAACTGCATGTGACGCAGATCTTCTTCCTGCAGCCCGTTACATATCAGAGCACAGACATATACACACACACAGCCTACACCACTGATTGAAAGTAGCACATATGCATTCACACGCATGTACAACACAGATACACATGGTCTAGATCAGTGCAAAAAGTAGAACACATACATTGACGTGCATGCAGAGCACTGATGTACACAGCCTAGAGCCAGAACTGAAACATGGGACGCACATAACACCGACACTTACTTCTTCGTGCTGGAGGTTGTGTTTCAGTGTGAAGCTGGATGTCGTCGTCACGCCCTTTTGCTGTTTCTCTGGTGCTGTCAGTATTTCTGCTGTAGCCGGCCCGCAGAGGGAGTTTTATCTGCCTGCTGTTTCTGCCACATCAGCATGAGTTAGGGTCGTTTACCAGGAAGAGAAAGGTTTTTTTTTTTAAAGTTCATGTGGCTCAGGGCCTAGGAGAGAGAGAGAGATTGATTGGGGCCCTGAAGAGAACAAAAGGGATAAAGGAGGAAAGAAAGGAGGGAGGTGAAGAGGCAGGGACTATGTGAAAACTGATCCATTTACCTCTGTAGCAGGAAACCCTACTCCTGAAGTACTCTCATCTACTTTACACACCTGTAACAAGGCAGAGTGCCACAGGTGCATGTAGCTAGGGTTACCTCTTTTTGGATATCTTCAGATATGTCCTACTGGATTTGTAATTTTTAGGGAAGTGTGGTAGCCGTGTTAGTCCACTCTTAAGGTTATCAATAGAAATCAAACAAAATAAAACATGGAAAAGAAAATAAGATGATACCTTTTTTATTGGACATAACTTAATACATTTCTTGATTAGCTTTCGAAGGTTGCCCTTCTTCGTCAGATCGGAAATAAGCAAATGTGCTAGCTGACAGTGTATATAAGTGAAAACATTCAAGCATTACTATGACAGTCTGACAGGGTGGGAGGATGGGGGTGGGTAGGAGGTATGCATGGGGACATCAAAGCATATCATTGATATTCTAACAGGATGGGTGTGGATACGTGAGGGGTGGGGTGATCAATAGAGACATACAGCTTTATGGTTTACTAGTAAAAAAGGCCCGTTTCTGATACAAATGAAACGGGCGCTAGCAAGGTTTTCCTCGGAGTGTGTATGTTTGGGAGAGTGTATGTGAGAGTGACTGTGTGAGAGAAAGAGTGAAAGTGTGAGTGTGTGATAGAGAGAGTGAGTCTGGGTGTGAGTGTGTTTGTGAGAGTGTGTGTGTGAGAATGAGAGTGTGTGCAAGTGTGTATGTGAGACACAGTGTGAGAGAGAGTGTGTGTGTGTGTGCGAGAGAGAGAGTGTGTGTGAGACACAGATTCTCTGTGAGAGTGAGTGTATGAGACCAAGCGAGTGTGTGAGTGACTGTGTGGCACATAGAGAGTGAATGTGATACAGTGTGAGACAGAGTGTGTGAGAGTGAGAGTCAGAAAGACATTGTATATGAGAGAGAGAGTGTGAGCCCTGCCCTCCCAATCCATGCCCATCTGTCCCCTGCCCCCTCCATTCATCCTTTTCCAGCAATTCCCCTCTCTCCCTGAGCCCTGTCCTCCCAATCCATGCCCATCCATGCTCTTCTGTCACCTGCCCCCTCCATTCATCCCTATCCAGCAATTCCCCTCTCTCCCTGAGCCCTGCCCTGCAATCCATATCCATCCATGCCCATCTGTCCCCTCCATTCATCCCTATCCAGCAATTCCCCTCTCTCCCTGAGCCCTGCCCTCCCAATCCATGCCCATCCATGCTCCTCTGTCCCCTGCCCCCTCCATTCATCCCTTTCCAGCAATTCCCCTCTCTCCCTGAGCCCTGCCCTCCCAATCCATGCCCATCCATGCTCCTCTGTCCCCTGCCCCCTCCATTCATCCCTTTCCAGCAATTTCCCTCTCTCCCTGAGCCTAGCCCTCCCAATCCATGCCCATCCATGCTCCTCTGTCCCCTGTCCCCTCCATTCATCCCTTTCCAGCAATTCCCCTCTCCCTGAGCCCTGTCCTCCCAATCCATGCCCATCCATGCTCCTCTGTCACCTGCCCCCTCCATTCATCCCTATCCAGCAATTCCCCTCTCTCCCTGAGCCCTGCCCTCCCAATCCATGCCCATCCATGCTCCTCTGTCACCTGCCCCCTCCATTCATCCCTATCCAGCATTTCCCCTCTCTCCCTGAGCCCTGCCCTGCAATCCATATCCATCCATGCCCATCTGTCCCCTCCATTCATTCCTATCCAGCAATTCCCCTCTCTCCCTGCCCTCCCAATCCATGCCCATCCATGCTCCTCTGTCCCCTGCCCCCTCCATTCATCCCTTTCCAGCAATTCCCCTCTCTCCCTGAGCCCTGCCCTCCCAATCCATGCCCATCCATGCTCCTCTGTCCCCTGCCCCCTCCATTCATCCCTTTCCAGCAATTCCCCTCTCTCCCTGAGCCCTGCCCTCCCAATCCATGCCCATCCATGCTCCTCTGTCCCCTGCCCCCTCCATTCATCCTTTTCCAGCAATTCCCCTCTCTCCCTGAGCCCTGCCCTCCCAATCCATGCCCATCCATGCTCCTCTATCACCTGCCCCCTCCATTCATCCCTATCCAGCAATTCCCTTCTCTCCCTGAGCCCTGTCCTGCAATCCATATCCATCCATGTCCATCTGTCCCCTCCATTCATCCCTATCCAGCAATTCCCTTCTCTCCCTGAGCCCTGCCCTTCAATCCATATCCATCCATGCCCATCTGTCCCCTCCATTCATTCCTATCCAGCAATTCCTCTCTCTCCCTGCCCTCCCAATCCATGCCCATCCATGCTCCTCTGTCCCCTGCCCCCTCCATTCATCCCTTTCGAGCAATTCCCCTTTCTCCCTGAGCCCTGCCCTCCCAATCCATGCCCATCCATGCTCCTCTGTCCCCTGCCCCCTCAATTCATCCCTTTCCAGCAATTTCCCTCTCTCCCTGAGCCTAGCCCTCCCAATCCATGCCCATCCATGCTCCTCTGTCCCCTGCCCCCTCCATTCATCCCTTTCCAGCAATTCCCCTCTCTCCCTGAGCCCTGCCCTCCCAATCCATGCCCATCCATGCTCCTCTGTCCCCTGCCCCCTCCATTCATCCCTTTCCAGCAATTCCCCTCTCTCCCTGAGCCCTGCCCTCCCAATCCATGCCCATCCATGCTCCTCTGTCCCCTGCCCCCTCCATTCATCCTTTTCCAGCAATTCCTCTCTCTCCCTGAGCCCTGCCCTCCCAATCCATGCCCATCCATGCTCCTCTGTCACCTGCCCCCTCCATTCATCCCTATCCAGCAATTCCCTTCTCTCCCTGAGCCCTGCCCTGCAATCCATATCCATCTGTCCCCTCCATTCATCCCTATCAAGCAATTCCCTTCTCTCCCTGAGCCCTGCCCTGCAATCCATATCCATCCATGTCCATCTGTCCCCTCCATTCATCCCTATCCAGCAATTCCCCTCTCTCCCTGAGCCCTGCCCTGCAATCCATATCCATCCATGCCCATCTGTCCCCTCCATTCATCCCTATCCAGCAATTCCCCTCTCTCCCTGAACCCTGCCCTCCCAATCCATGCCCATCCATGCTCCTCTGTCCCCTGCCCCCTCCATTCATCCCTTTCCAGCAATTCCCATCTCTCCCTGAGCCCTGCCCTCCCAATCCATGCCCATTCATGCTCCTCTGTCCCCTGCCCCCTCCATTCATCCCTTTCCAGCAATTCCCCTCTCTCCCTGAGCCCTGCCCTCCCAATCCATGCCCATCCATGCTCCTCTGTCCCCTGCCCCCTCTATTCATCCCTATCCAGCAATTCCCTTCTCTCCCTGAGCCCTGTCCTGCAATCCATATCCATCTGTCCCCTCCATTCATCCCTATCCAGCAATTCCCCTCTCTCCCTGAGCCCTGCCCTCCCAATCCATGCCCATCCATGCTCCTCTGTCCCCTGCCCCCTCCATTCATCCCTATCCAGCAATTCCCTTCTCTCCCTGAGCCCTGCCCTGCAATCCATATCCATCTGTCCCCTCCATTCATCCCTATCCAGCAATTCCCTTCTCTCCCTGAGCCCTGCCCTGCAATCCATGCCCATCCATGCTCCTCTGTCACCTGCCCCCTCCATTCATCCCTATCCAGCAATTCCCTTCTCTCCCTGAGCCCTGCCCTGCAATCCATATCCATCTGTCCCCTCCATTCATCCCTATCCAGCAATTCCCTTCTCTCCCTGAGCCCTGCCCTGCAATCCATTCCCATCCATGCTCCTCTGTCACCTGCCCCCTCCATTCATCCCTATCCAGCAATTCCCCTCTCTCCCTGAGCCCTGCCCTGCAATCCATATCCATCCATGCCCATCTGTCCCCTCCATTCATCCCTATCCAGCAATTCCCCTCTCTCCCTGCCCTCCCAATCCATGCCCATCCATGCTCCTCTGTCCCCTGCCCCCTCCATTTATCCCTTTCCAGCAATTCCCCTCTCTCCCTGAGCCCTGCCCTCCCAATCCATGCCCATCCATGCTCCTCTGTCCCCTGCCCCCTCCATTCATCCCTTTCCAGCAATTTCCCTCTCTCCCTGAGCCCTGCCCTCCCAATCCATGCCCATCCATGCTCCTCTGTCCCCTGCCCCCTCCATTCATCCCTTTCCAGCAATTCCCCTCTCTCCCTGAGCCCTGCCCTCCCAATCCATGCCCATCCATGCTCCTCTGTCCCCTGCCCCCTCCATTCATCCCTTTCCAGCAATTTCCCTCTCTCCCTGAGCCTAGCCCTCCCAATCCATGCCCATCCATGCTCCTCTGTCCCCTGCCCCCTCCATTCATCCCTTTCCAGCAATTCCCCTCTCTCCCTGAGCCCTGTCCTCCCAATCCATGCCCATCCATGCTCCTCTGTCCCCTGCCCCCTCCATTCATCCCTTTCCAGCAATTTCCCTCTCTCCCTGAGCCTAGCCCTCCCTATCCATGCCCATCCATGCTCCTCTGTCCCCTGCCCCCTCCATTCATCCCTTTCCAGCAATTCCCCTCTCTCCCTGAGCCCTGTCCTCCCAATCCATGCCCATCCATGCTCCTCTGTCACCTGCCCCCTCCATTCATCCCTATCCAGCAATTCCCCTCTCTCCCTGAGCCCTGCCCTCCCAATCCATGCCCATCCATGCTCCTCTGTCACCTGCCCCCTCCATTCATCCCTATCCAGCATTTCCCCTCTCTCCCTGAGCCCTGCCCTGCAATCCATATCCATCCATGCCCATCTGTCCCCTCCATTCCTATCCAGCAATTCCCCTCTCTCCCTGCCCTCCCAATCCATGCCCATCCATGCTCCTCTGTCCCCTGCCCCCTCCATTCATCCCTTTCCAGCAATTCCGCTCTCTCCCTGAGCCCTGCCCTCCCAATCCATGCCCATCCATGCTCCTCTGTCACCTGCCCCCTCCATTCATCCCTATCCAGGAATTCCCCTCTCTCCCTGAGCCCTGCCCTGCAATCCATATCCATCCATGCCCATCTGTCCCCTCCATTCATCCCTTTCCAGCAATTCCCCTCTCTCCCTGAGCCCTGCCCTCTCACTCCATGCCCATCCATGCTCCTCTGTCCCCTGCCCCCTCCATTCATCCCTTTCCAGCAATTCCCCTCTCTCCCTGAGCCCTGCCCTCCCAATCCATGCCCATCCATGCTCCTCTGTCCCCTGCCCCCTCCATTCATCCTTTTCCAGCAATTCCCCTCTCTCCCTGAGCCCTGCCCTCCCAATCCATGCCCATCTATGCTCCTCTGTCACCTGCCCCCTCCATTCATCCCTATCCAGCAATTCCCTTCTCTCCCTGAGCCCTGCCCTCCCAATCCATGCCCATCCATGCTCCTCTGTCACCTGCCCCCTCCATTCATCCCTATCCAGCAATTCCCTTCTCTCCCTGAGCCCTGCCCTGCAATCCATATCCATCCATGTCCATCTGTCCCCTCCATTCATCCCTATCCAGCAATTCCCCTCTCTCCCTGAGCCCTGCCCTCCCAATCCATGCCCATCCATGCTCCTCTGTCCCCTGCCCCCTCCATTCATCCCTTTCCAGCAATTCCCCTCTCTCCCTGAGCCCTGCCCTCCCAATCCATGCCCAGCCATGCTCCTCTGTCCCCTGCCCCCTCCATTCATCCTTTTCCAGCAATTCCCCTCTCTCCCTGAGCCCTGCCCTCCCAATCCATGCCCATCCATGCTCCTCTGTCCCCTGCCCCTCCATTCATCCCTTTCCAGCAATTTCCCTCTCTCCCTGAGCCCTGCCCTCCCAATCCATGCCCATCCATGCTCCTCTGTCCCCTGCCCCCTCCATTCATCCTTTTCCAGCAATTCCCCTCTCTCCCTTCCATGACCCCCCTCGCATCCATGCTCCTCTCTCTCCCATGTCCCAGCCTGGCCCGCCCTCTTTCCCCCCCCCCTTCGCATCCATGCTGTCATTTCTCCCCTGCCCTCCCGCTCCCATTGTTCAACTTTACTGCCCACCCTCTTCTCTCCCTCCAACATCCCTTTTTTTTTTTTCTTTTTAAATTTACCTCCGTGGCGGTTCCGGCAGCGCAGCGTCAGGGAAGGAGGCGGCGCTCCCGACGTCTAGCCTTCCCTTTGCTGTGTTCCGCCTTCTTCTGACGTCATCCTTGACGTCAGAAGAAGGCGGAACACAGCGAAGGGAAGGCTAGAGACGTTGGGAGCGCCGCCTCCTTCCCTGATGCTGCGCTGCCGGAACCGCCACCACGAAGGTAAATCTAATATAATAAAACGCACCGTGCGTGGGTGCGATCCGTTTGTTTGTTTTTTTTTCCGCCCTCGACGTCATGACGTTTGATGCGAGGGCGGGGCAGAGATGGCTTGCTGGCTTCACACCATGAATCCACAAACCCTACAGGGAGTGTTTGAGTGACTTCAGAACGTTGTCTTCAGAACGTTCACGGTGCGTTTTATTATATTAGATAATGGGCTAGGAACCCCAGATCCTTGTTAAGTCCTTTCTGTTGGGTGTTAAAATATTCAATCATTCTGACTTCAAAGGTCTTACGTTCTTGTATGGTTTTAAAGTTACCTTTCAGTATTCTCACTGTGAAATCACTGGTACAGTGTCCTGGTTCTGTGAAGTGCTGTCCCACCGGGGTGGGGGCCCTACTGGCTGTATTGTTCATGTGATGTCTATGTAAATTGAATCTTGTCTTAAGCATCTGGCCTGTTTCTCCAATATAGCATCCTTCATTACATTTTTTACACTGAATGATATATACCACATTGGAAGATGAGCAAGTGAAAGATCCCTTTATGTTGAATATCTTTCCTTTCTGGATAACTGTGGGGTCCTGTGAAATATTTTGTCATAGTTTGCAACTGGATAAATTACAGGGATATGTGCCCATCTGTTCCTTTTCAGTCTGTGATGGAAGTTTACTTCTGATTAGCTTGTGTTTTAAGTTGGGTGGCTGTCGGAAGGCCAGTACTGGTGGGGATGGGAATATCTCTTTCAGTAATTCATCCTCCTGGAGTATAGGTTGTAGATCTCTTATGATTTTCCTCAGTTTTTCCAGCTCTGGATTGTATGTCACTACAAGGGGGATTCTGTCTGTGGATTTTTTCTCCTTGTACTATAGCAGATTCTCCCTGGGTGTTTTGAGGGAGGAGGCAATATTCTTGGAGATTATTTTGGGGTTGTAGCCTTTCTATTTGAAGGATGCAGTCAGGCTTTTAAGGTGTCTGTCTCTGTCCCCTGGGTCACAGCAGATACGGTGGTATCTTGTGGCTTGGCTGTAAACAGTGGCG
Source organism: Microcaecilia unicolor (assembly GCF_901765095.1). Taxonomy (NCBI): domain Eukaryota; kingdom Metazoa; phylum Chordata; class Amphibia; order Gymnophiona; family Siphonopidae; genus Microcaecilia; species Microcaecilia unicolor. Next base: position 652,352,441 of record NC_044031.1, on the reverse strand, counting down.
TACCTAGCATATGTGACACCCGGGGCTGATCATTTTTAACACCCCCTCTCTATAAGAAAAAAATATTTTTAATAATAATCCATGAGTCACACAACAAGGGTATACCTAGGAAAAGGCAACATCTTAAACATTGCAGTGAGCACTAAAACATCAATACACTCACTGCAAAACTAAACAAGACATTAGTAAAAATGATCCTGCCAACACAAAACCATGTCTTTTTCATATAGAACACAGACACATCCTTGCCAAGTATAGAATAAGTAACCACAAACTAAAAACAGAAATATGTAGACAAAAATTAAACAACCCCCAATAAGTCAGATTATGCATGCAATTCAACACCACAGAAACAGTGATGCATGTCCCCTAGTACTGTGCAATATAAAGACAGCAGGTGTAAATTTGAAAAAACTGACAAATACCAATCACCATTTTACAAATTAAACAGAAATAAAAAATAAATGGAAAATAAGATGATACCATTTTATTGGACTAATACATTTTTCAATTAGCTTTCAGAGGCCAACACCTCCTTCCTCAGGTCAGTATGTTACGGTATCCTGTCCTGAGCTGAGGATGGGGTTTTGGTCTCCGAAAGTTAGTCAAAAATGTATT